>NC_138035.1:59101995-59525681 GCF_964106645.2 Podarcis pityusensis
CGGATACTGTTTTTAAAGCCTGGCTCATTAATCACGTTAGCTTTCAAAGATAGGTAGTAACATCTCCACTCTGGAGAACGACAGATGGTGGAAATAATTGGCTGTTTGACCCGAAAGATACTCTTGGTAAAGCAATGATGGAGCGATTTCCTTACAAACAGGTAAAATGTTGATATGCTTCACCAATAACTCCCAGTGAAGACCAACTATATCTCTGAAGCTTTTGTGTATCTTACAGACCGCAGGCTAAAAATACTTAGGACGGAGCATTATTGCACGATTTCCTTCAGAAACATGGAGGATCCGTGAGCAGCTGTTAGCCGCTTGAGAAGAGCTTGATGCAGTCATCTGTGGAGTTGTCCTACTGACATAACATGTCATTCAACAGGTAGCAAGTTGGCTTGCAGAAACGCTGGTGTAGTAAGGTCATTTTAGACTCTGGTTTTAATGGTCTTACTAGAACCCCCCCAGCAACTTTAGATAGTAATGCATATTTCTTCACATACTTCAAAACACTGTAACACAGCCCTGCTGTGTTTGTGGAGTCCTCTTGCTGATTCTGTTGAGTGGGGCCTGAGACTTCTACTCCAATTTCCTGTCTTGATTGTTCCACTGGGCAGAATCACACATGACTGAGTCAGCTGACCTACTGAAGAATCTTGAGGGTAGATTTGGGTCAGGAGGCAACAGGCCTGAATAAAGGATCCAGAAAAGGTCAAATTTTGGTTGAAAACTGCTTTGAATTCTTGGCTGTTGGGTTGAAACCTTCTACCAGGCTAGCGTGGAGATGCCAGGACAGTGGCTGGTTTTCCATTTTGATACCCTCTGCAACACAGCTGTCAATGATGAAAGCAATGCCTTTAGATGAGGCAATAGATCTCTGGAGCAAGATTCACAGGAAGAAAGGGATGGACTTGGGGTGGGGGGTGGGCTGCCTGAATGCATGGCATGTTGAGGGCTTCTTTTGACTATCTTATGCCCAACTATGATAAACAGATAGGCAAGAGAAAATTTGTTATTAGAATGCAATATCCAACTTCATTGACCTCAAGGTCACTTCTTCTGAGGGAGCTGCTGATGGGCCACAGTTTAAACATTTAATCATAAATAATAGAGTTTAAAAGACTTGCAACTCAGTCTGCATTCTAGTTAAGATAAAAGACTTGAGTGCTGATGCATTCCTGTTGGCTCCAATGGTACTAAACTTGCTTCTGTATATTTCCATGTAATAAGGTTATAGATCAGGTTTCCAATTAAGCAAACAGTGCAATTATTTTATTAAGGACTAATTAAACCTTAGCTTTTTGTCACTGCTGCCCCTTTTGAGCAGTCCTGATGGATTTGCTGTCTATCTGAAGTTCCAGGCAATGAATCTCTAGATGTTATGTCAGAAATGCTTTGGTTTATTTTTTTAATGCTTTGGTTTATTAAAAACTAAATCCCTATTAAACAAGGGATCTAGGCAGCAAACCCAGAAGCAGGGCTTTTTTTCAGCCAGAACTCAACGGAACTCAGTTCCTGCACCTCTCAGATGGGCACCTTTGGCATTATAAGAGAACAAGGCATTCATTCATGGTGAGCTATGGCACCACGTTTCTAGAAAAATATCACTGCCCAGAAGATCCACTACCCAGAACTGTATTAGGAGGAGTGAAAGTAAGTAGAAATAGAGAGACTCAGACGATCTCCCAGTGGGAAGCAGCTGAAAAAGGAATCAGGAAGTACTGAGCAGTTAACTCAAGCCTACTGCAGCATGCCAAAGACAGACAAGTAAGACTAAAGCTTTATAAATATGTCTTTCGGCCAGTCTGATATGTATGAGCACTTTCTCTTAATTAATCTAGCATTGTCAAAACCTATAATGGGGTAGTCAATGCGATGCTCTCTAGATGCTGTTGGACTCCAGTTCCCATCAGCCCCAACCAGCATGACCAATGACTATGGAGGTAGTAGCCTAGAACATCTAGAGGGTTTCCTGAGCTTATAGCAATGGTCAACTATTTGTTTTTGTTTCTCAAAAAAACCGGAGTCCTTTCTGTTGGGGATAATTCAGATGGAAATTCCCGGGTGTCAAAAAGGTTATTTATGTATGCCACCACTGCGGCCCATGTTTCGTTAGCCCAAAAATGGAAAACGAGTGAGGTCCCAACCAAAGAAGAATGGCAACTTAAGCTGATGGAATATGCGCAGCTTGCAGACCTAACATATAGAATAAAAGAACAAGAAGAACATACGTTTAAAGAAGATTGGAAACCGTTTATTGAGTATGTGTGGGGGGGAATTGTGTACACTTGAAAATGTGGGCGGCATTAAAATAAATTCAACAGTGTAAATAAGTTTTGATGGATGTAACATTGGGATACTGAATGGTTCAGCTTATATAAAATATGCAGGGATTAATGTTGTGCAAAATGAACCATGGAAAGGGAAGTCATTGGTCTTTTAAGGTTGTTTAAATGAATATTTTAAATTGTAAAACAGAAAAATTAAATATATATATATATATAATCTCACACACACACTATTTGGGGGGTAGGAAGGAAGAAATGGGATGCTGGGACTTTCAGAAATGACCGATCACATCTTAGACAGTACACCCATGGTTCAGAAAATTGGCAGGTGTATAACTGGATACAGTAGTACCTCAGTTTACGTAACCCTCTGGTTACATGAACTTCAGGATGTGAAAGCGGCAAACCTGGAAGTATTTTATCGGGTTTTGCCGTGCGTGCATGCGCAGAAGCGGTCCTCCAGTTGCGAAAACCTCGGTATCCGGCCAGACCTCCAGAACAGATCCCGTCCGCAACCAGAGATACCACTGTACTGAATTTGGAACTGCCCCTCAGACTCCATAGCAGCCTTTTGGCTTCTCTGGATCAGGGCAATCTTCGAAAAAGACAAAACCCGCCGTGTGAGTTACTATAATATTTAATTTAGATTGCTTCATTGACCAATTAATCAAGTAAAAGAAAGACAGTGAATGAGTAATGACCTTGAGTGGACTTCTAATATCCCTAATAAATTAAAATTATTGATCTCCTGCCTGTAACCAGGAAATCCCAAAGCATCTTCAGGTCAGGCTATAAAATGTACTTATCTGTGACATCAAATAAGCACTGTGCTTAGTCAAAGGAAAGTTCTCTCTCTCTCTATTTTATAATGTACAATCATCTTCCCCATTGCACAATGGCTTTTAAAAATATATAATAGAGCTGTATATGGCTATGAGGGGTTATTCTAGTCATTTGACTTATTTTCTTCATAGGTGCTGCCAAAGATGGCTTGAAAATCCTCCCCAAGGACAGGTAGAAGAAGCTTCAGAAAGATGACTAAACTGCTTGTGCCTCGGGCAGTTGGCAAACTCTTCCATCCCTCCTGATTTTCTCCGTAAAGTTCATTTCTTTAGTGCTTCGTTAATTAACAGACACCAGCAAAAATAGATGTGTGCCTGTTCGTCCTTTAGACATTGTTCCAGAAGCATCAATAATAATCAGGGCTGGCTCAAGAAATTTTGCTGCCTGAGGCAAAGGGGGGAAAATATGCTTCCAACTATTTGACATATAGAAGCTGACTCTGCTGGGAGTTGAATCTATGGAGCCCTCCAGATTGGTGTGGTTTGCAGATGCATTCTGCAACATGTCATTGACACAATAATAGTGGATTTATGCTGGACCAGCACACATCATCTCTCTTGTTAAGTTGTTCTGTGATGCTTCCCCAACGTTATCAGATTACTGCCATCTGGACTGGGGCACGCTTCCTCTACAGCACAATTAAACGGGGAGAAAAACCAAACCAAACCCTGGAACATTTGTGGTATAAAAAGTTACAGGGTCTCAGCAGGAAGTTACAGCAGGTACTGACACTGATATTGGTTGGTTGGCATCTGTTCGTCTCAGGAGACAATGGAAAAGTGCACTCAAACCTTTGGAGAGTTACAGCACCTGCTGTGGCTGTAGAGATTGCTACAGGAGAGACATGTTTCATTGCAGCTGGGGCAGAGGAAGGTGTCTGGTTGTGCTGCTGCAGATGCACCAAGGTGCTTCTTTTTTCTGTGTTCCTTCCAGCTGTCATTCTTCCTCTGGCTGTTGTGTATAAACAACCTGACCAATTGTCTCCAGGCACTGTGGTCATCTGCAAGGGATTTCTGCGCAGCGGGGTTAATTTCGCCAGCCTTCATGTCTTGTTTGCAGACATCTTTAGAACACAGACTTGGTCCGCCAGCAGGCCTGGAGCCTGAAGCCAGCTCCCCTTGGAGATCCTGCTGCCATCTGTGTACTTGACCAAGCCATCATAGAGGTTGCTGAGACAGGAATGTAACATGTTGGGAATGTGGGCTTGGGAGAGCACATCTTTGTTTGAGACTCTGTCCTGCCATGTGATGCCCAAACTATTCCCGACACAGTGCATGTGGAAGGCATTGAGGTGTCGCTCCTGGAGGATGTATTATTATTATTATTATTATTATTATTATTATTATTAAATTAGATACATCCCTATACCCAGAGGTCTCAGGGCAGTTCACAAAACAGATCACAATACAGTGGTACCTCAGGTTAAGAACTTAATTCGTTCTGGAGGTCTGTTCTTAACCTGAAACTGTTCTTAACCTGAGGTATCACTTTAGCTAATGGGGCCTCCCGCTGCTGCTGCGCTGCCACTGCACGATTTCTGTTCTCATCCTGAAGCACAGTTCTTAACCTGAGGTACTATTTCTGGGTTAGCAGAGTCTGTAACCTGAAGCTTCTGTAACCTGAAGCGTCTGTAACCCGAGGTACCACTGTATATAAAATCAAAATCAAAATAATAACCCAACAACACCGCCCAAAAAAGAACCACATTTTAAAAGGGTATAGGATGTCAATCAGGTCAACCAAAGGCATGGTTAAAAAGGAACATTTTTGCCTGATTCCTAACGGTGTACAATGACGGCTCCAGGTGAACTTCCCTGGGGAGAGCATTCCACAGACGGGGAGCCACTGCAGAGAAGGCCTGTTCTCATGTTGCCACCCTCCGGACCTCTTGAGGAGGAGGAGCACAAAGGAGGGCATCAGAAGATGATCTCAGGGTCCGAGTAGGTTCATGTGGAAAGAGGCGGTCTTTGAGGTCTTGCGGTCCTGAGCCATTTAAGGCTTTATAGGTCAAAACCAGCACTTTGAATTGGGCCAGGAAAGGAATTGGTAGCCAGTGCAGTCAGACCAGGATCGATGTAATATGTTCAAACCATCTTGCTCCAGTGAGCAACCTGGCTGCTGAATTCTGCGCCAGCTGAAGTTTCCTAACCGTCTTTAGAGGTGTAAGTTGCCCATGTCTCACCACACAAGCTTGGTAGACCTTCATCTCGGTATTGGTTGGTATTGGGATACCATCTGGATACCATCTGTCAGGAGTGCGTCCAGGAGCCAGGCCCTGTGACTGGTATGGCCTTGCAGGACTGGGGCCTTCCTGAGTTAGGCCTGGAAGGGCAAGGCGCAGCCGCACAGGTGAGGCTTGACAGAAGACTTGTAGAACCTGGTGGCAAGGGCTGGGAGGGGTATATAAGACCAGCATTTCCTTCTGGCTCTATGCCACAGCAACATGCTACCCACCTAGCTGAGCTTTGGCTTCCTGACTCCTGGTATCCTGACTCTTGAGCCCTTGGCTTCCTGACTCCTGGTTTCCTGATCCTCAGACTCTTGGCTTCCTGATTCGTGGACTCTTGGCTTCCTGACCCCTGGACTGCTGACCCTGGACTGCTGATTCCTGCTTCCCGACCTCTACCCTGGTCCCAACATAGTGAGCCGGGACTCAGACTGCCTGTAACCCAGACTGTGACACCATCATGGGCACAATTGTCATGAATGCACAATAAAAAGGACGCGTGGAGGACATTTAATTCAACACTGGTAATGGAACAGCATCCCCCACCAACTCTGAGGGCAGGAGGCTAGCTTAGAGGTCACAAAGCACACACAGCTCTATCAGAGAGGAATGGCTGGGGTGGGGGAACTCAGGAAGAACAGCTGGCATGACATCTGCCTCTTCACTCTGCTTAATAATGATAATAACGTTAGTAATAATGACAATAATGACAACAGATGCTAGTTATCCACCTAAAGACTGTCTCTATGTCTATCTAATGTCTGAGGCAGCTCCAAGTGTTTATCTTCAAATGCTTTGAAAAGGTTGCTTCAGCTATGCTTCATAATTTATATAATATTCTGGCCTGACCAAGAAGTTATTATAGTGGTACCTCGGGTTACATACGCTTCAGGTTACATACGCTTCAGGTTACAGACTCCGCTAACCCAGAAATAGTGCTTCAGGTTGAGAACTTTGCTTCAGGATGAGAACAGAAATCGTGCTCCGGCAGCGCAGCAGAAGCAGGAGGCCCCATTAGCTAAAGTGGTGCTTCAGGTTAAGAACAGTTTCAGGTTAAGTACGGACCTCCAGAATGAATTAAGTACTAAACCCGAGGTACCACCGTACTGCGATGAGTCCTACCATTAGGTAAAAGCCTTGTCTGACTGAGTACAGTGGTACCTCAGGTTAAGAACTTAATTTGTTCCGGAAGTCCGCTCTTAACCTGAAACTGTTCTTAACCTGAGGTACCACTTTAGCTAATAGGGCCTCCCACTGCCACCGCGCAGCCACTGGGCGATTTCTGTTCTCATCCTGAAGCAAAGTTCTTAACCCAAGGTACTATTTCTGGGTTAGTGGAGTCTGTAACCTGAAGCGTCTGTAACCCGAGGTACCACTGTATTCTGTTCACACAATGGCCATCAAGAGACTTATGAGAAGCCCACAGGCAGGGCAGGAGTGCAAGAATATTTCCCCCTGCAACTGGTATTCAAAGGCATACTGCCTCCATTAATGGAGGTCTTCCTTTATAGCCTTCCTTGAAAGATAAGTACCAGGAGATATATAGATATAGAATCAAATAAGAGGTGAGCATTAAACCTCTGAAGTTCATTTCTGGCTATAGTTTCGATCCAAACTGGAAAACAATTTCTCCATCCTTCCCACTCACAGAGGCTGACTTGGGTAATAGGGTATCCTGTTTGAGGCCAAATTGACACCACCCTCCCAGCCCTCATGCTGCATTTCCCAAAGTCAGTTAAGAAAGGTGCAGGGCTTTGAGAAGGAGGTGCAAGGCTCTGGCAGGTAATGATAATGATAATGATAATGATAATGATAATGATAATGATAATGATAATGATAATAATAATAATTTATTATTTATAGCCCGCCCATCTGGCTGGGTTTCCCCAGCCACTCTGGGTGGCTTCCAACAAAACACTAAAATACAACAACCTATTAAACATTAAAAGCTTCCCTAAACAGGGCTGCCTTTAGATGTCTTCTAAAAGTTTGGTAGTTGTTATTCTCTTTGACATCTGGTTGGAGGGCGTTCCACAGGGAGGGCGCCACTACCGAGAAGGCCCTCTGCCTGGTTCCCTGTAACTTGGCTTCTCGCAGCGAGGGAACCGCCAGAAGGCCCTCGGCGCTGGACCTCAGTGTCCGGGTAGAACGATGGAGGTGGAGACGCTCCTTCAGGTATACTGGACCGAGACCATTTAGGGCTTTAAAGGTCAGCACCAACACTTTGAATTGTGCTCGGAAACGTACTGGGAGCCAGTGTAGGTCCTTCAAGACCGGTGTTATATGGTCTCGGCAGCCGCTCCCAGTCACCAGTCTAGCTGCCACATTCTGGATTAGTTGTAGTTTCCGGGTCACCTTCAAAGGTAGCCCCGGGAAGGTATCTCCTTCCCAAAGCTGGGAAAGCACTAACTACCGGTAGGCTTTGGGAAGGAAGTGAGTGGACTCTAGGACCCTGTCAGAGACTCGTGCCTCCTTCCCCAAACCCGATGTCTCTCTCACTGGGCTTTGAGAAGGCGCCCCCCTCTGCTCAGCACCCAGTGTGTGTGCACCTCTTGGACAGCCCTAAATCCACTCCTGCCACTCACATTGTTAGGCCCCTGCTGTTTGATTTGGCAGGAAATTCAAACTGCTGTCTGCTGGTAGTCTGTTGCTTGAGGTTGTGACCACTGGGATGGTATATTAAATGGCTCAGGACCGCAATACCTCAAGGACCACCTCTTTCCATATGAACCTACCCAGACCCTGAGATCATCTTCTGAGGCCTTCCTTCATGTGCCTCCTCCTCAAAAGGTCCAGAAAGTGGCAACATGAGAACGGGGCCTTCTCTGCAGTGGGTCCCTGTCTATGGAATGCTCTCCCCAGGGAAGTTCGCCTGGCGCCTTCATTATACACCTTTAGATGCCAGGAAAAAACATTCCTTTTTAGCCAGGCCTTTAGTTGACCTGATCAACATCCTATACCCTTTTCAAATGTGGCTCTTTGAGAGGGGGGGGGGGTATTATTGGGTTATTGTTTCTATTTTTATTTTATATATTGTGTTTATATTTTATATATTTTATTGTGTTTATATTTTATATATTTAGCCAGGCCTTTAGTTGACCTGATCAACATCCTACACCCTTTTCAAATGTGGCTCTTTGAGAGGGGGGTATTATTGGGTTATTGTTTCTATTTTTATTTTATATATTGTGTTTATATTTTATATATTTTATTGTGTTTATATTTTATATATTTGTTTTATATATTGTGTTTATATATATGTTATGTATTGTGTTATATATTTTATATATTGTATTTTATATATTATATATTGTGATCTTTAAATATATATGATATTTAAATATATATCTTTAAGTATATAAATTAAAAAAATAAAATAAAATAAAAATATTATACATGCTAAAACCTTGGGCTTTTCCTGGCAGCATGTTTATGCCTTGTGGGTGAGAGAGAGGTAGAATGGATCTGGTCAGGCAATGGGGCCCCTGTTATGACTGCATGGTAAGTGGTGCCTTCCGTGTATGCTTAATTTGGGAACACCATCAGGAATAATATCATGACTGACAAATGATGGAAGAATTGCTTAGAACTCTGTAGGCGGAGCCAGTCTGCTATATTGCCTCTCTTTTTCAACATCTCCTGCCACTATTATCCTTTTGATGCTGCTTCTGATGAGAGCCAGTGTGGTGTAGTGGTTAAGATCAGTAGATTCGTAATCTGGTGAACCGGGTTCGCGTCTCCGCTCCTCCACATGCAGCTGCTGGGTGACCTTGGGCTAGTCACACTTCTTTGAAGTCTCTCAGCCCCACTCACCTCACAGAGTGTTTGTTGTGGGGGAGGAAGGGAAAGGAGAATGTTAGCCGCTTTGAGACTCCTTTGGGTAGTGATAAAGCGGGATACCAAATCCAAACTCTTCTTTTTCTGGTAGAGCACAGAATCCCAAACAGGTAGATTGGTGTGAGCCCCAAAGTAGCAACAGCCATCTCACCTGTACCATATATTTTTGGCCTGCACACACACGAAAAATCAAATATCACACAGGAGCTATTTCCATATACTTACGACATTTAGGTCGATCAGTTTGTACTTCTAGCAAGATAACCCTAAAGCAATTAGTGCTAATATATTCCAAAAATATTGACTTTTTGACAAACACCGGGCTGCTTTATTACTCAAGTCACTTAGACTTAGGCTCGCAGAAAGAGGCTCAAAAGAGCAACATTTATTAGACTCGTCATGATTAAGCTGGGCCAAAGGCAATCCTTTTTAACTAGGAGCTATCAGGTAAAAATAATCTATTAACTTTAGCACACAACTCCATTACAGAAAGACCCAGGGGCAAAAATTGGTTCCTAACAGTCAGATGAGCAAATCACTGGGAAACTGACAAACCTAGGAAAGGCTTTCTACCCGGATTATCCGCTGCCCAGGGAAACCTGTGATTAGTGCATTAGTCAAATGACAAGTGGGCCATGCAAAGGAACGAGTTGCAGTGTGGAAATCTCCCTGTTCAGGATTCTAGCCATTCCACAAACCCAGTTTTACTCCCAGTCAATCAGCATTCCATGGCAATTGAGTCCTTATTAGCCTGTTTTGTATTCCCCAATTATTGGTTTTGTTTTGTTTTGTTTTTTGCAATCTCCATTCGCCCCCCCCCCCCCCATTATGTTTTGTGCTTCTGCTTGCTGATACATCCCTCTTGTGCTTGCATAGGACTACACTGGTACCTCAGGTTACTGACGCTTCAGATTACGGACTCTGCTAACCCAGAAATAGTACCTCAGGTTAAGAACTTTGCTTCAGGATAAGAACAGAAATAGTGCTCCGGTGGCAACGGGAGGCCCCATTAGCTAAAGTGGTGCTTCAGGTTAAGAACAGTTTCAGGTTAAGAACGGACCTCCGGAACAAATTAAGTTCTTAACCCGAGGTACCACTGTATTTATGTTATATTGGAAATAGAAGGAATGGTATTTGCCCTCCGCCTCGTGATATTATAGCCATGGAGAGATCGGGATCAAGGCTCACTTCAGAGATGTTTTCCTCTTACTAGACTGGATGAGAGCCAACAAAATGAAGCTCAACCCAGATAAGACTGAGGTACTGTTAGTGGGTGGTTCCCCAGACAAGATGGGTGGGAGGTTGCCTGCTCTTGATGGGGTTAAAAGGTAAAGGTAAAGGGACCCCTGACCATTAGGTCCAGTCGTGGCCGACTCTGGGGTTGCGGCGCTCATCTCGCTTTATTGGCCGAGGGAGCCGGCATACAGCTTCCGGGTCATGTGGCCAGCATGACTTAGCCGCTTCTGGCAAACCAGAGCAGCACACTGAAACGCCGTTTACCTTCCCGCTGGACCCATGGTACCTATTTATCTGCTTGCACTTTGATGTGCTTTCGAACTGCTAGGTTGGCAGGAGCCAGGACTGAGCAATGGGAGCTCACCCCGTCGTGGGGATTCGAACTGCCGACCTTCTGATCGGCAAGTCCTAGGCTCTGTGGTTTAACCCACAGCGCCACCCGGGTTACACTTCCCCTAAAGGAGCAGGTTCGTTGGCTGGGGATACTCCTGGATCCTTTGCTGTCACCCGAGGCTCAGGTGGCCTCAGTGGCCCAGAGTGCCTTCCATCAGCTTCGGCTGGTGGCCCAGCTACACCCCTGTCTAACTACAGTGGTACCTCGGTTTAAGAACAGCCCTGTTTACAAACTATTCGGTATAAGAACTCCACAAAACCAGAAGTAGTGTTCTGGTTAGCGAACTATACCTCAATCTACGAACGGAAGCCGAACAGTGGAAGGGAACCAGCAGTGGGAGGCCTCATTAGGGAAAGCGTGCCTTGGTTTAAGAAAGGATTTGGTTTAAGAACAGACTTCAGGAACGGATTAAATTTGTAAACTGAGTTACCACTGTACTGTTGTCTATGCTCTGGTAACCTCAAGGTTAGATTACGGCATTGCGTTATACGTAGGGCTGCCTCTGAAGATGGTTCGGAAACTTCAGCTGGTGCAGAATTCAGCAGCCAGGTTGCTCACCGGAGCAAGACGGTTTGAGCATATTACACCAATCCTGGCTGCCTTTAGTTTCTGGGCCCAATTCAAAGTGGTGGTTTTGACCTATAAAGCCTTAAATGGCTCAGGACCACAATACCTCAAGGACCGCCTTTTTAAATATGAACCTACCTGGACCCCAAGATCATCTTCTGAGACCCTCCTTCGTGTGCCCCCTCCTTGAGAGGTTCAGAGCGTGGCAACATGAGAACGGGCCTTCTCTGCAGTGGCTCCCTGTCTGTGGAATGCTCTCTCCAGGGAAGTTCGCCTGGCGCCTTCATTATACACCTTTAGGTGCCAGGCAAAAATGTTCCTTTTTAACCAGGCCTTTGGTTGATCTGATTGACATCCTACACCCTTTTAAAATGTGGTTTTTTTGTGGGGGGGCCTATTGGGTTGTTGTTTTTATTTTTATTAGGTATTTTGTGGCTTTATATCTTGATTTTATTCTGTGACCTGCCCTGAGACCCCCAGGTATAAGGCAGTATATTATTATTATTATTATTATTAATAATAATAATAATAGATACAATCCCAGGGAGAACAATAACATCTGACTATGTGTACCCAATCTCTTATGATTATTCTCTCCCTACTGAGATTATTCTCTCACCACTGAACATGTTAGTCTGTCCCCCTTAGGACTAGGGAGTGGATTGCCAGCTTTAAGTAGGTAGAGTGTGTTGAATAGCGGGTAGACATGGCAGACGACACAGCGATTTCTCCAAAGCAGGTCTTTATTTTTGTAAGCTGGAACAGAACTGAACAGCAAACAGCTCAGCCGGCCTGCTTTTATAGGCAGCTGGCTGTCAACATTGTAGCAAGAACAACCCAGGGTTTCCAGCCTAAAATAACTGATGTGGACCTGAGTGAAAACTATCTACAGTATCCCCCTGCTGGCCCAGGGTGAGAACTTCAGTACATAACAGAGTGTTTGTTTCCAAAAGTGAAACATTTTCCCGTCTCACCCTGCAGGAAAATTCCAATTTTCTTGGTGCAACATTTCTCCTTTGCAGTAGGAACAGAAAGGATCTTTGTGTCTGTTGCTAACTACCTATGTACAACTGGAGTGGAAAAGAAAGATGGTGCCCATCCAAACAGAGTAGTCCATTTTAGATAGTTTGGTGGTGCATGAATGAGTGGAAGAAACCTCAGTCTAGTGTATCCTCCTCTCCCTTATCCACTTGCCACCATATGTCCAATGGCAGGGAGCCTGGAGAAAGACCCCTGACAGGACAGCGTACGCAACAACATCTGTAGGGCCACAGATTTCTTGCTCCTGGCATAAAGGATCCTTGTTATAATACTAAATCCACAGAAAGTTAATAATAATAATGCAGTGATACCTCAGGTTACAGACGCTTTAGGTTACAGACGCTTCAGGCTACAGACTCAGAAATAGTACCTCAGGTTAAGAACAGTTCTTAACAGTTTCAGGTTAAGAATGGACCACCAGAACAAATTAAGTTCTTAAGCTGAGGTACCACTGTAATAATAATAATAATAACAACAATAATAATAATAATTTATTATTTATACCCTGCCCATCTGGCTGGGTTTCCCCAGCCACACTGGGCGGCTCCCAACCAAATATTAAAAACACAATACAGCATTAGGGATGAAAAACGTCCCTAAACAGGGCTGCCTTCAGATGCCTTTTAAAAGCAGGATTGTATCTTATTGCCTTGACATCTGTTGGGAATGATATTCAAAGGTTGTGTGGAGTATCTCCGCTATTCCATGTTGTTTGTTTTCAAGAGGCACAGGCAGAAATCATTTCTCTACAAGGGTTCTGCAAGCACAGTAAAGATAATAACTCCTTTTATCCGTGGGAAGGGGAGCACAGTAGCTGTGCCCGTTATAAAATCTTCTGCATCTATGGGTTAGATTAACAGCTATACTGTACATGTAAATACATACTTCTCTAGTTTGAAGAGGTTAGCTCTAGTCATTAGATGCCCTGCAATTTTGCTCGTGCGCCTTTTGATTAGTATCTGAGAAGCATCGCCGAAGACCCAGTTCACCCACAGTGCACTTCAAAGTATCAAAAGCTTCATTTCAATGGATCTTTATTGCGATATCATCCATGTCACATAGCACTCGCTAGCAGCAATACTGTTGTTATTTTGAAAAGGGGAGTACCCACTCAGCCAGAAGAGATTTTCTGCTAGCCTAAATTATGACAGAGTGCTACTTTCCTTCTGGATCTGAACTTGCAATGACTGATTGGTATGCAGGCAGGCATATTCCACTCAGAAGTGGAGAATAAATGGAGCTATTTAATCTTCATGCTTAAATTCCAAGGGGAGACCGTGAATTTTCAGCCATCAACTCTGAATATGAGACAAGATGTAACTAAAGGATCCAAAAGCAGAAACAGTTTTCCCGGAATAAAGAATGTAAAAGGTTTACAAAGTATTTATTGGCATTTCTAAGTGTACTGTAGTAGTAGTAATAATAATAATAATAATAATAATAATAATAATAATAATAGTAATTTATTTATACCCCGCCCATCTGGCTGGGCTTCCCCAGCCACTCTGGGCAGCTTCCAAGAAAATATTAAAATACTGTAATACATCAAACATTAAAAGCTTCCCTAAACAGGGCTGCCTTCAGATGTCTTCTAAAAGTCTCTTTGACATCTGGTGGGAGGGCATTCCACAGGGTGGGTGCCACTACCGAGAAGGCCCTCTGCCTGGTTCCCTGTAACTTTGCTTCTCACAGTGAGGGAACCGCCAGAAGGCCCTCGGCGCTGGACCTCAGTGTCCGGGCAGAACGATGGGGGTGGAGACGCTCCTTCAGATATACTGGACGGAGGCTGTTTAGGGCTTTAAGGGTCAACACCAACACTTTGAATTGTGCTCAGAAACATACTGGGAGTCAATGTAGGTCTTTCAAGACCGGTGTTATATGGCCTTGGCGGCCGCTCCCAGTCCCCAGTCTAGCTGCCACGTTTCTGGATTAGTTGTAGTTTCCAGGTCACCTTCAAAGGTAGCCCCACAGTCATCTTGTATTTTTATTGGTGAATCACCCCAATAGCTACAGACGAAGGGCGGCATACAATTTTAATAAATAATAATAACAATAAAATAATCAATACCTGCATGACTGGGTAAAATCTTAGAAGGAAGGAGACTCGTCAGTCTGTTGCAGCAAAAGCAACTAAGGCTGTGTCCAGATTGTCAATATTTTGTGGGGCAGATTCAGGTGCACAGAAGAATTTTAGGTCCGTGCGATTCATTGGCTTAATGTGCTCTGTTGCCCTAATGCAACAATTAAAACAAAATGAAAACCTGACCTTTTGTGGTTTGAAAAGCAATCCTCTGAAAAGTTTGAGATAGAATCATGGAATTGTAGAGTTGGATGGGGTCCCAGGGTCATCTAGTCCAACCCCCTGAAATGCAGGAATCTTAACTAAAGCATCCATGACAGATGGCCACCCAACCTCTGCTTTAAAAACCTCCAATGAATGAGAGTCCACCACCTCCCGAGGGAGTCTGTTCAACTTCATTGACAAGATACTGCCTTTGGACTAAACTGCACACCCATTCCTAAAAATGCAAACTTGATATGCATCGATCTTTATATGCATTAACTCAGTGAAGCAAATCCTAGATTCAAGCAACTGAATGGAAATATTCAGTAAGTTCAGCTCCCTGAATTAATACGTACAAAAGACAAACAAGTCAAAGAAAATGACACAATAGGTTGGAAGACATCTGAAGGCAGCCCTGTTTAGGGAAGCTTTTAATATTTGATGAATTATTGTATTTTAATATTTTGTTGGAAGCCACCCAGAGTGGCTGGGGAAACACAGCCAGATGAGCAGGGTATAAATTATTATTATTATTATTATTATTATTAGTTGTGTAGTTATTTATCTCCTTGACATCTGAAGGGAAGGTGTTCCACAGGGAGGGCACCACTACTGAGAAGGCCCTCTCTCTGGTTCCCTGTAACTTCACTTCTTGCAGTGAGGGAACCAGCAGAAGACACTCAGAGGAGGACCTCAGTGTCTGGACTGAGCAATCAGGGTTTGTGTGTATATATGTTTGTGTGTGGGCTCTCTGAACCTGAACTGCGGTGTTTGTGTGTGTCTCTGTGTTAAAGCTCCACCAGGGTCCTAATGCAGATCATCCTAGATACCCACTTCTTACTTTGAAAGAAAGCCATTCAAATTGCTTTGAATGTTAGTTTGGCCCCTTTGTGCTTTATTTCATTTATTGTGCTTTTGTGGTTTTATCATGGATTAAAATAACAAGAAATGCATTGAATTCAAGACCATGGCAAAGCCAAGAGCTGAGAGGTAAGGAGAGATATAAACATAAAGGGAAAAGGGGTAACAGAATGTTCCAACTGCAATTTATTTGACAAGCATAGTTAATTTTTAATTTTGATAACATAATTAAGTAGCAAAAGCACCATAGGCTATTTTTAAAAATTAATAATGCTTCCGTCCTATAAGGGCTCACAGGAATGTGGAAGAAATACTGGAAAAAGAACAACCCACAAATAGCTGCGATTCAAAGAGGGCAATTGCACATGAACGAGGGTGTTGGGTAAACTTTCCTTTGTGGATCTATTTGCAGAATCTCCCATTCCCACAGGATCAACCAACGAGATGGGAGAGCAGATCGGCTTTCATCTTCAGGAGTGGGAGCTGCTGCAGGGACAATTTCAAAGGAAACTTCCACTGTGTGCATGAGTTCCACTCTTGCGTGAGAACGACTTATTTGGCTTGCAGCTTCAGGTTGCTCTGACTCCTAAGAGAGCAACAGACCTTTCACGAAGATGTCATTTCAAAGCCATCAAATGTCATCAAATGCACGGCGTGAGCTAAGAAGGCAACGGGAATGCACAGAGGACAAAGTGCAAGCAACCACAGTCCTTTTTCTCTGTACTCATGTAATTCATACCTGGACTGAAAAGCAGCTCAGAAGTGGTTCATTTTTTAAGCCCAATTCCGTGCCCAATAAGCAAGGGATGCCTTTGCTGGTGGCTTGGTAGCCCATAGATTGCTGCAAAATACTGGGCAAAACCTTGCCCAGTATCTTCTCTGTGTGATGGGCTCAGGGGGAAAAGCTGTCCCATGAGCCCTTGCTGCAGTGGGGAGGGAAAAGCCTATATAAGGCTGCTTCCTCCAGAGCTTACAGCCATTTTGCTTTGGGAGCTTCTTGCCTGCCCACCCTCGGGTTAGAGCCTTCACTGAGCAGTTTTGGGTCACTGGTTGACAGGGCCAGAAAGGAATTATTTGCTCTCAACCTAATTTGCACTTGGTTGGGGTTTTTGTTGTTGTTGTTTTGCCTTTCCCACAGTGAAATTATGGCTTTCCTTTGTTAAGCAAGGGACGCAGGTGGCACTTTGGGTTACACCACAGAGCCTAGGACTTGCCGATCAGAAGGTCAGCAGTTCGAATCCCCGCGATGGGGTGAGCTCCCATTGCTCAGTCCCTGCTCCTGCCAACCTAGCAGTTTGAAATCACGTCAAAGTGCAAATAGATAAATAGTTACCGCTCCGGCGGGAATGTAAATGGCGTTTCCGTGTGCTGCTCTGGTTCACCAGAAGCGGCTTAGTCATGCTGGCCACATGACTTGGAAGCTGTATGCCGGCTCCCTCGGCCAATAAAGCGAGGTGAGCGCCGCAACCCCACAGTCAGTCACAACGGGACCTAATAGTCAGGGGTCCCTTTACCTTTACCTTTGTTAGGCAGAAACACACTGTATGAGGGCGGAAACGGCATTGGGCAGGATCAACAAAGTATGGGAGGGCCCATAAGGGGCCTGAGGGGAGCATTGACCATAGCAAAACCGAAGCGTGGGTTCCTGGTTGGAATCTGCACCCTGGTCCCCCAGTGAGATTTTGCTTGCTTGGCTTGCACCATGTCAAGGTTCAATACTGGCCGACTCCTGTAGTACAGGTCTGGAGCCATGCAAACCCAGTGGATCCATTCCATCAACATGGGGCTTGTGGAATGATGAACTGATCCTGGGACCCAATGCCATGTCAATCCTTGCCCCGCCTGCTGCTGTCAATAAAGATTTCATCTGATTTTATCCCATCACCGTTGTACAGTCTGGTTATTTTGCTGCTCTCGTGGGTCACATAATGCACCTGCCTGGGCAAAGAAAAACAGTCAGTAGGGGAAAAGAGAAATAGGGTCCCCCCTTTCTGAACTCCTGGTAAAGGTAAAGGTAAAAACACATTTAGGCGACGTAATCCTATACACACCAGGGTGCAGACCTCATTGAACTAAGTGGGGTTTATTTCAGAATGGACATGCATAGGACTAAATCATTAAAAACAGTGAATGAAGATCTCAGAGATTAAAACATAATCCTTATTGAAAACAGCAGATGTTTAGCAGGCCAAAGGTACTGGAATAAAAATGTCTTTATCAATAGGCTGGAGATAGTCAGAGAGAAGACTGTTTGTGCTTCGTGAGCCAAAGTGCTTCACAATATTGGTGTAGGCCCTATTTCTTGCCATCATTCACTAAGTCTTCACCCTAAGCAGGATACAGAGAAGGGGTAAGATAGTGATCATTGAGGTATCTAGCAATTTATGGTACCGTATTTTTCGCTCTATAGGACACACTTCCCCCCCCTCAAAAATTAAGGGGAAATGTGTGTGCGTCCTATGGAGCGAATGCAGGCTCCTTAGCTTCAGCGATTGCAACGTGAAGCTTCCGAAGTGCAGAGGGAGAGCTCTGCCCTCTGGAGGCTTCACGTGCCCTTGCCATCACCCATCCTGCGCAGTAGTCTGGGGTGCAGAGAGGGGCGGAGACGGTTGGGGATAACAAAACTTTTATGTTGGGGGAGATACAAAAAAAGACCACTCTTGGATTCTGCTAGCGATTGAGCCAGACATGAACTTTTGACGCTCTTCACTGTAAATAATTTGCACCAAAATAAAATAAAGCCAGGTAAAAGACAGCTTGGAGTCCTGTCTGTTTACTCTCGAGCATCCGCAACAGCCATCTGACAGTATATAAATTTGTATTAGTTTTACATAAAACATAACATTTTCACATATTAAAAAAGAAAAGCGTTCTTTCGAACCTTGAGACCTCCTTCCTCCCCTTCCTCCATGGGTTCCAATTCTTAATTTTATTCCTGCATCTTTTACTGTAATCTATATAATCATAGTATCCAAAATCCAAGTTACATTACAAAGGTCATTGTATTCCTGCCAATGATTTCAGCTGTTTACGGTGATCTCTCAAATACGTTAGAAGGTTATTCCAGTCTTTTAAAAATACTTGGTCTTCCTGATTTCTGATCTTTCCCGTCAGTCTTGCCATTTCTGCGTATTCCATCAGCTTGGTCTGCCACTCTTCTCTGGTTGGTACTTTACATCTCCGGGCAAGAAGCATCCTTGCTTGCTGTCGTTGCATACATAAACAGCAGGGATGCAGGTGGCACTGTGGTCTAAACCACTGAGCCACTTGGGCTTGCCAATCGGAAGGTCGGCAGTTCGAATCCCCACTACAGGGTGAGCTCCCTTCGCTCCGTCCCAGCTCCTGCCAACCTAGCAGTTCGAAAGCATGCTTTCTCTGTGCGCCAGTAGCGGTTTAGTCCTGCTGGCCACATGACCCAGGAAACTGTCTATGGACAAACGCTGGTTCCCTTGGCCTGAAAGCGAGATGAGTATCACAACCCCATAGTCACCTTTGACTAGACTTAACCATCCAGGGGTCCTTTACCTTTACCTTACATAAACAGCATTTTCTTTTCTTTTGGTAGTTTCGTGTCTATAATGCTTAACAAAAAAGCCTCTGCTTTTTTAACGAAAGTTATTTTTGTTAAGTTGTGGGTGAACATATCAGATGACACAGCGATTCTTCAAACGGCTTTTGTTTATTCACAGGCCAGAACAGAACTGAACTGAAGGGTTCAGCCAGCCTGCTTATATAGAGCTCTACTACAATGCAACAGTAATAACTTTCTGTAACTATCCGATCACTGAACATCACTTTCAGTTCCTTATTTGCATATGTCGACCTGAGTGAAAACTATCTACAGTATCCCCCTGCTGGCCCAAGGTGAGAACTTCAGTACATAACAATTTTAAACATTTTTTTCATTATATGTCATTTCCCAGAAAGCTTTTACCATCCCACATGACCACGACATACGATAATGCTCCACCCATTGTTAACATTAGGCTCCTCGAAGCTTGCCCAGGAGCAATGTGGTCCTCAAGGTGAAAAAGCTTCCTGAGTCCTTACCTAGTTCAGTACCACCTCCTCTTATAATCATCCCAATAAGCTAAAATTACCCTGCCAAACTAATGAATCTTCAGGTGTATTTGGACAGCCTGAAGGAGACCATAACCATTTCTAGAGCAATTTATAACTTGAATAAATCACAACCTCCCATTGATGCAGCTTGCCTTGCTAATGGAATTCTACAGTATTTCTGATTTAGTAACCTTTGAGATTATAAATATTATGTCAATGCTTACCTTAACTTGGCCCACACCGTATATAAATAATCCCTGTGGTCTGTGCCCTTGAAAATGTTCACATTGTCATTCCTAAGAAACATTAGAGGCAAGTGTGTGAAGGTTTTAGATTTAATGCGCCTAAATAATGTTCTTATGGTTTTGGACAGCAAGTTATCACAAAGGAGTGAAAACCTTTCCATCACAAGTATGGATCTGCGACTGCCAGCGAAATAGTATTTCTGCCATTAAATGTTCCAGGTATTCTCATCTATAAAAGCGTTTCAGATCTGCTACAGCGCTAAGATGAAAGATGCTTTCTTAATTTTAGAAGGGGGAAATTTAAGCTGCAATCCTGTACCCACTTACTTGTGAGCAAGCCCCACTGAAATCAATGTAACTTACTTTTGAACAGACTTGCGCTGTTAACCATAGTTCTTTCTTTCGTTCTTACATTTATATTCTGCCCTCTTCCTCCCAGTGGAGCCCAGGCTGGCAGACACATGAATGATAAAAGAAGGAAAACATCTAAAAACACGTCCAATACAAGTGCAGACTGGGAAAGAGCTGTACTTAAAAGGCTTGTTGGAAGTGGAAGGCTTTCAGTAGGTACTGGAAAGACAACAGAGAGGGTGCCTGTCTTATATATAATAGGAGTTGGGGTGAAATTCCAAAGGGTAGGTGTCAAAATGGCTCCCATATGAACAAGCTGTTTGTAGAGAGAGATTATATTCAGCTGCCATTTTTAGAATATATATACATATATGGGACGCAGGTGGTGCTGGGGGTTAAACCACAGAGCCTAGGACTTGCAGATCAGAAGGTCGGCGGTTCGAATCCCCGCGATGAGGTGAGCTCCCGTTGCTCGGTCTCTGCTCCTGCCAACCTAGCAGTTCGAAAGCACGTCAAAGTGCAAGTAGATAAATAGGTACCGCTCCAGCGGGAAGGTAAACGGCGTTTCCGTGCGCTGCTCTGGTTCGCCAGAAGCGGCTTAGTCATGCTGGCCACATGACCCGGAAGCTGTACACCGGCTCCCTCGGCCAATAAAGCAAGATGAGCGCCGCAACCCCAGAGTCGGCCACGACTGGACCTAATGGTCAGGGGTCCCTTTACCCTTTTTTTTTTTCCCCCTAATAATTTTTATTAAAGTTTTAAACAACAAAAGAAAAAGAACAACACAAAATACAATACAAAACTCAACCATAAAAAACAAAAAGCATAACAATTAAAAACAAACTCTCTTTTCCATTTCCAATTTTAAATTACTTATTTTCTGGACTTCCTCATACCTCCCTCTTTTGTATTCCAATCCATATTATTTGTCCAGCAGTTTCTTTTCCACTTTTTTAATCCCAATCTTTAATTTAATAAAATGTTAAAATATATAACTTCAACTTTTTTAAACCTAATCCTTGATCTTAATATCATATAACATTAAAATTTTCCCTTTTAATATCAAATTTCCATTTCTTTAAACATCTTTGATCTTGATCTTTAATCTTAATCTATCATTAACTTTAACCTGTGCAGCTGGAAACCACTTACTTTCAGTCCACCATCCCTTTAACATTCCTTAATTTTGCAATGTTTCTGAAGATAGTCTTTGAATTTCTTCCAGTCTTCCTCCATCGACTCTTCTCCCTGGTCACGGATTCTACCGGTCATTTCCGCCAATTCCATATAGTCCATAGGGGGTCCCTTTACCCTTTACCTTTTTATATACATATATATAAACTATGCTATATTTGTGTCCTTGTGACATCTCCCCCGATCCCTTGAATCCCACCCAGCAGGAAGGTTTTAAGTCTTCTTTGTGATCATATATCCTGGTTGTGGAGTGGACTGTAACTGGGTCCCAGTTTCCAATTTCCCTTCAGACCTCCCCACCCAAAGCAGGAATGTTGGAGGGTGATTGGCCTTGTTCTCTATGGAGACCATCAATGAAAGCTTGAATAGGGTTAACCTTTACAGCAGCTGTAGGGAATCTTCAGCCCTCCAGATGTTGTTGAGCTACAACTCCCATTATTCCTGGTCATGGGCCATGCCTCCTGGGGCTGACAGCAGTTCTAAACTCCTGGTTCACAGGAATCTCTATTTTCTATCCATTGCAACTTAATTATACACACAAACAAGTGGAGTTTGATCTTTATTTATTGCCAGTTATTGGGGCCCTCAGGTCCCCTTCCAACATTATAAATCTCCTCTTCAACAGCACATTTTTTTCTAGAAAAAAATTTCTATTTTTTCTAGAAAAAGAGGTGCTGGAGCTCACAACAAACTTCTCCCTTGTTCTCTTAGAATGGCAATGGCAATGGTGCCCACCTGAGAGGTGCTGGAGCTGAGCTCCTGTAAGCTCTGGTTGAAAAAATAAAAGCCCTGCATTTATGTAGGAAAGAAGGCACGAGGCATGCATATTGATTAATGTGGGTGGAATTCAACAAAGTCCTACTCAGAGTAGACACATTTATGCTCCACCCTCATTGTTCAGCCCGGACACTGAGGTCCAGCTCCGAGAGCCTTCTGGTGGTTCCCTCACTGCGAGAAGTGAGGTTACAGGGAACCAGGCAGAGGGCCTTCTCAGTGGTGGCACTCGCCCTGTGGAACGCCCTCCCATCAGATGTCAAAGAAATAAACAACTATCTGAGTTTTAGAAGACACCTGAAGGCAACCCTTATTTAGGGAAGTTTTTAATGTTTGATGTTTTATCGTGTTTTTAATATTCTGTTGGGAGCCGCACAAAGTGGCTGGGGAAACCCAGCCAGATGCCTGGGGTATAAATATATTATTATTATTATTATTATTATTATTATTATTATTCTATATATGAAAACTGCCTTTTTATTGTTGTAAAAAATCCTACTTATAAAGAAGAAAAAACCCCAGGAGCTCGCAATAAATGGGGAAGCGATACAGTTCATTGGTAGAGCATTTGTCTTGCATTCAACTTCAATCCATGAGATGGAGGGCTAGGACCGTATCCTGTCTGAAATCGTACAGAGACGCTTCACTTAGTGCAGACACCACTGAGCTAGCTAGATCAATTGGCCACTCAGCTAGAAGGATCAATAGTCCGACTCAGGACAAGACAGCGTCCTATGTTTCTGAACATTAAAAAAGAGATGGAAACCACTTTAAAATAGAACAGCAAATAAAAACAGCTGCAGACGCAAAGAAATTGTGGAAGCATCAGATCGAACCACAAATAAAACATGCTGTACAAAAGTTTTTAACAGAGGAAAACAAAGTAGCTGCACAGTAACAGCTCAGACAAGTAATAATAGCCTGGCACCGAAAGCTTAATAAGAAAAGTATGAAGCAGAGTTCTCTTGGGAAGGCATTCCACAAAGGTATTCCCCATTTTACATACTGTGAGTGTGTTTGGGTTTGTGTGGGGCGGTTTGGGCAGGTTGGTGAATTTCCTTAGTACTATAGTATATGGTTACTGTTATGTACTGAAGTTCTCACCCTGGGCCAGCAGGGGGATACTGTAGATAGTTATGCAAATAAGGGATTGAAAGTGACATTCAGTGATTGGATAGTTTTAGAAAATTGTTACAGTTACGGTGTACTGGAGCTCTATACAAGCAGGCTGGCTGAACCCTTCAGTTCAGTTCAGTTCTGTTCTGGCCTGTGAATAAACCAGAGCTGTTTGAAGAATCGCTGTGTCGTCTGATATGTTCACCCACAACTTAACAGTTACCAGATTTTTTCAGTGAATCAGGGGACACTTTTTTTTTTAAGCTGAGTAGCAACATGGAGTCAATAGTGGGGATGGTGAGGCAAAAGACCCTGGGCCCAAGCACACATGCATATTGTATAAAGGTGCACCCTGTGAAACATAAATGTGCAGAGTTTTTTAAAAACTGGACATCGGCTGGCCGTGCACAACTCCAGAGCCTCCCCTGATCAGTCAAAACAAAGGGGGAAGGGGGCAGGAGATCTTTACTGCTGGACGTCCCCGGTTCCCCTTCAGCAGTGGCAGCAGCAGCGGCAGTCAGCAGCCCGGATCCAGCCTGGTAGCGCAGTTGACTCTGGCTGGCTTCAGGAGCTGCTCGCTGCTGTGGCGCCCGCCATTTTGCCTCACCGGAAGTCCCCATATGATGTGTTGTGACTTCCCATGAGGAAAAATGGCGATTGCTAGGGCAGTGAGCTGCTCCTGAAGCCAGCCAGAGCCAACTGTGCTATCAGGCTGGCTCTAGACTGCTAAGGCAGCCGCTGCCACATTTCCTGGGGACAGATTTGCAAATCTGGAGACATTCTGGGAACGGAATTTGTCCGTGGACAGATTTGCAAATCCGGGGACATCTGGTAATCCTACTATAGTAGTCATTTCCTTCTCCTTCTCTGAACGCTTGGCCTAGGAGAAGGTTGAATGCAGTGATAGCATTTTAACGTTTTGGGGTTTGAAGTGTAGGAAAATAGCAGAATATATTAAGAAACATGTAGAGAGGCTGAAAGCAGATAAGAAAGAACCTTAAAATGCAAATGTATGCAATTTGAGTTTGAAACATCTTTGTTGGGTGAGTGGAAAGCCACTAGTTCTGGTGAATTGGAATGTAAATGTCGAGTAACAAATGTAACTTTCCACATGGAAAAAAGAATAAAATATTATTATAAAAAAGAGAGTCGAGTATATGAGAAGTGTCAAAATATCCCATTATTAAACTGGATTTTTGAGCAAAAAACAAATAAAACACTGTGTTTTTGTCTGGGGCAGTCGGGTGGACGAATGCATTGCAATGAGCAAAACAACAACAATCAAATCCCCTATTCTCTCAAGCAATCTTTCCCCCTTTAGATATCACTTTTGTCTCTTGTTTTCATGTATTATGAAAGTAGACGTCTGCCATATATTGAATTTGAAAGCAAGATACCTCTGTTTTTGTGATCATTTCAAAGCACCCCCACATCCCTATGCCTTACTGTGACTCAGATGGAAAACATCAGCTGAAGGAACACAAAAGCCAATGGTATTCTTTAACAAATCAGGCAGGTACAGGAACGAGGACGGCGGGACAAATTTTGGGGACGCTTCTGTAATGTTGGGCAGATGGCGCCAGGAAGCCCTAACTGCTGAATATGGCACCACCGAGTTCCAAACCTGTGTCGATGCAACCTGCTCAGTCCAATAGCATGAATGAGAATCTGAACACTGGCGGATGGCTCCTAAATCACAGGCAGGGCAAGAAAAATCTGTCCTGGAAGGAGGCTACGTGTTTTATGAGACTATTAAACAATTTCTCTCTTGCTTTGGTTATTGCAATTATAGCACCCTTGTTCAATGTCACAGCTGCTGCGCATTATTCATTTGAGAATGATAAAAAAGACTGTTAAAAAAGAACCCCTGTAATTAGCATGTTGATCAGCGTGTTCGTTACTAGCAAGTAGTGACAACAAGAGACTTTGCTCTCCTATAAAGTGCCATTACTTAAGGAATAGGGATGAATTAATCAAGATGATTGTAAGGGATACTAAAACGCACACACACACCAAAAACCACACATTAAGGATTATTTCTCTTTTTTAACATATTAGCATATATTTCTTAATGAAACAGCATTCAGCCAGAAAGACTGTCCACCGAGCATTTATAATTTGGATAACATATTGTTACAAGTATTGGAGCCTCAGCTTCAGGATCTGTCCTTCCAGTGAGCACTCAGGGATAATTTCCATCCATTCTTAAGGAAATTAGCCCTGAGTTCTCACTGGAAGGACAGATCCTGAAGCTGACGCTCCAATACTTTGGCCACCTCATGAGAAGAGAAGACTCCCTGGAAAAGACCCTGATGTTGGGAAAGATGGAGGGCACAAGGAGAAGGGGACGACAGAGGACGAGATGGTTGGACAGTGTTCTCAAAGCTATGAACATGAGTCTGACCAAACTGCGGGAGGCAGTGGAAGACAGGAGTGCCTGGCGTGCTCTGGTCCATGGGGTCACGAAGAGTCGGATACGACTAAACGACTAAACAACAACATTGTTACAAGCCACCCCAATCTCTAATCTCTTTCAGGCAACAATTACTCAAGTCTGTGCTTCCTTTAGGCAAAATGAGACTGTGGCGTCTTTCAGATATATGGTTTATTTGCACACATATACAACCTGAGCTACTCTCACATCCCGAGAGAGTCTTGCTTCTACCATAGGAGCAGTCTTGGGTTTCAACAGGCCTCCATCATTTCTCTGCCTCCTGCTTTCTTCTTGTCACATAACCCCTGCTCTCTAAGTTTCTGGCCCACATTGCTCTTTCCCCCTCTTCTCTAAGCTCTTAGCTTTATCTCTTGAGCGAAAGGGGCCTCGCCTCTTTGCTGTCTATGGTGAGTTCCTTTGACCCATTGCAGTCCTAATGTTCCATCCCTCGGGTGGTTATCTCAACACAGGAAACTTTTCCTGTGTTGGATAATGCGGCAGCTAGACTGGTGACTGGGAGTGGCCACCGAGACCATATAACACCTGTCCTGAAAGACCTACACTGGCTCCCAGTACGTTTCCAAGCACAATGCAAAGTGTTGGTGGTGACCTTTAAAGCCCTAAACGGCCTCGGCCCAGTATACTTGAAGGAGCTTCTCCACCCCCATCGTTCAATTTGGACACTGAGGTCCAGCTCTGAGAGCCTTCTGGTGGTTCCCTCACTGTGAAAAGTGAGGTTACTGGGAACGAGGCAGAGGGCCTTCTCGGTAGTGGTGCCCGCCCTGTGGAACACCCTCCCAATAGATGTCAAAGAAATAAATGACTATCTGACTTTTAGAAGACATAGAAGGCAGCCCTGTTTATGGAGGTTTTTAATGTTTGATGTTTTATTGTGTTTTTAATATTCTGTTGGGAGCCGCCCAGAGTGGCTAGGGAAACCCAGCCAGATGAGCAGGGTAATAATAATAATAATAATAATAATAATAATAATTGTAAGGGCTGCCTCAGGTCTCAGCTCACAAAAGACCAACGCCAAGTTCTTCTTATATACAAAAGCGTTTATTGGAGTTCATCGTTTGCTTCACATCCGAGGCGCGCAGCCCCACGTCTGTTACGCTTAGACCGTTGAAGTCCCCTCTGAGTCAGTCCCTCCCCTGCACCAGTTTAAGAGGCTTGCGCTGCTCCACCTCTTCCTCTCTTTCCTTTTCCGCAGGGTCTTCCTGCCCGCTGGGGTTTCGCCCCTCCTGGATTCCCCTGACACGGAATCCCCAGACTGCTCTTCCCCCCTCCTGCGGGCTTTGGGACCTGGCTCCTCCTCCGGGCTCCCTGTACTTCCGCGCGCCTCCACATTTGAACTTGGCGCGCGCGCCCAACCTCTAACCTTCCTTTTGACAGTTACACTACTCCCTTCACTACTCCCCTCCCCTTCCGGGAGGGTGGCTTGCTCCGACCTCCCTCCCTTCTCTGCTGCCGGAGCTGCTTCCCCTGATACACTGGAACCTCCACCCCCTTCGCTGCACTCTGGCGGGGAGGCTGGTCCTGACGCCCAGCTGCCACTTTGGGATCCCCTGCTGGCCCCCTGCTCCTGACACGTCCCCCCTGGGGCTCCCCTGGCCTTGACCACCGGCGCCCCCTTCTGGGAATCCTCTGATTCGCTGGAAAGACTCATGGAATCTCTTGAGTCATTGTCATCCTCTTCCTCGCTGTCCTGGGATTCATCCCCATCGCTCTCCATCTCCTGCCTACCCTGTGCCTCTGTCCCTGAACCCCTGACAATAATAATAATAATAACTTTTAACCCTTGTTGATTCTCTTGTTCATTTCTGTTTCCAGGGTTCTGAAATGTGTGGAGAACCTACATGACTGGAGTAGGCTGACCACTTCAGAAGGTCTCACTCCAACTTGTGGAGGGTGCAGAAAATGGTGAGGGGGCAGGAAGCACATCCTGGAAACCCCCTTGAGCCTGTTGGAACACACCTGGGGGACACACGCAGCCCCCAGAATGAGACAAACCTCTCTGGGCATCTTCCTGATGCAGCGCAGCCTGGGACGTCTATAAATCTTCAGTCCCGGCATGTACCGGCGACACATATCAGAAGACTATGTGCACACTCACTCAGCAGAGTATAGCAGAAATGAAGTGGAGCGTTGGTGTGTGCATTCTAAGTATTTATTAAGCAATATATACATGCCGAGGGACGCGGGTGGCGCTGTGGGTTAAACCACAGAGCCTAGGACTTGCCAATCAGAAGGTCGGTGGTTCAAATCTCCGCGATGGAGTGAGCTCCCGTTGTTCGGTCCCAGCTCCTGCCAACCTAGCAGTTCGAAAGCACATCAAAGTGCAAGTAGATAAATAGGTACCACTCCGGCGGGAAGGTAAACGGTGTTTCCGTGCGCTGCTCTGGTTTGCCAGAAGTGGCTTAGTCATGCTGGCCACATGACCCGGAAGCTGTACGCCGGCTCCCTCGGCCAATAAAGTGAGATGAGCGCCGCAACCCCAGAGTTGGCCACGACTGGACCTAATGGTCAGGAGTCCCTTTACCTTTATATACAGGACAAAGCAATCATGGCATCCTCTCACTTCTTTTCCAAAAGTACAGTACAGCGGAAGAGAGATAAGACTGACTTCTGTTCTCATACTTTCCAAGCCTAGAAAGTAAACACTGACATGTGATATAACAATCACACATCCAGCAACAGAGGAGTGAAATGCTAACAGAGCTCCTGTGATTAGTAGGATTCTGAACTCCTAGGACACACGAACACCTGATACAGTTATTCTGCAGAGAAATGAAGTTAGAAGAGCAGGTGATTTGCTAGGTACTTAAGAGCGTTCTCCCTGCTTGCATGTCCTGTCTCTCAGAATTTGAGGTAAATCCCTTTATTTTGAGGCGGCTTCTTTTTGCACTTCCAATTTGTTTGACTAGCAAGTGACATTTTCTTACGGAAGCCTCTCTTTTGATCACTGAATATACACCAAATGCATTTGCTGTCATGTTGACATTATGTGGCAAGCCTTCAAATATTTCAAGTGGGTTTGTTCCCCCCAAGCTTGTGCAGATTATCAATGCTCCTTGCTCATTAACACAGAGAATAATAGCATCAGCCATTGGTACAGTATGTTGCCCTCTGGCCAGAACACAGACAGTCTGTGTGTGATGTCTGCATTCGCCAGGGTTTTAATCTTCCCCTGTGGAGCTGAGGTTCTGTTCCTATCCAATTTACATTTGCTACTTAGATTGGTATTCTGAATCTTCTGAATATATCCTATTTTGCCGGGAGACAGAAGCTGTAGGCATCCCTGAGTTCTTTAACAGCTGGATAAATTTTCCTCATAAAACTTTGCCATCAGTCCCATCTAGGAAGCTACATTATACCCACAAAAGACTGGACCACCTAGCTCAGTATTGTACACACTGACCATAGCTGTCAACTTACAGATTTGAAAATAAGGGACCAGCAGCCTCGAAAATAAGGGATCAGCAGCTAAAATAAGGATTTTAGTCAACCAGCTCCTTTCGTTTTCCCCATAACAGTCAACTGAAGGAGTCTCCAAAACAAATCCAAAAGCGCCCCCTCCCACGAGGTCGCCGCCCGCCATTGTACTCAACCAGCTCCTTTCCTTTTCCCCCACCATGTGCCCCCACTCCAGACAGACCTTTTCCCCGGCAAGGGTGAGTGGGCTGTCGATGACATATCCATCCGATTCCGATCCGAGCACTCAGCACAGGTATGTTCAACTTCTGAACCCCTCCGAGCCAAAGGCAGAAAGCCCGGCCAGCAGCCAAACAAAGCCTCAAGCCTCAAAGAAAACCACCGTCACCTCTCCGCTGGGAAGCGCTGAGCAAAGGCGAGTCCCCAGGCAACACAGCCGATTTGATCGGCACAAGGCATGCAAGCTCCACCCCCCAGTCATTCTTAGACTCCTTATTGGGTGAGCAACGCAGCCAAGCAACACAGATGGAGCCTCCCTCCTCCCTGGCCAGCAGGGAGGGAGGGAGGGAGAGGAGCTGCTTCCTTTGAAACCGGGAAATTTAAGGGATATCATCAATAAGGGACAGCAGCGGGACATAGCGCTGTGATAAGGGAGTTTCCCGCCAAATAAGGGACGGTTGAAAGCTATGACTCTGACTGCCAGCAGCTCTCCAAGATTTCAGACAGAGTCTTCTGAGACTTACCTGGAGGTGCCAGGAGCAGTGGCAGAGCGTGGGTTGCCAGTGCCTGCGGCCACATGGAGGAGGGGTAGAAGGGAGGGAAACAGGCAGAATACACAAGCACATTCAACTGCCTAACGGCATCCGCATCACCCAGGAGATTGCAACCACAGAGATAAGAAAAGAAGAGTTGTTCTGTTCCATTGTCTGGAGAGGTCACTTCCTGCTTCGCATGGAGAAGCCATTTTCAATGAAGCCCAGCAAGAGAAGTATGCAGCTGTATTGAGGCAGTAACTGGTGCTGTAATTTTGCAACCCCCTAACAATTTTGTACCCAGGGCAACTGCCCCGTGCCCCCTTCCCCATGCTACGCCACTGGCCAGGAATTGAACATAGGACCTTCTGCATGAAAACCATGTACTCTATCACTAAGCTATGGTCTCCATTTGAATAGGGATAGATGGAACAGTCAATTTTGGTTCTCCCGGTTTCTCATTTTTCCAAATTTGTCCTCTTCTGATGTGGAACATTGGTATCTCTCCAGCAGGCTTCTTCTAATTTGTAGCCCCAGTCGTTAAAACATAAAGTGGGCTAAGGAGATAAAGGAGAAAATGCACACACACTTTAATAAGGTGTTTTCACTTGAAACAAATTTGGGGAATCTTCCTTGGGCAAAAGATCTGAGGGATGCCGAGGGAAGCCAAAGGACAGAAAGCTGGAGAAGCTTAAATGGTGCATTTCCCACCAAGAGAAGCAAGGCAGGAGATGAAACAAACCTACCAGTGTAAGAAGGAACAAATCAATGCAACTTCCACCATGTAAAGTGAGTTCATTTCAAGCTGCAGCCTTCTTCAGGGATACCTGTATTGATTTATAAATAAATGTAATACACATTTTACTGCTGCTGCTAATAAGTGCTGCTATTAATTATTGTATTAATTCTCAGCTTTAATATTGCATATTGGATTTCTGTTTCTTTGATTAGCTGCTTGGAGAATTTATTTGAACCGAAGAGCAGGTTAGATGCATGGTCATCGTCGTCATCATCATCATCATCATCACCACGGGCATTTGCAAAGAGCAGTCCAAGAACTCAACTCTCCCTTCCTGCATTTGCATTTCTATCTTCCAAGGAACCCAGATCAACATTTTATTCTCCCCACTTCAATACACACTAGGCTAAGAGAGTAAATTTCACGAAGTTTCACACCTGAGTGAGGAACTGAGCCTGGCTTTTCCACAACCATATGCAACACTCTAACCAATGCATCACCCTGACAGCATTTCACAGTTCTTAGTTTTCTATGAGCCCATCCAACAGGAATATACATCTCTCCCTGATTCTTCCTTCCTTCCAGTGTACGAGTTAGAAAGAGCTCCTCATCCATACTCCATATCAGACCAGTGTACCATGGAGCACAGAGCTGCAAGGCATCTCTTTCAATCAGCATAGCATTTACTTCAGTACAGCTACCTTTGCAGCAAAGACACGGTGTAGGCCAGGGCTGAAGAAATCTATAGCCCTTCAGATTTTTTTGACTACAATTCCCATCATCTTTCCTCATTGGCTGTAGTAGCCGGGGCTGGTGAGAGTTGGGAGTCCTACAAACTATGGAGGGTCACAATTGTCCATTCCTAATGATCCCAGGTTAACCCATTGTTATTTTATTGTATATTCCTTATTCAAAAAATAAAAAGTACAAAACTACAAGTGCCCAAAGTAAGATAAGACACAAACAAAAAGAAGAAACAAGAAATAGTACCCATGCAGAAAACAAAACAGAAAAAAGATACTGTGTACATTACAAAAAAAAAGGGGGGGGGAATTGTTATTGTAGTTAACCAGGACTTAACCTAATATGGCATTTATAAAAATGAATTCCAAATCTTGTTAAATGGGAAGTCTACATTTGCAGACCACTTGTTAATTGTGTAGCGAATTTGTACATATCTTCAATCCAATCATGAAAGGGAGCTGCATTTTTACTTTTCCGGATCATCAATACTTTTACTCCTGATGGGCTATGTCTGAATAATCAAATTCTTTGGTATCAGAATGAAGAGCAATCTAAGGAAACTATTTAATATTGTTCCAGTAGCACCTTTAAGACCAACTAAGTTAGTTCTTGGTATGAGCTTTCGTGTGCAAGCACACTTCTTCAGATACCTGTGTATCTGAAGAAGTGTGCTTGCACACGAAAGCTCATACCAAGAACTAACTTAGTTGGTCTTAAAGGTGCTACTGGAAGAATTTTTTTTATTTTGACTATGGCAGACCAACACGGCTACCTATCTGTAACTGTATTTAATATTGAAGTAAGATAGGGATTTGCATAGCACTGCTAAGGATTTAGTAGGACTTTCAAGGGGTGAGTGAGGCTGTAATTTAGCCTGTGAGCCAGAATCTTTCAACCTCAGAAGGAACTAGGGGTATGCAACCTCAGCCCATATGACTGGCTGGCTTGCAGTATGCAGCCCTGGAATTGGTCAGATCTGCTCTGAAATAGAATCCCAGAGCTGAAAGGCACCTTAGTAGTTATCTAGTCCCACCTTCCGGCCATTGCAGGATTTGCAATGTGAGATGCAACTGCAGGATCCCCAATAGATGGCTGTCCAATCTCAGTTTGAATACCACCAGGGAAGTAGAGCCCCTATTGTCCAACAACCCATACTATTAGGATGTGGGTGATGCTGTGGTCTAAATCACTGAGCCTCTTGGGCTTGGCAATCGGAAGGTCGGCGGTTCGAATCCCTGCAACGGAGTGAGCTCCCATTGCTCTGTCCCTGCTCCTGCCAGTTCGAACTAGCAGTTTGAAAGCACGCAATTGCAAGTACCGTATTTTTCGCCCTATAGGACGCACTTTTCCCCCTCCAAAAATGAAGGGGAAATGTGTGTGCGTCCTATGGGGCGAATGCAGGCTTTCGCTGAAGCCTGGAGAGCGAGAGGCGTCGGTGCGCACCGACCCCTCTCGCTCTCCAGGCTTCAGGAAGCTATCCGCAAGCCTCGTGTGCCCGGCTGGAGGTCCCGCTGGGTGCGCAAGGCTTGGGGCGGCAGCCTGCAGCCCAAAGCATGGGGCGCGTTGCGTAGCACGCCCTGTGCTTTGGACAGATGTCGGCAAGCCTCGCGCGCCCGGTGGGAGGTCCCGCCGGGCGCGCAAGGCTTGGGCGGCAGCCTGCAGCCCGAAGCAGGGGGCCAGCTGCGGAGCCCACCCCCTGCTTCGGGCAGATGTCCGTAAGCCTTGCGCGCCCGGCGGGAGGTCCCACCGGGCGCGGAAGGCTTGGGGCGGCAGCCTGTTCTGGGGGCTGGGGTCGGGGGAAGCTCTGGCTTCCCCCGTGCCAGCCCCCATGCCTGGGGGGGAAATAACCCCCCCAAAAAAAACTAGGTGCGTCCTAAGGGGCGGTGCGTCCTATGGGGCGAAAAATACGGTAGATAAATAGGTACTGCTGCAGCAGGAAGGTAAACAATGTTTCCGTGCACTCTGGTTTCCGTCACGGTATCCTGTTGCACCAGATGCGGTTTAGTCACACTGGCCACACAACCTGGAAAGCTGTCTGTGGTCAAGTGCTGGCTCCCTTGGCCTGAAAGTGAGGTCCCGCCGGGCGCGCAAGTCTTGGGGCGGCAGCCTGTTCTGGGGGCTGGGGTTGGGGGAAGCTCAGGTTTCCCCCGCGCCAGGCCCTGCGCCTGGGGGGGAAAATAATTTTTTCCCCTTTATTTCCCCCCCCCCAAAAAAACTAGGTGCGTCCTATGGGGCGGTGCGTCCTATGGGGCGAAAAATGCGGTAGATAAATAGGTACTGCTGCAGCAGGAAGGTAAACAATGTTTCCGTGCGCTCTGGTTTCCGTCACGGTGTCCTGTTGCACCAGATGCGGTTTAGTGACCACACGACCTGGAAAGCTGTCTGTGGTCAAATGCTGGCTCCCTCGGCCTGAAAGTCAGAAGAGCACCACACCCCATAATCACCTTTGACTGGACTTAACCGGCCAGGGGTCCTTTACCTTTTACCTTTCTATTAGGAAGTTTCTTTCAGGGTTGAGATAAAACCTACTTCCTGGCCATTTCTGCCTGTTGGTGCTAGCCTTGCCCTCTCGAACAACCTAAAAGAAGTCTGCTTCATCTTTGGCCCTGGAGACAACTTCCAGGTAAGGCCACCAATGACAATTGTTACATAGACAGATATTCGCACTCTGTCAGCTCTGAGAAATATTATCATCTGCAGAAATTGTTTGGAATAAGTCTAACAATTGTGAGCGTTAGTAAAAAAAATTTTTATGGGACTACATTGTGCTTCTGAGATTTAGCTTGAACCATATCTTGTAGTTTTAAGTCTTCTCTTTATGCTGCATTAAGGTAGTAAATAATATTCTTTCTCACCCCCTCTTGGCAAATTCTTGGGCATTTTTATAGGCCTTGAAGTATTGGTCAGCTCTCACTTCGTCTGCCTATAAAACGCCACAAGCATTTTAGCAAAGACTGCTGCTGCAGCAAGAGGAACTTGAAATGTAATCTGTTTTTAAATCACATGGGAATATTGATTTGGGTGGTGTGTGTGTGTTGTTGTTTTTCAAATCAAGTTTCCTCAAAGTTTCCCGGACATGTGTTGGGCAAGGATAATCCCCCCTCCAATTATACTGATTATTCTGTCAATGATCACCCATCTTTAAACATTAAGGCCTAAATCTAATGCGGAACAGAACATGCTATGGGCAGGATGCGGGTGGCGCTGTAGGTTAAACCACAGAGCCTAGGACTTGCCGATCAGAAGGTTGGCGGTTTGAATCCCCACGACGGGGTGAGCTCCCATTGGTCGGTCCCTGCTCCTGCCCACCTAGCAGTTTGAAAGCATGCCAAAGTGCAAGTAGATAAATAGGTACCGCTCTGGCGGGAAGGTAAATGGCGTTTCCATGTGCTGCTCTGGTTTGCCAGAAGCGGCTTAGTCATGCTGGCCACATGACCCGGAAGCTGTACGCTGGCTCCCTCGGCCAATAAAGCGAGATGAGCACCGCAACCCCAGAGTTGGCCACGACTGGACTTAATGGTCAGGGGTCCCTTTACCTTTACCTTACATGCTATGGGCAAAGGTAGAATATCCACATTGCATGCACAAGGTTTCAGGTTCAGTCCCTGACATTTCCAGGTGGCCATGAACTGGTATGTCTACTTGGGTGAACATATGTAGTACTCACATGAGGGCAATTTGCTGGTGGACCCCTCAAAACTGGGGCAAGCCCCATAGCTCTCAATTACAAAAGCCACCCCAGCTTCTGACTGGATCCTGGAATGTCCCCCCCTTTTTAATCCAGCACTCTGGTGTGAGTCAGCACTGGACTAAAGGATGCTCATGTCAGCTGGTGCCCATGAGAGCAATGGACAAAAAGATGCTCAGGTTTCATTTTGTTTCACACTCTTGAGTCAGCTGGCTCCCGTGAGAGTCAGACACGACTAAATGACTAAACAACAACAACAGTGTTTAAAGGTGAAGGCTGGTGCACAGGCTAAAATCTACGCTATGTCTATTGGCTTCACATTATGACTGAGCCAAGGCTGAGCCCCTCCATTATGAATTAACAACACCCCTCCAAAAAAAATATATTATTGAACGGTAAGCCAAAAGCAAACCTTGCTTACAGCTCAGAGGTTGTTTAGTGAGAGATAAACCACAAGCCCATGTTTGGATGTAGCACCAAGCTAACATACAGGGTGGATTTACACACAGGGAAAAAAGCACTATAAATAAGTCAGAAACTCGATCGTTATAACGAAATAGGGTTGCCACATGTCCGGAATTTCCTTTTTTTTAATTAAATGATATTTATTAAAATTTCAGAAAAAAGAGTTACATAAAAAACAAGAAAAGCAAAAACAAAAGACAGAAATAAAAATACAAGAAAAATACAAAATACAAAATACAGAATAAAAGAATAAAAAACACTTTAAAAAAAATAGATCAATCTTTCCATGCCTTACATTCATATCCTTGTTTCCCTGACCTCCTCATACCTCCCTCTTTTGTATTCCAATTCAATTTGTTAATCCAACAATTCCTTTCCCTCCTTTTTAATCCTAATCCTCAATCTTGATATATTGTAACATTAGATTTTTACAAATTAAAAACCAATTTTTCCATATTCTTTTGTACCTATACAGCTAGAAACCACTTAACTTCAATCCAACATCATTCTAGCAAATTTCCTGGACATAGCCGGGATTTGGTGAAATCCCTTTAAAATAGCTCAAAGACTTAAAAAAAGTTTTTTGAAATTTGGCAACCCTATAACAAAAGAAGAAAAAATCCCTATGAAAAATTGTGTATATTTTTTTTTCTGCTCTCTGGTGCCATCTGGTGTTGCATTTTTATAACGCATTCAAATCATCATTTCTTTATTAATGTAGCCGAATCCACAGTTTAGCTCCTAGCAGCATGACAGCATCAACAGAAGAGGGGTAGGATCTAAGCGTCTGTGATTTCTGTCCCGTGTACCAGCATGCTGTGTTTTCACCTTTGAACCCTAGTTAAACTTGACTATGGTTAAGTGATGTGCAAAGCAAGCCACTTATGAACAGGTATATATATATATATATATATATGTGTGTGTGTGTGTGTGTGTGTGTGCGCGTGTGTGTGAGAGAAATTCCTTCCACGACAAGTGCAATACAGTTAAAGAATTTCTCGCTCTGTTTTGTCTTAAAATCAGATAAATTCCCTTGGTTTGCATTTGGGAGTGGGCACTGAACTATATTTTATTACAGAGATGTCTTGCAAACAACATTTGCTTTTCTAGCAATTCCACATTTTCAAGTATCTTGCCCTTTGGTGCAATTTCAACCCTCACTGCAGAACCTGCCAGGGAGCATGGTGGTTGTGGAAAAGATTAGTTATTAATTTTTAGGTTTTCTTTAAAGTAATCTAATTATAATGCCTTTGTGATGTTCAAAGCAATTTGCTCTCTTTATGGAACAAACAATGTGAATAACTTTGAACATCATAAATGCATTTAATCAGAGTACTGGAAAAGAAGATAAAAACGAGTAACTAATCTCATCAGTGCAATTGATGTCTCCCTGAATTTCAACCATTACAGATGCACATTGATGCAAAGAACACTGGTTTCCCCAGGATTTAGTTTGTATCCCACCAGTTTGCCCAGTGATGTAATATAAAATGGTCCATCTTTATAGTGCTGTACTTCCTCTGAGAACTTATTACAAAATGGGTGGTGGTGATTTAAAGGATGTGTATTGTTTGTGCACAGTGGTCTATTTCACACAGCAAAGTAAACTATAGTTTACTAGTGCTTTGTGAATGTGCATGACTCTGGAAGGGAGTTCATATCCACTTTCCTCCTCTCCAGACTTTATAGCATGGGTAGGCAAGCTAAGGCCCGGGGGTCAAATCCGGCCCAATCGCCTTCTAAATCCAGCCCGCGGATGGTCCGGGGATCAGTGTGTTTTTACATGAGTAGAATGTGTCCTTTTATTTAAAATGCATCTCTGGGTTATTTGTGGGGCATAGGAATTCATTCATTCCCCCCCAAAAAAATATATAGTCTGGCCCCCCACAAGGTCTGAGGGACAGTGGATCGGCCCCCTGCTGAAAAGGTTTGCTGACCACACACACACACACACACACACACAGAGTCGTACCTTGGTTTTCGAACAGCTTAGTTCTTGACTGTTTTGGCTCCCAAATGCCGCAAAGCCGGAAGTGACTGTTCCGGTTTGCGAACTATTTTTGGAAGCCGAAGGTCTGGCGGGGCTTCCACGGCTTCCAATTGGTTGCAGGAGCTTCCTGGAGCTAATCAGAAGCCGTGCTTTGGTTTTCTAACATTTTGGAAGTTGAACGGATTTCCAGAATGGATTCCGTTCGACCTCCGAGGTATGACTGTATATCCGAGCCATACTTACCTAAGTCCAAGTTTGACTTAGCATGTTGCCTCAACCCAGAATTGTGATTAAGCTCTCTCCTCACGAGTAGTCACAAGCCAAGGTCAAACTCTTGGCTAAACAGGAAGTGGGAAATAACCATTTTTTAAAAAAGGGGAAAAAGAGGCCACCTCCAATCAATGTAACTAAACTTGTTGTTGTTTAGTCGTTTAGTCGTGTCCGACTCTTTGTGACCCCATGGGCCAGAGCATGCCAGGCACTTCTGTCTTCCACTGCCTCCCGCAGTTTAGTCAAACCCATGCTGGCAGCTTCGAGAACACTGTCCAACCATCTCATCCTCTCTTGTCCCCTTCTCCTTGTGCCCTCCATCTTTCCCAACATCAGGTTCTTTTCCAAGGAGTCTTGTCTTCTCATGAGGTGGCCAAAGTATTGGAGCCTCAGCTTCAGGATCTGTCCTTCCAGTGAGCACTCAGGGCTGATTTCCTTAAGAATGGATAGGATTGATCTTCTTGCAGTCCATGGGACTCTCAAGAGTCTCCTCCAGCACCATAATTCAAAAGCATCAATTCTTCAGTGATCAGCCATCTTTATGGTCCAGCTCTCACTTCCATACATTACTACTGGGAAAACCATAGCTTTCTAAATAGCTTACATTACTACTGGGAAAACCATGCATCTAAATAGAAAAGCACAAATCCAGAGTATCGTGGCAACACAGACGGAAAAGCAAAGTCAAGGCAATAGGACATCAGCGTTTAACCTAAACCATACATTAAATAAGGCTTTATTTCCCAAATGATAAATGAACCAGGGGAAAGCAAAGGAATGTTGGGTTCTTGTTAAGATGGGAAATAAACGGAAACTGTAGGCAAACAGTTTAAGCTGTATATGTAAAAAAAGAAGAAGAAACCAACTTCCATTTTGAGTCCTGCTGGGGAGGGAAATTGATTTCTTCCTGTTTTTAAGGTTAGCCCTGAAATTTTAGATTTCAGCTTTAAAAAACAAAAACAAACAAACACTAATTGAGAGCTACTGTTCTCCCGTAGTTAAGCAACATTTTGGGCCAGCCTGTTTCTGACCACTGCACACATTTATATCATTCAGTGCTGCGTCTTATGATTTGGTTTGATGTAGTTAAGTATTGAGCTTCTCTTTATTTACTACGCTGGTTCAGAGGTGTTATAGATTTTAGGGCAACTTTATTAAAAGGGGAAGACAAGTGAGGCATTTTAACGAATAGCAGGCATCGCCGGCCATTGTGCTTGAGACTCCTTATGACGAGATCTTTCAGGAACAGTCATTCTTTCCTAGTCTTGAACACGTTTTGAATATATTTTATTTATTTAGAAATATGTTTATATACTGCTCTTCATAAAAAAATAATTCAGAGCAGTTTACAACAGTTACACATAATACAACAAAAATCGTAGAACAGTGTATTTCTGAAAATCCATGGTAGATTTTTGGAGGTCAAATATCTCTGTTCATTTTATATCGCCAGACACTCCATTTAGAACTGCACTGGTATCGAAAAGTATAATCTTGTCTGATAGCTAAGCAAAGCACGACCGACCCTTTACTGTTGCTGCTGAAGCTATTCCATTTCCCAGCAATGAAGATGCAACATGTGTAAAGACTAATATTTCCTCTTGAAGTACCCACAGTGCAAGGTGATGACAGTTTTATGCTTGACTGGAAATAGGAGGAGAACCACTTGAAAGTGAGGTCCCCAAACTCATTCTGGCAGGCCACCAAGGCACATGCTTTTCGGAATTACTTCATGAAAACTATCTTTCAATAAGATTTTACTGAGGGGGATTCTATCGTGCATGAATGAGTCCAATAAGATGATTATTTTGCTTAAATGAGTAAGGCATCTGTGACGCGGTGAAAATGTGACGCTCATGGTTGATGAGAGCACAGTTAAAGGACTCAGCTATTCACCTGCAAATGAAACGTTTTTAGTGTGTTGCAAAGCACATTATACAAATTTGACACTAGAGGGCGATGGTGAGTTATGGCAAAGTCAATATATTTTTCAAAACTTTTTAAAAAATCATTTTCATAATGTTTTTCATGTGTGTAGATTCCAACAAAGACTACCAGGCATTCATTCATTTAATGTGCTTACATTTAATGGCCCATATTTATTCCATGTCAGGCGTCGAGAGTCCTCCCCTCCCTTCGGTAACTTCACAGACAAGAATTAATGAACAGTTTATATTTTATAGTCCTTTTTATTCAGTCATCTGGTTGCAAGCACAAATCCACATCTCTTCACAAGGAGAGCAGTTGGCTACTCTGAATTTCTCCCCCTTCCATCCCTAGCAACATCCTGGGTACCAAAGGGAAGTTCTTCCTCCTCCTCTCTGCATTCTTTGTTCTCTAATACAGACGGACCTCCTAGTTCTTGGGGAGGCAGGATCTCCCACATTCTCTAATGACGTCTCTGTTGGCTGTTCCCTCCCTTCTATTTCTCTTTTCATTATCTCATAGCTAGGCAACTCCTGTCTACACTGCTCAGTGTCTGTGTCTCCCTCTGTTTCTGAAACTGCTGGAAACAGGGTGTGTGTGTGTGTGTGTGTGTGTGTGTGTGTGTGAATCTTCCCTCTCCTCCTCATCTTCGAAGAGGAGCTGATCTGCCTGAGAATGCATTTCCCAATCCTCTGATTCAGACCCATGGGTAATTTGCCTTCCAGCACTGACCAGACCATTTAGTTTTAGGAAGATGGCAGCTTCGTGTACCTTCAGATGATACATTGACTTCAGATTGGAAGGGGACCTTTGGGATAACAGCAGTGGTGGACTTGACATCTCAAATTTCAGTGGTGCCCCATGTGACACCAAAATATGGTGCCCCCCACCTCTTGCCTTCCATTGGACTTCATAGTTTCGGTGCCTGCTGTTCTGCCCCAGAAGCTCGGTGCCTGGTGTGACCTAATTGGTCATGCTCCCTTAGATCCACCTTTGATAGCAGGTCCTGGTGGGCCTCCTATTAGTTTATCTGGCACCCCATTGTAGGTCACTGTGAACCACCATTCCATGGCCCTTGACACAGTTACTCCAGAGAAGTATGAGACCTCAAAATGGTGGCTCAACAATCTAGCCACTCAGTGTGGGAGACTCAAGACATGTGTTGGCACTGTGAGGCACTGCTGGGGCACTGAGCCACTGAGAACTTGACTGAGGCGTGGATGGATGGATGGATGGATGGATAGCAGGTCGAGATGCTCAGAATAGCCGCTCTTGCTGGAGATTAAGGTTGTGGGAGAAATTTCATCCAGTTTGCCTTGAAATACAAACTTGCCTAATTTGTGTTTTCTGGATCGATATGTGAATCAAAACACGGTGTTCAAAATTTGCACTTGAATATTGCAGTGCAGGTCTCCAGTCAAGTAATGTGTACACAGTGAATATACCAGAGTAAAGTGTGCATTAAATGCATAGGTTGGTAAAAAATAATATACAGAAATGCATTATATTGGGGAAAATCTACTCTATAAAAATGTGTATGTAGGCATGCAAAAAAAATGTGTATCAGAAGAAATTCGCACTTAAATGCTGATTTACATGAGGTAAACTGAAAAAAAATAGTAAACTGAAGTGAAAATGTGGAGAACGAAATATCGGATTGGTAGAATGACAAACTGAAATGGACAGTTTCATTCATCTTTACCGGTGAGTACTTACTGTGAGTGTCTGTGATAAAGAATAGCAACCATCTGTGTGTTTGTGTAAGCTTCCAGTTTTCATAGGCGCAGCAAGTTAGTGTAAATGCTCATCAGAATGAATGAAAAGAAGTCTTTCAGCTGAGCCGCACTGCTTCCATTTCAAAATGGAGTGAGTTTCAAACCCAATTTCAGCTTACCTACAGCAACAGTCTGACCCAAAGGCCTCCAACGTTGTTTGCCCTCCCTCCATGTGCAGGAAGAGAGCCTTTGCCCAAATAGCTAGCTTAGCCTCCAGTGGAAGTAACAGAACTGTAATGAGCACTTTCAAGAAACTGAGCCTAGACTGCTCTGTGTTTCTCCTGGATATCTGCTAGGAGGGCCAAGTCTACTTGGACATGCCCAGAGAAGATGGGGGCCTTTGCTCATGCATTATGGATCTGATGAGCTCCAAGTGCCATAATAAAGAAGTCACTCTTGATTTGGGGACATATTTTGGTGTCTTTATTAGCGGAATCTTAAATACAAGCTTTCTTTAATAGCTTTGCTTTCATGCATTTTAATGCCCCCAGATGCATTAAACTGCACAAGCAACAAGCACACGGGCTTTTATAATTGCATCTCATAATAGAAGGTTGGAATTCAGCCATCTGAATACTGAATAAATAGAAGAATTTCAGCTGTAGGATGCTAAAGCTATTCATTGAATTTACTTTTAAAAGACACCTTTCGGCTTCCTAGGACTAAACACACACACACACACACACTTAAAAAAACGTAGGTTTCAGGTACGTAGGACTCTATGCATGTGCCAGCTTCAATAAAAGCCCTGCCCCACATAATCAATCACATGACGCAGTGCGCGCACACAATAGCCAGTTAGTTGGAAAAACGACAAAAAAGTACTTCTCTGCTGATGAAAGAAAAGCAGAGAGGGGGAAGGTTTAGCCTTTTGTGGTAGTAAGTTCCACAATTTGGGGGCAACCACCAAGAAGGCCTTCTCTTCTGTCCTCACCTAATGTGCCTATCAGGTTATTTCAGAGAAGAGGACAGGCCAAAGTGGATTCTCAACAGCTTTGTTGCCATCAAGAACGGTCCGGAACAGCAGCATGACTGACAGTTGGATACAGCGACACCTACACTTGGTCTAAACCACTGAGCCTCCTGGGCTTGTCGATCGGAAGGTTGGCGGTTCGAATCCCCTTGACGGGGTGAGCTCCCGTTGTTCGGTCCCAGCTCCTGCCAACCTAGCAGTTCGAAAGCACATCAAAGTTCAAGTAGATAAATAGGTACTGCTGCGGCGGGAAGGTAAACAGTGTTTCCGTGCGCTCTGGCTTACACCATGTGTTCTACTGCACCAGAAGCGGTTTAGTCATGCTGGCCACATGACCTGAAAAGCTGTCTGTGGGCAAACGCCGGCTCCCTCGGCCTGAAAGTGAGATGAGCGCCACAACCCCATAGTCACCTTTGACTGGACTTAACCGTCCAGGGTTCCTTTACCTTTTTTAAAAATAACACCTATCACTACATCACAATGCCTATGAAGGTGGTGGGGCCAAGGCAAGGGCCTCACCAGAAGTTCTCAAAGGCAGGAGGCTCGTTCAAGGAGATACGGTTCTTCAGGTAGCTTGGACCCAAACTATATAGGGCTTTGTAGGTCATAACCAGCATTTTGAACTCTGCTTAGAAACTAGTGGAGATGTTGTAAGGATGAGTTTCTGTTCTCTCTGTAACTGACTCTGGTCAACAATCTGGCCCCAGCATCTTAGACCTGCTGAAGTTTCTAAACACTCTCCATAGGCAGCCCCACAGTAATCCAAACAGACCTAGATACAGTGGTACCTCGGGTTAGATATGCTTCAGGTTACATACGCTTCAGGTTACAGACTCCGCTAACCCAGAAATTATACCTCGGGTTAAGAACTTTGCTTCAGGATGAGAACAGAAATTGTGCTCCGGCGGCACAGCGGCAGCGGGAGGCCCCATTAGCTAATGTGGTGCTTCAGGTTAAGAACAGTTTCAGGTTAAGACCGGACCTCTGGAACGAATTAAGTACTTAATCCGAGGTACCACTGTATATCTTTGGACCAGCAGGATTCCCTACCCCCACCCTTGCACCCAACAACCTTGGAACATTGGAACAGTAACTCTCCTACTATTACTGCTTTACAATACTGCTTAACTTATTTCGATAACTTGCCTTCCTCTTTAGCAATCTAATGGCCTATCTTTTACCTTGGACCATGGGTTCCTTCTCTCGGTGAAATCTTTATTCACACTTTATTTCATTTCGTTAATTGCTTGGACTTGCAGTTCCCTCTTCTAGCTGTCTTAAATCTTTACACTTCAAATGCACATGCTTACCTTTACCTTTGTTTTGTAGAACTATAGTCTCCAGGGCCTTCCATTCGAAATCTTTGACCACCTCTAAGTACTCGTAATTAAATATCTTGCCAACAAAAGCCCCTTAAGGCAAGTTACACTTTTGAATGGATATATACTAAAATATGTGACTTTTAGAATTCTAAGGCTCTGCTGGCATCTCATTCTTTCTTTTATTTGTGACAGAGGAGATTATTTGTGTGTGTGTAGCCTTGCAGGCTGAACATCACAATGCCCCATTCAGGATTCTAAGCAAAGAGGATGATATCTTTCAAGGATGGCTACTTTTTTCTGCATTGGGACATTATGAATTTGTAGATATCGAGTGACTTTTTCAAATGTTTCGGCAAAGAAAAGAACACACACACACATTTTTTTAATATCAATTTTTATTAGGACTTTTCCACATAGGTTACAATAAAAACCCAACTAGTCTTAAAAAAAATACAAAGAAGAAAAAGGAAAGAAAGAAAGAAAGAAAGAGAAACAGAGAAAAGAGAGAAAGAGGAAAAATAAAATAATATAATAAAGCACAGTTGTATATTTATAGCTCTCCATTATATCTTAATTATCAACCCACATACAGCAAATAACACATATTTTTTACTATCTGTAAAACAAGGACAATCACAATGTTCTTGTTTGCATGCTTATAACTTTGAAATCAACTTTGAATACTCATAAGTATTCCTAAGTCCGTTAGCTATTTTCTTTTAATTGGTTGAGACAGTTGCAAGACAAGCATGCTAAGAAGTTGTTTTAAGAGGCTGACAGACGCAGGAACTCTGCCAATTAGGAGAAACACACAAAATAGAGAAGTGTTTGTTTACCGATCCACATCCCGCCTCTCTGGAAAAACTTTGTTATTGGGGGTCTTGAACAGTGGAGAACAGTTATGGACCACAGGTATGAAGTTTACGGCATGCAATGCCTTAAGAGAGAATATTATGAAAATGGTATACAGGTGGTACATGACTCCAGTCAAGCTTGCAAAAATCTACCATTTGCCCGATAACAAATGTTGGAAATGTAAAGAAACTGAAGGTACATTCTTCCACCTTTGGTGGACATGCCCAAGGATTAAGGCTTTCTGGGAGATGATCTACAATGAATTGAAAAAAGTATTTAAATATACCTTCTTGAAGAAACCAGAGGCCTTTCTCCTGGGCATGGTCGGCCAATTGGTGCCAAAGAAGGATAGAACTTTTTTTATGTATGCTACAACAGCAGCAAGAATACTCATTGCAAAGTATTGGAAGACACAAGATCTTCCCACTCTGGAAGAATGGCAGATGAAGGTGACTGACTATATGGAACTGGCAGAAATGACTGGCAGAATCCGAGACCAGGGAGAAGAGTCGGTGGAAGAAGACTGGAAGAAATTTAAAGACTATTTACAGAAATATTGTAAAATTAATGAATGTTAGAATAATGTTGGATAGAAATTAAATGGTTTTTTGCTGAAATATTATAAGGGAATATGAAAAATGGATTACTAACAGGTAAAAATTTAATGTTACAATACTTTAAGATTAAAGATTAGGATAAACAAAGAGGGGAAGGATTTGCTGAACCAACAAACTGAACTGGAATACAAAAAAGGGAGGCGTGAGGAGGTCCGGGAAACAAGCTAATGAAAAATAAGTAATGGAAAGATTGACTTGTTTTTAACTATTTTTATTTTGTATTTTTCTTTTTTCTGTTTTTACTTTGTAATATTTTGAAAACTTTAATAAATATCTTATGAACAGTGGAGAGCAAATATATTACTCATTATACTTGTCATAAGAACTGTGTAGCAGGAGTTGGCCTGTCCTTCCAGCATCTCTGCTTGCTCCTGAATCTCCTCTGGTGGCTAGTATGCTCCTCTCGTGGCCAATATCCTACAACACATCTAGAACCACCACCGACATCGGTTGTAGCTTTAAGAACTCTTGCTTGAGCTTGCTTCCCCCTCCTCCCTCCGATTCCATTTTTCCTTGTGTGTGGTGTCTTTTTAGACTGTGAGCCCGAGGGCAGGAACTGGCTTAGAAGTGACCTTCGCAAGCTACTCTGAGAGCATTTGGGGCTTCAGAATGGAGGTTCTAAATGCTGTAAACACACACACACACACACACACACACACACGAGTTCATGACATGGTATTTGTTGTGGTTTAGTCGTTTAGTCGTGTCCGACTCTTCGTGACCCCATGGACCAGAGCACGCCAGGCACTCCTGTCTTCCACTGCCTCCTGCAGTTTGGTCAAACTCATGCTGGTAGCTTCAAGAACACTATCCAACCATCTCATCCTCTGTTGTCCCCTTCTCCTTGTGCCCTCCATCTTTCCCAACATCAGGGTCTTTTCCAGGGAGTCTTCTCTTCTCATGAGGTGGCCAAAGTATTGGAGCCTCAGCTTCACGATCTGTCCTTCCAGTGAGCACTCAGGGCTGATTTCCTTCAGAATGGATAGGTTTGTTCTTCTTGCAGTCCATGGGACTCTCAAGAGTCTTCTCCAGCACCATAATTCAAAAGCATCAATTCTTCGGCGATCAGCCTTCTTTATGGTCCAGACATGGTATTTATTCTCCTATAAAAGCCATATGAATGAGAAACCACAGAAGCTGATTATCATTGGGAGCAATGCTCCTCTTTCTTGCGAGCTGGCCTCGGGGTGTGGAACCAGCCCCAGCTCGCAATCTACTTGAATAAATCAACAGCACTGAGCAGGGGAGCACCTTTCGGAAGAGGTCATCTCATTACCTGAATTCTTTCCCTCTGTCTTGCTGTGCAACCTTGTTTCTCAGCCCCAGGCAACAGCCGAGGCAGATTGTGACCCAGGCGTATCTGTTCAAAGCACGAGCTCCTGTGTTTTCCCCTCTGGAAGTCTTCCTTGAAGGTAACGTTTCAAAGTGGGATCAAACCGCTGCTGCCAGACACACTGACAACGAGGGAGCCGGAGGGAACCTGCATGTCAATATTGGTAGTTGCCTTCTATCTGAAGACGACGATTCACAGGCAAAATAATATTGCTAAATAATGAAAGCTTGGGCTTCATAGAACAGTGCTTTCCAAATATTCTGATAAATAAACACCAGTTTCCATGCCCTGCTTTCTCAAATGTTCACGGAGAAATCTGAGGGCTCCCTTGAACAAAAAGACAAGGACAGCAGCCTGGAATACCAGAGCAAAACAGCAGCCAGTAGGCTTGTCTTTATTGAAGATTGTCGCGACAGGATTCCCACCTGTCACAAGGTGGAACAAGATGGAAGCCCCAAACAAAAGAGCCCCCAAACTTTTATTAGCTGCTAATCCCCATGTTACACCCGCCCAAACTACATCACTCATACATCACGGTTACAGCATGAAAGGGGAGGTCTGGTGGCAGTAATCCGAGCATCCTGGACCATGGTTCTCCTTGCCCTCCACCAAACACCCATCAAGTGTAACAAAAGAGATATTTGCATCTCCCTGTTTCCCAGCTAGGATTCCCACCTGTCACCTGTCAGTGAATTGTTACGTTTGGTATAGTGCAGCAGAGGCCCTTTGAATAGATAGGAAGAAACTGTGATGAAGTGTTTTGTGGGGACAAATCACAAAAGTCACAAAAGCGATTGTGCTGATTTTGGTAGTGGGCTGCATGTGCATGATATCTGCTAGAGGGGCAACCCTCCCTCCAACCTATACATAAATTCCTGCAACACAGACTACAAATGGAAACACAGGATATGTGGATCAGTGTTGCTACTGGACCTGTGTCTGAAGGCAGGAAAGGGCTGGATTAATAAACTGAAACTGAATCCTGTTAAAACAAGGGTGCTTTGAATGGGTGGTTCCCAAGTCTAGGATGTGGGGACCAGGCCTATATTAAACAGGTTTGCTCTCTCCTTGAAAGGACATGATCCTGGATCCAGCTGGAGGCCCAAAAGGAGTTCCCATTTCCATCGCCAGCTTGCTCAAGAGCTACAGTCCTTCCTGGATCAGGATAGCCTTGCCACACAGTGACTCGTGCTCTTGAAGCCTCAAGGCTAGATTACTGCAATGCACTCTCTGTGGGGCTGTCCTTGAAGACAGTTCAGAGGCTGTGGCTGCCTGTGATCCACAGCAACTGCCTGTCCACTTCTGAGCCCGCTTTAAGGTATTGATGTTGGCTTACAAGATCCCAAATGGCTTAGGAACCAGGCACCTGTTTGAGCACCTTTCCTGATATATGCCAGCCCAACAATGAACTCGTGCACTCATTTCTGATGGCTATGTAGCCAAAACAGGGTTACTGGTTAGAACGTGATGCTGATCATGTCGAGGTTGCAGGTTTGATCCCCATATGAGAGGCTGCATATTCCTGCTTTCAGGGAGCTGGACTAGACGATCAGGTTCCCTTCCAACTCTACAATTCTATGGTTCTAGGAACAATAGGAACTCTATTGTCAGGGAATACGCTGAAGACGAAGGTTGGGGAACGCAGTCGCAGGCAGACCAGCTCAGTTCAGAGGAGGAGGGGGAATATTCATGCCCCCACCCTTGCCTCCAGCACTCCCAGAAGCAGAGAGAGAAGGTCAGACTTACACAAAGCAGACAAACAGCTTGGAGCTACCCAGTTTTGAGACAAGGACGAGAGAACTGGAAGGATGGGGGCAGCTGGGTGATACGTCAGTCGAGAGTGTGGGGGAAGCCCCTTCCCCTCAGACTAGATGGTCCAAACGTATCAGAGAACAAAGGAGACAGAGAAGGGGAGGGACTTCCTTTTGGCGTACTCCTTGCTGTGGAAGTCGCAAGGATGATTCAGAGTAGGCAACTGATATCCTAATTTAGCCAGCTAGCCCTGGTGATCATCTAATGTTTATTGGATGGATTTCCCCCCTAAATTGATTTTTGAATTCTGAATTTATTGTTATTCATGTTTTATACTCTATTTTATGCTGTTTTTTTGTTGCATCAATTAAGTGTTTTAAATTTGTTGTTAGCTGCCCTGAGCCTGGTTTCCTGAACCGGGAAGAGTGGGGTATAAATAAAAATTTATTATTATTATTATTATTATTGCAGAGGGTTGCCTGTTTGTGCTTGTAACAGAATACTGTAATAAAAGGACTATAAATCTACCAAATGGTCATTAATTCTTATCAGTGAGCCACCGGAAGGGAGAGGGGAACTCCCGTACTTAACATCCATTCTCTTTTTTTTTTTTTTTTAAAGATATTTATTGCAATTTTTTTAAAAAACACCAAACATATAAGTTACCATCACCATATAACATACAAGAATATAAAATAAAGTTAGAGTAAAGAAAAGATAAAAAAGAAAAAATGATACAGATTAAAGTAAATGTTGTTCACAAATCATAGTTTCATAATCTTCAGACTTCCTCACATCTCCCTTCCCTGCGTTCTCAATCTTATCGTTACATGCAGCAATTTATTACCTTACTTCCATTCTTGTTATATAAATCTCCAATAGTGTTACTTCAAATTACGTCCTTTTCACTTATTTTCATATGTATTACAATAAGATTACTGCTGCCATGTTTCTTTCAATCGTGCATTCTCCTAGCATTCATACAACTTATAATGTTTTTGTAGATAGTCCTTAAATTTTTTCCAGTCCTCTTCCACCATCTCTTCTCCCAGGTCTCGAATACTGCCGGTCATTTCAGCCAACTCCATGTATTCTATCAGTTGCATCTGCCATTCTTCCAGTGTGGGTAAATCTTGGGTTTTCCAATACTTTGCGATGAGTATTCTTGCTGCTGTTGTTGCATACATAAAAAAAGTTTTATCTTTCTTTAACACCCCTTGGCCTACAATGCCCAGAAGGAAGGCCTCTGGTTTCTTAAGGAAGGTATACTTAAATACCTTTTTTAACTCATTATAAATCATTTCCCAGAAGGCCTTGATCCTTGGGCACGTCCACCAGAGGTGAAAGAATGTTCCTTCAGTTTCCTTACATTTCCAACATTTATTGTCAGGCAAATGATATATTTTTGCCAGCTTGACTGGGGTCATGTACCACCTGTATATCATTTTCATAATATTTTCTTTCAAGGCATTACATGCCGTGAACCTCACACCAGTGGTCCATAACTTTTCCCAGTCAGCAAACATAATGTTATACCCAATATCCTGTGCCCATTTTATCATAGCTGATTTGACAGTTTCATCCTGCGTATTCCATTTCAACAGCAAGTTATACATTTTTGAGAGTACCTTAGTTTTTGGTTCTAACAGTTCAGTTTCTAATTTCGATTTTTCCACCTGGAAACCTATTTTCTTGTCTAGCTTAAATACCTCTCTAATCTGAGCGTAGTGTAACCAATTTTGCACTTTCTCCTTTAATTTCTCAAAACTCTGCAATCTCCAAGTGACTCCTTCCTTCTCTAGTATTTCCCAATATTTCGGCCAATTGGTCTCCATGTTGAGTCTTTTCGGGGCCTTGGCTTCCATAGGTGACAGCCACCTTGGGGTCTTATTTTCTAATAAATCTTTGTATTTTACCCAGACATTAAACACGGCCTTCCTGACAATATGGCTCTTGAAAGCCTTATGAATTTTTACCTTGTCGTACCACAAGTATGCATGCCATCCAAAGGCTTTATTAAACCCTTCCAGATCCAGGACGTCAGTGTTCTCTAGAAGTAACCAATCTTTCATCCAGCAGAAAGCCGCAGCTTCGTAGTATAACCTTAAGTCCGGCAGGGCAAACCCCCCTCTTTCCTTTGCATCCGTTAAAATTTTAAATTTTATTCGGGGCTTTTTGCCCTGCCAGACAAATTTGGAAATATCTCTCTGCCACTTTGTAAAACATTCCACTCTGTCCACAATCTGTAGGGTCTGAAACAAAAACAGCATTCTTGGCAATACATTCATCTTTATCGCAGCAATTCGGCCCAACAAGGAAAGTTTTAATCTTGACCAACTTTCTAAGTCCTTTTTAATTTCTGTCCAACACTTTTCATAGTTGTCCTTAAATAAATTCAAATTTTTAGCAGTCATATTAACCCCTAGGTATTTTACCTTCTTAACAACTGTTAAATCTGTCTCTTTCTGAAATCTTTCTGCTTCCTCAGTTGTCAATTTTTTTTCCAGAACCTTTGTCTTTTGCTTGTTTAATTTAAAACCTGCCATCCGACCAAACTCATGAATCAATTCTAAAGCTCTTTTCGTACTAGATTCTGGCTCCTGCAATGTCAAAACCAGATCATCTGCAAAAGCTTTCAGTTTGTACTGTTTGTCTCCGACCTGAATCCCTTCAACCAACCGGTCCCCTCTGATCATGTTTAGGAGCACCTCCAGGACCGAAATAAATAACAAAGGGGATATGGGGCAACCTTGTCGTGTTCCTTTCTCTCTTAACATCCATTATCTGGGGAGCCCTGAGGTTTACAGTGGTCGGGAAACAAAGGGAGGGAAATTTCATAGCATCCCTAACCCGTAAAACAATCCAATATGGACTTGTTGGCTGCAATTGATTGAGGAAACAGAAAATGGGGGGGGGGGAGCTGGAATGACTCATCCTGAAAGAAGGCAAGGCTGAATGGAACAGTGAGTGGAACAGTATCCCACACTGCACCATTTTGTTGTAGTATATAAATCCTTGTTCACATGCCCAGGAAGGCTTCCATTACAAGGGAAACATGCACCTCTATTATCCAGAAATGTAATTTGTATCTCATAAATGTAGGCCACAATTTTCTGTCATGGTTGAAAGTGCAGCACCTGAATATTGTAGATGGAAAGCTTTCTAATCTCTGAAGAATGTACTGAACTAATGTAACTGTAAAGAAACTTGTAGGGTGGGGGGTGGGGAAGTGATCTGCTTTCATGTAGCCATTTCATTGTGCCATCCATAGATCTCTGAAGAAAGCTGCTAATTAGCCTGACAGTGATTTGTTGTTTACTCAATGTATAATTTGCTCCTTTCAAAACATTTCCTCCCTCCAGTGAAAACGATGGCAGGCTTGTGTATGCCCTCTTTTCTTACATTCTCTTTGGAAGTATAAAATCAATGAATATATGTTCAACATCCAGTGGTCCCCACGGAATTTAGAGCAAAACTATTGTGGTGCTGTGGGTTAAACCACAGAGCCTAGGACTTGCTGATCAGAAGGTCGCAGTTCGAATCCCCGCGATGGGGTGAGCTCCCGTTGCTCGGTCCTTGCTCCTGCCAACCTAGCAGTTTGAAAGCACATCAAAGTGCAAGTAGATAAATAGGTACCACTCCGGCGGGAAGGTAAATGGCGTTTCTGTGCGCTGCTCTGGTTCACCAGAAGTGGCTTAGTCATGCTGGTCACATGACCCGGAAGCTGTACACCTCAGCCAATAAAGCGAGATGAGCACCGCAACCCCAGAGTTGGCCACGACTGGACCTAATGGTCAGGGGTCCCTTTACCTTTCATTTTAAAATAAATGTCCCTATAGGCTTTGCTCAGCCAGGAATTGGAACCCCACCCCCCAGTGTTTAGAAGGCCATAGATTGTTCAATCTTTTATGGGAGAAGAGGAATGTTTTTGCCTGGCAGGTGAGCCTTCCTACGACAGATTTTCTTGGATAACCTGTGCAAAGTGGGGATGGCTATACAGTGCCAAACGGCTAGTTTCCCCACCCCTTCAGAGTTGCTTCCAAGCCAGTTGGTATCATCGAGTGGCCAGGTGTCCTTATTCAGAGAAGACAGTTTCTCTTCATCATCATCAAACCTTTTATTGGCATCACATACATACATTCAAAACAAATCAATACAGAATTACCACTTCCCCAGTGGCACAAAACATTTGCTAAAAGAAAGGAGGCAGAGCAGTCTATCACCACATCTCTAGGTCTCCAGGGAGATCAGACGCCTGCAGTGTATTTCGACGACAAAAAAAGCAAATAGAGATATTTAGCCACTAACTTGATGAGCTCCTGATCATTCCGCAGTAATAGAAAATGTATCACCTCCAACTCTGGTTTCCATTTGGGGATACAGAGTTGATCTAGAAATTGCTGACGGAGATCAGAATATAGTTTACAATTAAGAACCATATGTGTAAGGGTTTCCACCAGGTTGTCTTCACATGGGCAAGTTCTTTCTCCTTCCACCCTGCCTGAGAACCTTCCCCAAAGGAGGTTTGATGGATTTGAATTAAACCTGGCCAGCGAAAATGCCCTTCTTTCTCGAGGTTTTCTTTCTTGACAGTTTTCTATTTGAAGGATGTCAAAGGGCAGTTCTCTGTTTGAAGGGCTTTCTAGGTTCAAGATAAAGACACCTAAGAAGGAACACCAGGAGTTGCCCAAACTGCCAGTTTTAGGCCACCTGGTCATATTCCTTATTATGGTAAGATGTACTGTATTGTAATTACCTCCACATTTGCAGAAAGATTGATACATTATCACTAGCAAATCTGTGTCTGTGGATCTTTTTTATTTTTTAAGATTATGTAACCATGCTACCAGTGTGCAAATTCAGGAACACATGTCTAGCCTTTTTGAAAGTTGCAAACTGTTGCAGAGCTCTCCTTCCAGCATAATGTGTGCCCAGGGTGTGTTTTCTTTTCTTTTCTTCTGATGGTGAATTTAGATTTGCTCAAGTTTTGAAAGGGGGTGAGTTGATAAAATTGCATGGGTGAAAAACCCTAAAGGCTAGAATTTCAAAAGCGCTGTGTATGAAACTTTCCTGAAGCATTTTATAGAACATTTAATGAGGGTTTACAGGGGGAAAAGAGAGCAGTTGAAGGAACTTCCATTAATCAGTTTCTTTTTAAAAAAAAAAAATGGCTTAAGGATTAGCACACAGCAGGATTAATTTTCTGAATGCAAAATCAGTTTATTGATGTTTGCATTGCTAAGCATTTGTTACATTAATTGTTCCTGCTTAGAGTGTTTTGAGAAGAATTTGGGGAGGGATTTTAGAAAAGGTAATTGTGATCCAGATTACCAAATGGTGGGAAATAAAGAAAGAAATGCCACAGCAATCTATTTAGGATTAGACAAGTCAAGGGGGTTAGCTTGTTCCTTGTTGTGTACAAAGGTGTCTAGGGTGGTCTTCATTTAAAATCCCCACCCACCCATATCTATATAAATTCTAATTCATGAAAATTGACTTCTTTGGCTGTTCAAATTTACTGTTCAAAGGACAGGTAGAAGGTCAAAGATAACTTATTGGAAACCACTTTAAAAAAGGAATGGTGGAAAACCACAAATGCAGAGGTGTGAAATGAAGACTCCTGCATGTTCCTTCCATGGCTAATTTATCTCTCTTTTTGAACCTTGTCTCCATCTGCTTCACCAATGCAGAGGCAATTTTCTGCTTCTCCTTCGCCTGTGTATCGCCTTGCAGGAATGGAAAAAAAGCACCACCAGTACCACAATGTTTATATTAATCTCTTTTTAAAGGTCACAGATGAGTGTTGACAAGAGTAGGGATTAGGGAGAGATTCAATTCAGTTCATATTTAAAGGTGAAGTACCTGATTCGCACTGCCCAAAACAATGCAGGCACCAAAACACAGCCATCCGTCACACTTCTCAGTTTTCCGAATTTTGCAATGCTGTTCTCCAGCCAAGTGTTGTCTACAAAAATGCCCATAATGTGCATAAAATAAATATATAAGTGAAGATAACATTAAGAAGTGATTGTATTAGGTGGAATTGCTATGCAAAACAGGCAAAGGAAGCAATATTGCTTACAAATGTATGTATTAAGAGAAAATTGCACTAAAATGTTGATGAACTTTCATGAGGCCTCTTGTTTTTCCCCCTTAAAAAGTTCACAGATTGAAACAAAATAGATACATGGTACAAAATAGTCCGTTTGCAAAAGGGACCACAATTTAGTGGTTGTGATGGCCTGGGAGTCCGATTCAGAGGCTGAACCAGAGGAACCCCAGCCTGCACAGGAGTCCCCGCCTCCAGGGCCGGCTGAGCTGGGGCAGGGCCTTGGATCTGAAGCACCTGCACCTGTGCCGGATCCTCAGGAGCAGGCACCAGGTGAATCTACTCTGGCTCCGGAGGTGGTTGAGGACTCAGTGCCTACAGGTGCTCCTCTCCCAGCCCTGTCAGGGGAAGGCGAGTCTCCCCCTGGGTCCAGTAACCCTCCAGCATCTCCTGAGCTGCAGAGGCTCAGTGCAGAGAGGCGGAGGGAACTGGTTTCTCCCAGGAGGAATGCTCGCCTTAAGGCCAGGAGAGGCGGGTTTCCTGGTGGCCGGGGCCACCCCTGGCCTCAGAGAAGATAAAGGACAGTCAGCCCGGTCCCAGGTTGCAGGAGCAACGTCGTTGAAGAGCTGTTTCGGCCAGCACCCAGACCTGCACCTTCAGAGTTCCTGTCCTTGCCCGGCTCCTCGCTTCGGACCCTGCTCTGCCCTCGGAGGACAATCTACAGACCCTCGACCCAGGACCCTGACCTCGCCTCCCGGTAACCTTTCCCCCGGGACCAGCACAGTGGTGCTTCCAGTGGAGGAAGAATCATAAAACTATAAAGTTGGAAGGGACCCACAATGGTGATACAGTGGTTCCTCGGGTTAAGAACTTAATTTGTTCCGGAGGTCCGTTTTTAACCTGAAAATGTTCTTAACCTGAGGTACCACTTTAGCTAATGGAGTCTTCCACTGCACGATTTCTGTTCTCATCCTGAAGCAAAGTTCTTAACCCAAGGTACTATTTCTGGGTTAGCAGAGTCTGTAACCTGAAGTGTCTGTAACCCGAGGTACCACTGTATGGAAGAGGGGCAATTGCTGCCAATTCACTCTCCTCCCCGCAGCCCTCTGTGCAAGGGTGATAAATTTTGCAGGTGCCGCTGTGAGAATTGAATGGACTACTGCCCTAATCCAGTAAGCTCTTTGTTCTTATGTTTCTACAAAAGATATAAAAAATGTAAAGGAAAAGGACCCCTGGATGGTTAAGTCCAGTCAAAGGCAACTATGGGGTTGTGGTGCTCATCTCGTTTTCAGGCTGAGGGAGCCAGCGTTTGTCCACAGACCGCTTTCCTGGCCATGTGGCCAGCATGACTAAACCACTTCTGGCACAACAGAAGACCATTACGGAAACCAGAGCACACGGAAACACCGTTTACCTTCCTGCCACAGCAGTACCTATTTATCTACTTGCACTGGTGTGCTTTTGAACTGCTAGGTTGGCAGGAGCTGGGATAGAGCAATGGGAGCTCACCCCATTGTGGGGATTCAAACTCCCCTGCTTTCCTGCTCCACCTCTGCCCCCATTCGACTTCCCACCCTCTTCCAAATCTTCAGGGTAGCTTTTCTGGGAGGCAGGGAACTCAGGATGCAACCTATATACAAGGTCTTACAATGAGTTCTTTCAAAGGTTTCCATTTTGGAATTTATTTATGAACTTGATAATACTTCTTCATAACATCTTCATAGTATTTATTATTTGACTGGGTTTCTGTTGTCTTTGCAACAACACAAACAATAAAGTTCTACTCTACTTTATTTTTGACACATGTAGAGACTTAATTAACCTTGGTTTCATGGACTAGGGCAGTATATTAATATTAAGACTCCTTGGAGGGATATAAGAAAGGTCTTATTTAATGTTCACTATCCATCGGAGGACAATAGATTAAGCATCCATAAGTAATGTACCTTTTCACCCTGCCTTTTCTAATGAGGAATTAGCATTTATGAGTGAAAAAAGATACAATGAACCGCATATAATTTAGCTCTCCAGGAAAATTGAAAAGATGGTTTCTCAATATATTTTTATACTCCATAAGGCATATGGAGTATAAAACGGGAGGGATGGCTGTGTCTGCTCCTGCCCTTTGAAAATAACAGAAATGAAGGAGAAATGGAGGGGATATTGAAGTTTGGAGAAATGGAGGAAATGAAGTTTAAGACTGCAGTCCTAAACTGCCGCACCAGTTTTACTTCACCCCCAGAGGAGCACTCCATTGTCTCTTGGGACAGACAGGTGCAAACAACTAAAACATAATCGAACATCATAAATACAGCATTTATAGGATAAAATAATCAGCAAGTCATCAATAAAACAATTACAATCAATTAAACACCATTAATAACAGCAGCCAGAATCTTATACGTGGAGAACTGGACAGAAGGGGAAAAACCAACGAAACAACAAAATTAATGGACCAAGCAGAACTGGCAAAGCTAATGGCAATAATAAGAAATCAACACAATGGGCAATTTATGGAAGAGTGGCAGTCTTTTTTTGGATTATTTGGAGAGAGAAAACCCATAATAACCAAATGAAATCGCAGGCAGGATTTGAAATTTGAGCAATGGGCAGAAACGTTAATGTATGAAATAGAGGAATATATATTAGATGAAATGTGGGATGCAATAGAGGAATATGTATTGAACGAAAAGTGTGATTTTGTGCAGTACATAAAAGGGATAGGTATAAAAACAGCATGGAAGGTGGGAAGTCAAATGTGGAACAAATTTGAAGTTTGAAATTGGTTAAAGTTATGAAAGTCTAATAAATTTTTAATAAAAAGACCTCCACTTTTAATAAAACAGCAACCAAGTAAGCTAAAGAGAATAATTACAGCATTTATAATCTATGAAACAACATTAAGGCTGACAATGGGTTGTGGTCATGATGGCTGTATGACTTCACATACAAAAGGGAATGCGCCTCCGCCTACCAGTTGTGTTGATGTGCTCATGCCCTTCTTACAGGCTTCCCATGGGTATCCGGTTGGCCAATGTAAGATCAAGATGCTTGACTAGATAGACTTTTGGTCTTCTTATGTTGTCATACAGTCGTACCTTGGATCCCGAACACCTTGGTATTCGTCTGTTTTTGCACCCAAACGCTGCAAACCTGGAAGAGAGTGTTCCGGTTTGCGAAAGTTCTTTGGAAGCTGAACATCTGATGCAGCTTCCACGGCTTCTGATTGCGTGGAGGAATCTCCTGCAGCCAATTGGAAGCCGCGCCTTGGTTGTCAAACATTTTCAGAAGCTGAACGGACTTCCAGAATGGAGTCCGTCTGACAACCAAGATACAACTCTATTTTGATTCTATATATTTAATTAGGGTATTCCAGTTGGTGTGTGTGTGTGTGTGTGTGTGTGTGTGTGTGTGTAAACACCCACCCACACCCACACACACCCACACACACACACACACACACCCCAGTAAAATTTCCACTTAATCCCAGCTTTAGCTGACCACTCTGATTTGGAAAATAAAACTTAAGTAACATATTTGTTTTTGTACAAAGCACTTCCTATTAATTTCAAGGTGATTTGCATTAATTCATTTTGCTATCATTCAATGACACTTTGAAACTAGGGCATTCAGTGTTAACAATGGACTTCAACACCCTCGTTTGAATGTCTGAGAAATCTGTCGACAAAGCAATTGCCTTTTAATTCAGTAGCTGATGTCGCCCTTGTCAGAATTGCACTATATGTCTAATATCAGGTGTCAAGTTGTCCAATCATCTGTTGAAATATCAACGTCAGGGTTCACATTCTACTACAGAGAATCAAATTGGACATCAAAATCCTAGTAGGGATCAGCAGTCCCGAATATTTCAACATTCAACCTCACGCTCTTCGTGTGTGTAGCAAGCCTGGGTTATTTTGAAGGTGGCATTCATTCTGTAGGGAGACAAAACAGAAAACTGCTCTGCAAAGCTGAGTGCTGAAATATGAGAACTAAGAGACTACAGTGGTACGTCAGGTTAAGTACTTAATTCATTCCCGAGGTCCGTACTTAACCTGAAACTGTTCTTAACCTGAAGCACCACTTTAGCTAATGGGGCCTCCTGCTGCCGCTGCGCCGCCGCTGCACGATTTCTGTTCTCATCCTGAAGCAAAGTTCTTAACCTGAAGCACTATTTCTGGGTTAGCGGAGTCTGTAACCTGAAGTGTATGTAACCTGAAGCGTATGTAACCTGAGATACCACTGTATATAGAAGTTAGAGAGATTTGGATAAAAACAACAACTGCTGGAGAAGAATAACGAGAACTTCTTGACCTCAGAGGGTAATGCATGAAGCATTAGAGGAGAAGATTGACCGATACAGTGTCCTTCTGTAGCTAAACGTTAGCATCATAAAAGGGGAGAATGAAAGTAGAGTGCTGACGTCCTATACTTATAAAAATAATCTTTTCTGACAAGGATGTGATAGAACTAGGATGTGGAACATGTGGCTTTCCAGATGTTATTGCATTACTGTTCCCAGGCAACTTGGCCAATGGTCAAGATAATGGAAGTTCTGGTCCAACAGCATATGGGGAGCCGCATGTTTTCTGCCCCTGAGACAGAAGACTAGATGGAGGAAAGGTCAACTGAAGAGATGTTCAAGAGGATATAACAAAAGTGTACCCTAGCGTACCCCCAAACCGGGAGGAAAACAATGTTGGTTCAGAAGCTGGCCTAGTTTCTTCTTGTTTATTCCCCCTCCCCCCAAAAAAAAAATCAGGAACAAGGGGAGAGAATCAGTAAAGAAAGCAACTTCCAGGAAACGTCATATTCACGTAAGAACATAGCCTTGCATAGTGTTAAGGCTTATCTATGCCTTTGTTTGCCGCACCACTTTCCCCTGGGAAAACCCATGGTTTAGTATTGAATTGGAACAAAGAGCAATTGAGTTTCCCATGGATTGCTGCTTGTTCCAATTTAGTGGCAGGGGAAATGCAAAAGCGCTCATACCCATGGATAGAAAGCATGGGGCAAGTGAGAAATGGCTTGGACCTGAGCTTTCTAGGACAAGCAGAAATGTGGGCAAGCCCTGAGATGAGACACAAGAACCACCATGCCCCACCTTAAGACTGAAGCTTTTCTTATCAAGATTCTATACTGGAAACTCAGCTGTGCAGCTGCAAATATAACGTTTTAAGTGAGCTTTAAGTGCTTTATACAAATGTGACACTAGATGGTGATGGCAAATTCAATATATTTTTCAAAACTTTTTTTTTTAAAAAAGCATTTTTGCAGCATTTTTTATATGTGTCTACATTCCATCTGGGTCTTCACTTAGACCAGGGGAACTTGGTCAGCCACTTTCATAGGTGACACACTCCTGTCAATCAGGCACAGGTCAATTCTGTGTCCAGGGCAGCTGTCTACCAGATCCATCTGGTACGCAGGCTGAAACCCTATCTGCCCGTGGACTGTCTAACCAGAGTGGTGCATACTTTGGTTATCTCCCGCTTGGACTACTGCAACACACTGTACGTGGGGCTACCTTTGAAGGTGACCCAGAAACTACAACTAATCCAGAATGCGGCAGCTAGACTGGTGACTGGGAGCGGTCACCAAGACTACATAACACTGGTCTTGAAAGACCTACATTGGCTCCCAATACATTTCCGAGCACAATTCAAAGTGTTGGTCTGATCTTTAAAGCCCTAAATGGCCTCGGTCCAGTATATCTGAAGGAGCATCTTCACCCCCATCATTCAGCCCAGACACTCAGGTCCAGCGCCGAGGGCCTTCTGATGGTTCCCTCACTGTGAGAAGACAAGTTACAGGGAACCAGGCAGAGGGCCTTCTTGGTAGTGGCACCGGCCCTGTGGAACACCCTCCCACCAGATGTCAAAGAGAAAAACAACTACCAGACTTTTAGACGACATCTGAAGGCAGCCCTGTTTAGGGAAGCTTTTAATGTTTGATGCATTACTGTATTTTAATATTGTGTTGGAAGCTGCCCAGAGTGGCTGGGGAAACCCAGCCAGATGGGCGGGGTATAAATAAATAAATAAATAAATAAATAATAATAATAATAATAATTATTATTATTATTATTATTATTATCACCTGACATCACTATGACATCAAGTGGCCAATTCTTTCTTTTGCAGCAGCTTGGTCCAAGCCAAGTGATTTGAGTCAGGGAAAGACAGGAAGGAGTGAGCCTGCAGGCTGAATTCTGCTTAAGGGGTCAGTGCACAATTGATTCATTCTGCCTCAATACATCACGGGTATTGAATGCACAAGACGTTGCCAGGTAAAGCAAGAAACCCTCATTTTAGGTAAAGAGTAAAGGTAAAGGACCCATGGATGGCTAAGTCCTGTCAAAGGCGACTATGGGGTTGCGGTGCTCATCTCACTTTCAGGCCAAGGGGAGTGGGCGTTTGTCCACAGATAGCTTTCCGGGTCATGCGGCCAGCATGACTAAACAGCTTCTGGCACAATGGGACACCATGATGGAAGCCAGAGCACATGGAAACGCCTTTTACCTTCCCGCCGCAGTGCTACCTATTTATCTACTTGCACTGGTGTGCTTTCGAACTGCTAGGTTGGCAGGAGCTGGGACAGAGCAACAGGAGCTCACTCCGTCGTGGGGATTCAAACCGCCGACCTTCCGATCGGCAAGCCCAAGAGGCTCAGTGGTTTAGACCACAACCCTCATCTATTTCTCTGTGTGCCACCCATCTGCACTGATTCATTGCAGAGAAGGATAGCATAAAAATGGTTTGTGCCAGAGGTTTACTAAGGCGAGGCTTGCTAAGGGATTTGCTTCAGTACCAAAAATTGCATGAAAGTGTATGAAGTAGCCCTTCGTTTGTGGTAATGGAAGATGCCAGTGCAGATGAGCCCTTTGCGCCAGTGATCATTCCACCAACCCCAAAGAGTTAACCATGTCACCTATCATCTCCTGCGCACAGTGAGCTAAGCCATGCTCTGCTTGTGGTAGATGACAGAATGACTGCCGCAGCTGCTGTGCGCTGACAGATTGTATTTGCAACAAGACGTGTCATCTCCGAAGTCTGTTTATGAATGCATTTAATTAAAAGCCATCCGTGCAGATGTAAAAGCATTAACCCCATGAGGGAGCTATGCCAACACTGTGGAAAGGATGCTAATTCCTAAAGTTTTTCTTTTTTGAAAAAAAATTACTGTTAGGAACAATACATCTGATTTGTTCCATCATTCTTGGCATATCTCCCTGGGGCCCTATCCGAATAACATATATATACTTCTGGAGAAAAGTGTGGGAAAAGCTTTGTGGGGAAACAAAGACATGAATATAAATACAGTAACGCTGCAGTAACTGTGTCCCATGTCTGCAGTCAAATAACCGTTTCCTTGGAAATGTAGAGTAGACTCAAGTCCCAGAAGCGCCTTGATTTTGTGGTTTGGTTCAGGCCATTCTGAGGATAGTGCTGCAATATGGCCAGTGGACAGACTGGCTAAAGTGTTGTCCAATCCAAGCCTGTTTTATATATATATATATAAAATACCATAAGAAGGGAGAGACGTTGCCCCTCACAGGGGCAGCAGACTTGAACATGGTGTTCCTGTTTAAATCATAATAAGCACGTCCAAATCTGCATCTATACACATAGATATGCACATGCAGATTTTATACAAATTGATGTCCGTGTGTGTGTGTGTGTGTGTGTGAGAGAGAGAGAGAGATGCAGGGCAAAGGATCACATTTATCAAGACCTGAGAGCCAAATCCAACACACTACATGCTGGACTTTCCATGAGTGAAATTGCACCTGAATTTTGCACTGTTTCCTTTGTACATAAAATAATTGTTGTACATAGTTCCAGTACCACCACCCCCTCAAACCAAAGTCTAGTGTCTCCTTCCTAAAACCTGGGAAGCTGCTGTCTGGATTAGAGAGGGGGAAATGATGCTCTGGCAGGATCTGAGAGCTGTCCTTCTCAAAGCTCTCTTTGGGAAGTTGGCAGGAGGGCTGGAGGATCCTGTCAGATGACTCACACCTCCTCCCCAAAGCCCGGAGAGCTTCTGCCCAGCTCTAGAGCCCTCCATTGTGTGGTGAGTACCAGCACCATTTTTTTCTAGGGGGGGGGGAAACTGATTGTACCCCATGTATTAATAGCCTTAGTATACAAATGCTGCAAGTTGCTAGCTTTGCACATCCAGGACTCAGCTACATTAGTAAAAAAATAGCGTTTTAAATGTGTTATAAATATGCAACACCAGATGGTGCTGTAGAGAACAAAACATTTCTATGTGATTTTACATAGGGGTTTTTTTCTGTTTTGTCATAATGATTTAATTTATGACTTATTTATGGTGTTTTTTCCTGTGTGCAGATCTACCCCCAGTTTCCTTCAGGCTGTGACTCAGTGGTAGGCCACCTGCTTTGCCTGCAAAAGGTCCCAGGTTCAAACCCTGACATCTCCTGGTAGAGCTGAGAGAGACCCATCCCTCAGTCTCTGGAAAGCCACTGCCAACCTGTGAAAGCAATACTGCTAATAATAATAATAATAATAATAATAATAATAATAATAATAATTTATTTATACCCTGCCCATCTGGCTGGGCTTCCCCAGCCACTCTGGGTGGCTTCCAACAAAATATTAAAATACCGTAATACATCAAATGTTAAAAGCTTCCCTAAACAGGGCTGTCTTCAGATATCTTCTAAAAGTCTGGTAGTTGTTGTTCTCTTTGACATCTGGTGGGAGGGTGTTCCAGAGGGTGGGTGCCACTACCGAGAAGGCCCTCTGCCTGGTTCCCTGCAACTTGGCTTCTCACAGTGAGAGAACCACAAGAAGGCCCTCAGCGCTGGACCTGAGTGTCCGGGTAGAATGATGGGGGTGGAGACGCTCCTCCAGATATACTGGACTGAGGCCGTTTAGGGCTTTAAAGGTCAGCACCAACACTTTGAATTGTGCTTGGAAACGTACTAGGAGCCAATGTAGGTCTTTCAAGACTAGTGTTATGTGGTCTCAGCAGCCGCTCCCAGTCACCAGTCTAGCTGCCGCATTCTGGATTAGTTGTAGTTTCCGGATCACCTTCAAAGGTAGCCCTACGTAGAGCGCATTGCAGTAGTCCAAGCCGGAGCTAACCAGAGCATGCACCACTCTGCCGAGACAGTCCGCAGGCAGATAGGGTCTCAGCCTGCGTACCACTTGGAGCTGGTAAACAGCTGCCCTGGACACAGAATTGACCTGTGTCTCCATGGACAGCTGTGAGTCCAAAATGACTCCCAGGCTGTGCACCTGGTCCTTCAGGGGCACAGTTACCCCATTCAGGACCAGGGAGTCCTCCACACCCGCCCACCTCCTGTCTCCCCAAAACAGTACTTCTGTCTTGTCAGAATTCAACCTCAATCTGATTCAGTTGTAGCATGACTGGTAAACATCTAGTCTGGTTGGATCTTGAATTCATCTGCGTTCTGCAGAGGATTTGTACACAACTGCAATTCTTTATTCTTTTTGCCACAAGTGGTTTAAAGAGTGCTGCAGGGGGCACTGCAACAATGATGTAAGAGACAAGGGGCACCAAATTCCTGGATCACACAAGCTGCTGCTGGAATTTGAAAGCCCAAAGTCTGCCGCTGTCTTTGCCTTTGAGACCCAGAACGTACCACTGTTTCTTCTTTCCTTAGACCTCACCTGTGTGCACATGTTTCTGTGTACAACATTCCTCCATTTTAAGCAAGAGGAAATATAAATGCAGCAAGGGTGTGCCACACACTGACTGATCGAGAGCTGGTTTCTCTGACTGGAAGCAAGCAGCAGCATCTGCCTGAAATATTTTCACAGATGCTGAGCGCAGCGGAACGTTTGCTTTGGAAACAGAAGGAAAGACAAGCGATCGCTAACCGAGCTGATCTACAGAAACCACAGGAACTCCTTGCCTTTCAGAAAATAACACCGAGTCAGGGATCGGGGCAAAATAAAGCCTTGCACATGTACAGCAATTGAATAGCTGTTCTATTTAGTAAACACAATGGTGTGTGTGTGTGTGTGTTGTGTGTGTCACTTTCCTCAAGAAAAAAATGAATCACAAACTTTTGGATCTTAAAACTATAAAGGAGACCTGAATGTAGGGTGAGACAAGTCTGCAATGGAAGCTTAGTGAGGAATTGACAGATGCCCTTCAGAACAGGGGTTCACCCATGGGTGAACATGCACCTGCAGCGCTTTCCTTGGCTGTTATGTGGTCTTCTCACCTTGCTCTTCCCTCCTCTGAAAATAGGCTTTAAAGATGTCCTCTATTGTAGCCAAGAGAAATGGTTGTGGTGTGTGTATGTGCTCATGGTGCCCACACCTGTTTCTCCTGTTTTCAAATGAGCACATGGATCCAAAAAAGTTGGCAGCCCTTGCCTGAGAAATATATTATTATGTGTGCCCCACTTCCCCGAGCGACGAGAAGTCCCAGCGACAGTACTTACTTGAGCTTCACTTTCTTTGGAGGAGAAATCACCACAGCCTTAGGGAATTGGTTTACAAAGATAGGAGCATCAATGGAAGCACATAGCCCTGCACTCCCAGCAAGCTTCAGATTCCCAGGAATGCAGCTTCAATTACTTTCTATGGAAAAGTGCGCCTCTACTTATGTACGTTTCTAGTTATGACCAGACCTCCGGAACGGATTATGGTTGTAAGTAGATGTTTCACTGTATATCATTTCCCAGAAAACCTTTACCATCTACGGGACTGCCTCTCCTGGTATGCCCTGCAGAGGACCTGAAGGTCCATGAATAACCATAGTTTAGAGGTCCCGGGCCCTAAGGAAGTCAGACTATCCTCCAATAGGGCCAGGGCCTTTTCAGTGATGGCTCCGACCTGGTGAAATGCTCTGTCCCATGAGACTAGAGACCCGCAGGATTTAACCACCTTCCATCGGGCCTGTAAAACAGAACTATTCCGCCTTGCCTTTAATTTGAATTCAGCCTGATCTTTTACTTCCCTTCTCTTCCTCCCCGCTCTGATGAAGATCACCCGCTCTGAGACCCCACAGCTAATTCTCCCCTGGCCTCCTTGCTGGCCCAAGTAGGAACAATTCACCCAGCTAGCCTAAGTGTTATCTAATTGATTTTTGATTTTTATTGTTATTCATGTTTTTATACTGTATTTTATGCTATAATTAATAATTAAGTGTTTTAAAGTATTTTAAATTTGTTGTTAACCACCCTGAGCCCGGTTTTTGAACCAGGAAGGGCGGGATATAAATAAAAATTTATTATTATAATTATTATTACCAATGTACATGTCCACCACATATGCTAATGAGTACCCTCCTTTAGGATGAATGCATTCTCAGTCCATTTCTCTCTGACTGTGATCATTTCAAATGTGGAACTGATCTCAAAGTTTGGCAGTGGCTCTCGTTTTATAATCCACCAGCATTCGGTCTAAATGTCCATAGGATTGTTGTTTTAAGCATGTGTTGGATATAAAGGCAGAGCCGATGTTAAGTGTGCTTATTCAAATTTGCGGAGCTGAAAGCTTTGCTTGCCATGGGTTGAATCATGCCCAGTGATTCAAGAAAGCTGAATGATAATGAGTTTGCTGTGAGTCAAAAAAATATCAAGAAAGACGAAGGGCTCCTCTCTGACAACAGAAACAAAATGGAAGGAAAACAGGATTTTTTGTACAAGTGATAAAAGCCTCTCCATAGGCTATGATCAGTGTTTTCAAAAAAGAAATACAATTCGCCCCTCTAGAAAACTAATGATGAAGTTAATCACCAGCCTGTACCCTACACTGGAACATGTTGAGGAAACTTGCTTTTATTATTATATTAAGCCCGAAAAAGACCCAATATGGAGGCTAAATGGCCAAAATATTGGGAAATACTAGAAAAGGATGGAGATAACTGGAAATTGCAGAGTTTGGAGAAAATGAAAGACAAAGTGCGAGACTGGTTACATTACGCTCAGATTAAAGAAGTTTTTAAAAATGACAAGAAACTAGGGTTCCAGGTGGAGAAATCGAAACTAGAAACAGAATTGTTAGAACCAAAGATTAAGGTACTTTCAAGGATGTATAACTTGCTGTTAAAATGGAATACACAAGATGAAACGGTTAAATCGGCTATGATAAGGTGGGCACAGGACATTGGGTATAATATCATGTTTGAGGACTGGGAAAGGTTGTGGAGTACTGGATTGAAATTTACTGCATGTAACGCTTTGAAAGAAAATGTAATGAAAATGATTTACAGATGGTATATGACCCCAGTCAAACTTGCAAAAATTTACCACCTGTCTGATAATAAGTGTTGGAAATGTAAAGAGTGTGAGGGAACGTTCTTCCACCTCTGGTGGACTTGCCCTAAAGTGAAGGCGTTCTGGGAAATGATTTATAATGAATTGAAAAAGGTATTTAAATATACCTTCACTAAGAAACCAGAGGCTTTCCTTTTGGGTATTGTCGGCCAAGGGGTGGTAAAGAAGGACCAGACATTTTTTATGTATGCAACAACAGCAGCAAGGATACTTCTCGCAAAACACTGGAAAACTCAAGATCTACCCACACTGGAAGAATGGCAGATGCAACTGATAGACTACATGGAACTGGCCGAGATGACCGGCAGAATTCGAGACCTGGGAGAAGAGAGGACTGAGGAGGACTGGAAGAAATTTAAGAACTATTTACAAAAACATTGCAATTTGAGTGAATGCTAAACAGGATGCTAGATCAAAATAACTGAGCACCACTAAATTCAGAGGTTTTTAAGAAAATAAGTAAGATTGTGAAAATTTAACTCCTTTCGAGAACTATAAGAATATGAAACACAGAAGGGATATAAGAATGTAAATAAGATAATAAATTGCTGACAAAATGTTATAACGATGAAAGTGGGAGCGGGAGATGTGAGGAAGTCCAAAGAAAATGTGAAATTATGTTAAGACAAATGTTATATTGTTTATTATGTTTATTTCTATTGTAAAACCCAATAAATTGTTTAAAAAAAAATATTATTATATTAAATACTGCTTTCCTAATACGTTGGCTGTCAGCTAGGAGATTATAATGGGACAATAAATCTATGCTTTTGTGCCAGAAGTCTAGGATTCAGTGTTAATGTTATTGCTAGCACTGTCTTTGGATAGTAGATACATTTTATAGTATAGATGAATCACATCTCAAATGCCCTCAGTTCGGCAATGACAAATTGCTTTCTCTTTCCCTCTCTATTCTTGTTGTTTGCAAACGTCTGTCTCGGGAGACAATGGAAGAGCATGCCTTCAAAGGTAAAGTTAAACTGTTGGAGAATTACGGCGCCTGCTGTGGCTGTAGAGACTGATACGGGAGAGACATGTTTATTGCAGCTGGGGCAGAGGAAGGCATTCAGTTTTGCCACTAGAGATGCATCATGGTATTTCTTCTTTCTGCGCACCTCCCATAGTTCATTCCTCCTCTGGTCACTGCTGTGGACACACAACCTGAGTGTCTGACTCCAGGCACTGCAATTGTCTGCAAGGGATTCCCACACAGTGGGGTTCATTTCACCAGCCTTCATGTCGCATTTATAGACATATGAGTTTAATTTAGAATTGACAGAGATTGTTTCTGTTGGGGGTGTGTGTGCTTTATTCATTATTTATTATAAAGCAGTGCCATGAAATTCTACTCAGTATTGATCCAGAGTAGATTCCAGTGTATAGTTAGCAGGGTGAAAACTTAAACACGTTGCAGGTTTCCCCCAAAATAGACCAGAGGCAATTATATTTCATCCAGCAGAGCTTTATTGCTACTGAAGGCAATGAGCATAATGGTCACAAATCCAATATATTCAGGATTGGCCCTGTCCATAACAAATCCAGTTGCAGCAGACTTAAACTTAAAATAACTTATAGGGATGCGGGTGGCGCTGTGGGTTAAACCACAGAGCCTAGGACTTGCTGATCAGAAGGTCGGCGGTTCAAATCCCCGTGACGGGGTGCGCTCCTGTTGCTCGGTCCCTGCTCCTGCCAACCTAGCAGCTTGAAAGCACGTCAAAGTGGAAGTAGTTAAATAGGTACCACTCTGGCGGGAAGGTAAACAGTGTTTCCGTGCGCTGCTCTGGTTTGCCAGAAGCGGCTTAGTCGTGCTGGCCACATGACCCAGAAGCTGTACGTGGGCTCCATCAGCCAGTAAAGCGAGATGAGAGCTGCAACCCCAGAGTCGGTCAAGACTGGACCTAATGGTCAGGGGTCCCTTTACCTTTACCTTTTACAATAACTTATAATAAGTCTAAACCCTTAACACTAATCATACTCTGTACAGTTCACCACACCAGAAGGAAAAGAGACAGAAAGAGAAAATGAAACCCAGGTTCCCTGACTTTTATAGTCAGCATGACCTTGACTGAAAGAGATAAGAGAACCCGTTTAAACCAGTTGTACTCAGCTTCTCTGAAGGAATAACCCAAACATCATGAACCTTCTGCTTGTTTCTTTCACACAGAGAAGCTTCCAGAACCCTCTTGAATTAATTAGAATAGGAAAGATCTCTACACATCAGACCAATACTTTCTGTACTAAGAAATGCAAACTGACAAGCAGCTCAAGGTGTCCTACATGCTTCTGTAGTCCTCCATTTTATGCTCGCAACAACCATGCAAAGTGGGTTAGGCCGAAAAATGCTCCTAGGTCACCCACTTAGCTAGCAAGGCCAGTGGTCAGGGACGATGGGAATTGTAGTCCAAAACCAGCTGAAAACCCAAGTTTGGGAAACACTTCCCTAAGCCATACAGGGGACTAGCTCTGTTAAAAATGAAGTTGCGGTGTGCTAAATGACCCAGCTTTCCTAAAGAAAAGTTTCAACACTATAAATGCATTTGCTAACAGTACCAAAGACTGGCAATTAGCAAGCCAACATTCACTTTCATCCAGACACCGAGGATCTATTTAGAACCTAATTGGTGTTTTCTCATGTCCTGCTGTGTTTCCGATTGTTAAATTGTAAGGGTAACAAAGAGAATATCAATCAATATGTGCTTCCAGAGGTGCACCTTTCTGCAACCAACTATTTTTGCTAATCCGTAGTTAAAAACTCACAGCATGGTTTGAGTTTCCAGAAATACAGGATAAAACCATGGTTTGGCGCTGCTTCTCCCGGGGAGCAACATTGGTGAAGATCGATTGAAGCTCAGCCCGGGGTTCCTGTGGTCCTGGCATGGCCCTAGCCCCTCAAGCGGACTGCGGATGAGATCCAGGACCCCCAGATTCCTTTATCGGAATACCCTATTTCTGGAGGGGCAGGTGATGGCCACATCTCCCCTCCCGCACATTTCTATAAACCAATGCCTAACTGCCAAACCTTACAAAGTTGTGATGATTGCTTAGGGGGTAGGCAAAAACCAAGCGGCTAAAGCCAATCTCCCAAATGGAAAAATTCCTACCCAGCCCCTGCTCCAAAGCAGGCGATCCAATCCAAAGCAAGGCCAAAGCAACAGCACCTAAAATAGGGAAGTAGGGCAGGTGTTAGGCAGCACAAAGCAAGTGCCCTACCCCTGTCACGCTGCTGCATTTATAGGTCCCCGGGATCACGCCACTCACCCCAATTGGCTCAAACAGCCAAGCGTGATCCTGGGGCCCAACAGACAAGGCTTGGGCCACACCTAGCAACAACACACCCCATGGGGGTGGCTTAAGGGTCCCGAGCTCAACCAGGACCCTCGATTTAGGAGGATCCCATTTGGCTGATTAAATGTTCTATAGCATTTTAAATGTGTTTGTGGGAGGGAGGTTATTGTTTTGTTTTGGTTTGTGTTTTCCTTTTGTATTTTTATGTTGAGAACTGCCCTGTGGTCTTCAGATGAAGGGCGGTATACCAATTTAATAAATTGTTTAGTCATTTAGTCGTGTCCGACTCTTCGTGACCCCATGCACCAGAGCACGCCAGGCACTCCTGTCTTCCACTGCCTCCCGCAGTTTGGTCAGACTCATGCTGGTAGCTTCAAGAACACTGTCCAACCATCCCCTCCTCTGTCATCCCCTTCTCCTTGTGCCCTCCATCTTTCCCAACATCAGGGTCTTTTCCAGGGAGTCTTCTCTTCTCATGAGGTGGCCAAAGTATTGGAGCCTCAGCTTCAGGACCTGTCCTTCCAGCGAGCACTCAGGGCTGATTTCCTTCAGAATGGATAGGTTTGATCTTCTTGCAGTCCATGGGACTCTCAAGAGTCTCCTCCAGCACCATAATTCATAATTAATAAATAAATACACAAATTAATTTTTAAAAACCCTTATTTCGATTCAGGCCACGAGCAACATAATTGAATTTCTTGACCAGCCACCATTTAGCAGTTCCATGCAATGTCTTTCTTTTCATTCAAGCAATTGCTACTTTAACCCTTAGCACAACTATGCTTACCAAATCAATTGTCCTAATAACATCTCCTTCATTAAATGGGTGCATTCCCTCTTTAAAGTGAGGGTGTCAAAACCCTTCCATTATTATGTATTCCAATACACGTTGCACAACCTGCAAGCAAGCTGCAGCTTGCAAATATTTTTTTGAAAATATATACATAAAAACTGACATCTCCTTTGACTCAGAACGTTACGTTTATTACTTTCAGTGAGGAACAGCAACAAGCTAACAAAATGGATAGCTTCTTGACGTCAATGTTCACTGGAGTCAGCAAGAATTGCCAAGTTTTTATTCTCAGTCGTTATTGTTGGGCAAACAGACGACGCAAGCAAAGTGCTGCAGAAAAAGTTCCTATACACAGGGTTGTGCTGTCACAACACAATCATTTTACCTGGCGCGCCTACCCAGAAGTCAGTCCCACTACATTTAACAGGACTTACTTCCAAGTAACTGATTTCAACAGAAGCAGCTTTACATGTTTCTATATTATTTTAAATTGTACCGTTTTGACCCTTGGATGTTTGCTGTCCTGAACTCCCTTGGGAAGAAGGACAGGAGACAAGTGTAAAAAATAAATCAATAATACAGACACTCATGAACATAATCTTGGTATTATTTAATTGTCTGTATTTTATATTTTCTTTTCCTCCCTCCTTTTCACACCATCCACTTGCCTAGATGTTAAAGACACTGCGGGAAGATTTCAACTAATTTCCATGAAATATAAATAGCAATGATCTCACGGACTTCAATAGAAGCAGATCTTTACTTTTTGACTTTGGTCTCTTTCGGTTCTGTAATTGTCTCCCTCTTTTCATCCGTTTTCACTCTCACATCTTCTTTCATCATCTCCATTCCTCATCTGCCACCTACCTTTATATTATTGTTCTAATTAAAGAATTTTCTTCAGCTCCCTCTTATGCCCTTGCTAGCCCCCTCTCTGCATGGACTTTCCTTAATCTCAACTCTCTTTCTTCTGTGTGCTTCCATCTAAACTTGTCCTCTTTGTCTCTAATCATTATTCATTTTTATTTAAAAAATGACATAAGTTTTGAGAGCCGCATAAGAGGCTCCATTAGCAACATACTATAATGGCAACATGAGGGTGAATTGAAATATGTACCTACTTCCTATAAACAGACAGACAGGGAGAGTAAGATGAACCTAAGATTAAAAGATAGCATACAAGGTTTCTTTCCTGGTCAACTACCCCCAGTGATCGATCTATCTATCTATCTATCTATCATCTACCTATCTATCATCTATCTATCTATCATCTATCATCTATCTGTCTATCTAGCTATCATTTATCTATCATCTATCTATTTCTCTAACTAATCTAATACTTTCCCCCCCTTTAAAAATGTTTAGGAGTACTCTCATTTTCCTACTCATATTGAAATATTCATATTGAAATATTGAAAACCAAGGCACAGCTTCTGATTGGTGCAGGTGCCCCAGAAACAATAGCCAGCAGCCGCATTGGATGTTTGACTTCCGAAAAATGTTCGAAAAGTGGAACACTTACTTCCGGGTTTTCGGTGTTTGGGAACCAAGGCGTCTGAGAACCAAAGTACCACTGTATATGCTTCTGGATCCAGCACAAAAGAAGTCCAATACTGAGTGCATTGAAGCAATCCAATATTGATATAAGTGGGATCATATTACCAAACGTATCCATTCTGAAGGAAATCAGCCCTGAGTGCTCACTGGAAGGACAGATCGTGAAGCTGAGGCTCCAATACTTTGGCCACCTCATGAGAAGAGAAGACTCCCTGGAAAAGACCCTGATGTTGGGAAAGACTGAGGGCACAAGGAGAAGGGGACGACAGAGGATGAGATGGTTGGACAGTGTTCTCGAAGCTACGAACATGAGTCTGACCAAACCGCGGGAGGCAGTGGAAGACAGGAGTGCCTGGCGTACTCCATGGGGTCACAAAGAGTCGGACACGACTAAACGACTAAACAACAACATTACCAAAGTCAACCATTGAGAGTGATGCGAGTCCAACTCTATTTTGAAGGCCTGTTTTCTCTCCACCGGGCTCGGGTCTCCTCAACCAGCAGTAGCCCTGCTCATGAACTTGGGGACTTGCTGTAAGTCTTGATGTCACAGCAGGGCTTGCTGTCAGTGCCAGTCATCTGATCGACACTTATACACAAAGCTCTGCATTGGGTGGGGATCAGGCATGTCCAACCGATCAATCACGATCTACCAATTGATCGCTGGGTTGCTTCAGGTCAGTCGCGGGATTAAACAAATTTGACCAACCAACCAGTGGCGAAAAAGTTCAATAACTATGGGGAATCATCCCCCCCCCAAAGCTAAGCTGAACAACTCTGGGTAGATCACTGCCTGGTTTTTTATACTGGGAGTAGATCACAGTCTCTTGGGAATTTGACGTGCCTGAACTAGGTTGTCCCTGACTGGCAAGTCCACAGAGCATCCAATCCAGCCTAATTTGACTCATGGGCCATCAGTACCCAACCCCTTCTCTAAACGCCATACTTGACTTTATGGAAGTCATTTTTATTTGACTTTTTACTGAATGAACCTGGACTTCTGACTTCTCCTTTGCAAGTCAAAGGTGGCCTGCAGCTAAGATCACTGTGGGAATGGCTTATGGAAGTACAAATCATCCCTAGATATCAACATATGGCACGATCTGATGATTCAAATTGCAGTCACGGAACAGATGACATACTGCAGGAGTTGAACTCCTACACAGTCTGAAAAAACTGGGCATGCATCCCTGGAATTATTTGGCTGAACATGGTCAAAATGTTGTCTTTTTCTCCTTATACCCCAGGCTTGACTTCAAGCTGAAATCCCATCTCTAGTCATGGCTATAATATCTTCTACTTGAACGGTTTCCTTTCTTTTCCATCCGGAATTATCTTTTCATTTGATATGAGAAAGATGCTGAATTATTCAGTTTACAACTGAGGACATTCTTTTTGTACTCCCCTTATTCTTATCACAGTACATATTCTTGTGCAGTGTCTTTTAAAAAAGGAAATCTAATTTATTGAATCAAATGTAAAGACTGAAACACTGTTGAATGGCACGCACCGGACTTAATCTGCCCGCCAGCCATTATGTAGAAGTTCAAACAGGATAATGGGTTGCCCTTCGACACCATAGACTTGTATGTCAACCCCACAGTTTTACCTGCTAAATTGCTATTAAAATTCAAAACACAAGCCGTCTAGGATATGCTCTTGCCTTAAGTCATAAAACTGTCACAGGGAGAATGTCTCTGTATATTGACCTACTTTTCTATGCTGTTACCCAGAAGCTTCCCTTCCTTTTAGCATCCTAATGATGTCATACACAAGGGGAACGCTGCCCATATAAGCTGAACCAGCTTGATAAAGAAAATACACTGGAGGGACAAGCTTTTGTGTAACACCGCCAGGCTAACAATTGGGCAAATCGTGGATTGTGTGTGTGTGCGTTTTGGGAAATCAGATGGTTTCACATCATGGTGTATTTCATTTTCTTGGCCCACTGGATCTGAGTCCTTGAAAATAATGGTAAAATCTAATAACTGGTCAAGAATGCTGGGGATGATTTAATTCAGACTACCCTGAAATGTGCACCTATTTCTGCTCAGTTAGTTCTTGAGGCTCCTTGAGGCATGAAGATTTCTTAAACATCTCATTCCATTGCTACACTGTTCTTAGAGTTCAGATACTTCCCCTCCTGTTAAACTCCAAAATAAATGTGTCATTTTTCCTTCTTACAGCTCCCTGCCACCCCCTAAAATCTCCCTCAGCCTCCTTGTTTCCTGCACTTTCTAACTTGAAAAACCACCATGAAATGAATTACCTCACAATTTCCCCTCCTGGGCTTTGACGGAATGATGGGAAGCTGATGAGGCCATCTATTAAGCCCCTGAGATCAGTGCACTTGCTGAAGTCCTTTCCTTTTATCTCTCTTTTTTTAATGCACTGATTTCTTTAAAAGTAGAAAAAACTTCACTCAAAAGGAAAAGAATGAACAGCTTGATGCGCATGCCAGACAGTCTCCCTAGATTCCCACGCTTACAGGAAAGCCCAGCTGAGGACGACATGCCGTTTCCAGGAAGTGTGGGCACCTGCGGAATGTCGACGATTATCAGAGTGAAGGAAAAGAGACTTACAATATCCCTCCTGCCCTTTGAAAACAAAGTAAGTGCCACAAAAACCTGGCATCCCACCCATGAGAATTTCACCAATACTTTCTCTCCGCTTTGATAGATTTTGAATGCAATTTCATTTCTCATTAACTGTTGGAGAATAGTTTTTTTAAAAAAAAATATGCAGGAGAATCTTCTTCATGGCGCTAGTGTAATTGCTTTTTCTGCTTTACCCTTTTCCATTGGTTCCTCTGGGAGGCTGCATTCAACCTTCCACTGTGCTGTCTCTCATTTTCCACACCATCCCTGGGTGTCCACATCAACTCCTATAACTTTCAGTACTATCCATAGACTTATGCTGACATCATCATCATCATCATCATCATCATCAATATTAAATTTAATTTGTATTCCGCCCTATACCTGTAGGTTTTAGGGCGGTTTACAACACAAAGCTACAATATATGAAGCACAAAATACATAATGAAAATACAGTCGTACCTTGGGTCCTGAACACCTTGCGAGTCAAACGTTTCAGTTCCCAAACGCTGCAAACTCGGAAGTGAGTGTTCCGCTTTGAGAACGTTCTTTGGAACCCAAACGTCCGACATGACTTCCGCAGCTTCCGATTGGCTGCAGGAGCCTCCTGCAGCCAATTGGGAGCCGCGCCTTGGTTTCCGAACATTTTGGAAGTGAAACAGACTTCTGGAACAGATTCTGTTCAACTTCTGAGGTCCCACTGTAACCAAAGCACAAAATACATAATAAAAATAATAAAAACATAATCAAAACAAATATAGTTGAAACATAGTCAAAACAAGTAATGATACACACTAATAAACAATACATTCCCAACACAAGAGCCTCTTAAACAATACTCCAGCCGACAAAAACAAAAATCCAAATTAGCACATAACATTTGGCAACAATTTAAAAAACTCCACCCTCCAAATAAAACAGCACTCACCCATGTTAAAAACCCATCTATTAAAACTACAACAATAATAAGAGCTTCACCTTTCTGTTCCAGACCTCCCCTCTTCAGTCTCACATTCCCAGCTCCACAGGTAAGATTCACCTTCTGTTGTGTGGGCAGGACAGTCCCTCCTTTTACCTGGCCAATCCCCTGGCAACGCCTCCCCAGGCGGGATTGGGCAATTGGCTGAGGTAGGCGGAGAGCTCCAGGTATCCAGCCTGGGGAGGATGAAGACAGCCCAAACTACCAGGAGTCGTACTGGGATCCAGGGGGCTGCGCACGACCACACAAAAGGCGCCCCCATTTGATGTGGGGAGCAGTCATTCTGCATGGAAGCTCCCCATGTCATACAGAGATGTGGGGGCAGAAAGAGAAGAGAGTGCTTGGGATGGATGGAGGAAAGCGGGTAACTAAGAAAGGGGCTTGTGGAGAAGCCTTTGGGCCACAAAACTCCTGGTTGTTTTTGCTGCAACCGACTGACGCAACTGTCCCTCCAGTAGTAGCGGCTGACAGAGCAGAGAAGAGCGCAGGCATGAAGGTCCCTGCCAGTAACCCGAGAGGGAAGTGATGAGGTGGCATAGAAGAAAATGTAGTACAGGCACAGTGGCAGATCCAATCCAATGCTCTCTCTGCTGCTCCTAACTGCACCTACCATACCATTGCCTCATTGCATACAGTTTGGGCTTACAACTAATAATAATAATTGTTATTATTTATTTATACCCCACCCATATGGCTGGGTTTCCCCAGCCACTCTGGACGGATTCCAACAGAACACTAAAATACAATAACCTATTAAACATTAAAAGCTTCCCTAAACAGGTCTGCTTTCAGATATCTTCTAAAAGTCTGGTAGTTGTTTTTCTCTTTGACATCTGGTGGGAGGGCGTTCCACAGGGCGGGTGCCACTACCGAGAAGGCCCTCTGCCTGGTTTCCTGTAACTTGGCTTCTCGCAATGAGGGAACCACCAGAAGGCCCTCGGCGCTGGACCTCAGTGTCCAGGCAGAACGATGGAGGTGGAGACGCTTCTTCAGGAATGCTGGACAGAGGCCGTTTAGGGCTTTAAAGGTCAGCACCAACATTTTGAATTGTGCTCGGAAACGTACTAAGCAACTGTACACAGAATTGCACTGGACATTACTTATCTAATGCCCTAGGGAGCCTATAAGGAGCTTGGTAGTTTTCTCCTGGTTCGATTTGCAAGACTTTTCTAGCTTATTTACTGCTATTATATATTTGAGGGGATAGATTTTTTTTTTTTTTAATGTGCAGTACAATGTCCTTGGCTTTAATTATGCTGTTCTAAGCATAGGTTCAGCCTTTCCCCCTTGTAAATAAAACAACACGCACTTGAGATTTTATTTTAACAAGCCATCGATAGCATTTATGTATTTTTTTCCAAAAAAAGCACACAGTAATTGAACTTTGCAGTTCTGCAGACGTTGCTTCCTGCAACATTCTGCACAGTTTTGTGGCTCATCTCCAAAGGCCACAACTGCTATGTCCGGGCCTTGTCAGTAGCAACCAGTTCTTGCTTTGAAACTTCTGTATGATTCTAGCATTATTACTGGGGGCCAGTGGTGGCCAGAAAATGTATTCTGCTTGGATGGGTCCCAAGTCAAAAAATCTGTAACCTGGACAGTGCAACACTGAGGAGTGGAATTGGATGGAATATCACAACACTAGTGCCAACAGAGTATCATGTGACCTATTAGCCCCACTTTGAAGGCTGACAAAGCTTTGTAGGGCCTGTTCAAATTGATGCTGAATAGGCAGATGTTGGGTGAAGGTTGCCTAGACCACACATTGGTGTGCAAAGGGCACTGCTGAAAGGTATGATCCCACACTGGGTGCGTGGGGGGGTGGCATTGTGTGGACACATCTGCTGATTATCCACCCTTCTATTCCAATATTGTTTATTGTGACCTGAAGCAGCTTTCTATTTCCAAGGCACCGAGCAAGGGCTCTTTCCCAGTTCTCATGTGTAAGATCTTTAGCTGCAGGCATCAAGGAAACTCATCTTCTCCACTCTTCGTGACCCCATGGACCAGAGCACGCCAGGCACTCCTGTCTTCTACTGCCCCCCGCAGTTTGGTCAAACTCATGTTCGTAGCTTCGAGAACACTGTCCAGCCATCTCGTCCTCTGTTGTCTCCTTCTCCTTGTGCCCTCAATCTTTCCGAACTTCAGGGTCTTTTCCAGGGAGTCTTCTCTTCTCATGAGGTGGCCAAAGTATTGGAGCCTCAGCTTCATGATCTGTCCTTCCAGTGAGCACTCAGGGCTGATTTCCTTCAGAATGGATAGGTTTGATCTTCTTGCAGTATTGATATACTTGCACACATCTAAAACAGAAAAATATCAAACAGGGATTTATGTTTTAGTCAATTGCTCTGTTTTGACACCAGGAGGAAGCATTTGTAAAGTCTGCAGGGGTGAGGGACAAACCAGAATGGCACCACTCACAGCAGACTTAAGGGAACCTCAATATTCCAGAAGTTAAACAAATATTTAACAACAAAAGGCCTAAGTAAACACTCCTCCCCATCTCTGAGAGAGACAGGGTGTTGGGTGCTGGCTCTATTCCCTGAGTAATCTGAGAGGGATCTGGCTGAGGAGCATAGCGGGTGTTGATTCAGGATCTGTGCTGGTCCCGGGGGCTAACCGCGAGGCGAGGTCCGAGTCCAGTCCGAGGTTGAGGGTGCGGTATGGAGACTGTGTGCCAAAGCTGTAGCTGGGTCCAAGGCGGGGAGTTGGATGGGGTCAGGAACTCTGGCAGAAGAGAAGGACAGGGTGCAGGCAGGAACAGGCTAGCGACAACGTTGCTCCCGCAACCCGGAACTGGGGCTGACTGGCTTTTATCTGCCCCAAGGCATAGGGCGGCCCCGGTCCACAGGTGACTCACCTCTCCTGGCCTGGAGGTGAGCACTCCTCCTGCAGGAACTTAGTTCCCTCTGCCTCTCTGCCCTGAGCCTCTGCAGCTCAGGAGAGGCTGGAGGGTTACCGGACCCAGAGGCAACCTCCTCTTCCCCTGACGGGGCTGAGAGTGGAGCACCTGCAGGCAATGGGTCCTCCATCACCTCAGGGGCCAGACCAGATGCAGCTGGTGCCTGCACCTGAGGATCCAGCACAGATAAGGACCCTTCAGGCTCAGGCCCCAGCCCCGGCTCAGCTGGTTCTGGAGGCGGGGACTCCTGTGCAGGCTGGGATTTCTTAGGTTCAGCCTCTGAGTCTGAATCCCAGGCCATCACAGGGTCCTTTGGAATCAATTCCCCTGACTTCCCAGACTTCACCCTAATGTGAAGTTGTAGAGGTTACTGGGGGTGTGGTAGCAGTGATTACTGGATAGCTGAAATGCAATTGTTTGACCACATTAGCAGGCTCTCCTATACCCTCACATCTTTTACAAGCTCAAGCTAGTTGCATTTTTGGCAAACATAAGAGGTGCTCTGAGTGGGACCAAGGATTACTGAACATACTAGCTAAGAACCAGGGGTGGGGAACCTGTCGCTGTCCAGATAATGTTGGACTCCAACTCCCATTAGTCCCAGTGGTGTAGCATGGGTTGCTGGCATCTGGGGCGGGGCAAGTGTTAGGCCGCCCTGATGGACTGGACTGCTGGGGGTGGGGGCGTGCATGTGAAGCCCAAGCGGAGGGTGAATGGAGCCCACCTTCAACAGACTCCTTGCTCACTACCTCCATCCACCTGCCCAGTAGACTAACCCGCCTGCTGCTGTGCCTCAGCTGCCAGGACTTCGTGCCTGTCATGGGGGTGCCTGTTTGCACCCCCTCAAAAATGTGTGCCATGCCGCCACACCTCCCCCCCCATGCTACACCTCTGATTAGCCCCAACCACCATGACCTATGATCTGGGATGGTGGGAGCTTTAGTCTAACAATAATGATCTGTTAACCAGTATTTGCTGGTTTAGGGAGCTAAGAACCTAGTTATTTGGCCTAGAACTGTTGCACCCTGGAAAAAGGAATCTTAGGATCCTGGAGCTGGAAGCAGTGGTGGACTTTGGGCTTTAACATTTCAGCAGCATCCTGTGCAATGCCCAAATCTGGCAACCCGTGCCTCTCACCGTTCATTGTTTGCCATGGTTGCCCTCACGGCTCAGCACCCAGTGCAGGCGAACTGGATTATCTAAAATAGGATTAATCTATTTCAGTACTCAGAAATGAGGAAGGGCATTTAAATGTAATGTTTTTGGTACTTCGTGTGATGAATTAGATATACAGCATCTACTAACAATAATGGAAACCAGTCCTTTAATCTCTTGCTTGAAGTGCTGAGATGTTTCCTCTTAAGTACAATTCATCACTTTTTCTTTTTCTTTTAGGCAGACTGGACAAGAGAAAGAGGAAAGTTGACTTTCATTGGAATTTTTAGATGGATGCATTTCTAATAAAAGACCATGCTGACTTTTTTGGGTGCTGGCTATGCACTTACGAAATGGGTAGTTGCACAGAATGATTCTTAGCTAGACATAGCCTCTTATCTATTTCTGTCCTGGGAATGGCAAGCTCATAATGATGATTTCAAAATGTCGGTCTGTACCTGCACTTTTATACTGCACCTATGTAATCTGTTCAGTTCTTTTTGAGGCAGAGGAATCATGTAGGTGAAGCAGACCAAAATCTACTAGGGATGGGGAAGCAATTTGATTCAGGTCTCATTGGAAGCTGAATCTATCAAATTTGCAGTTTCTGAAACACTATGTGAATTGAACCACAGCTTTCTTTTTAAATTCACACTCATCCAAATTTGCTGTGCAGTTCACAAACCAAACCATGTTGACGAAAATGCATATATTAGGGGAAAGTGTGCATAAAAAATGAATAATTGGTGAAAATAACACACAAAATTGCATTAGATTCAGGAAAACGGCTTGCAAAAATGGCTACATTAATCAAAACCGCATATAAACATGTGTTCATTAATAGAAATTCACACTAAAACACTGATGAATTTTTGTGACCCCCTACAATTGTCGCAAAATATGGAGAAGTAAATTTAAGATGGTAAAAATGAGAAACGGAGGAAGCCAAAATTGACAGATCCTTCCATCCTTAGTATCCATGCATGCAAACCCAAAACTGACCTGCTTTGCTGCCGTATTATAATCTACGTTTCAGGCCACAAAATTGTGCACTTAAGATCACAAAACCCATGATGCAATGTAGCTGTGAGCAAAGTACACACTGGAAAAATAGTTGGGTATTGGTTTCAGTAGGTTTGTTTGCATGTCATCACCAAACTTCCTCCATGCTCCTTTCTATCGCTTCTGTTGCCATTTGAAAGTGGCATCTTAACACTGCCTGCCAAACGTATTACTGCTACAATCATACCCACAATTTTTTTAAAAAATGGAGGAGGTATGTATTTGTTTTACTTTTTCTGCCTTTAAAAATGATGGGATTTGTTTAGGCATCTCTGCTGGCAGTCAGTGACAACACTTTCATGAGTGCATGTTTCTCTAAGAGGCAGATTAATTTATGCCGCAAACTTCTTTCAAAATCTTAAGACGTTCGCTTTCCGGTTTAAGGACTAACCATCACCATAATGAATTGAGCAAAGAGAATGTATTTATGCTGATTCCCCTCCAATTTTGACATGCACAGCCTTCATTCGCATTAATGAGGCAGACACCACTTTCAGTCAGGGGAGAAATAATGAACAGCCAAAGAGGGCAACTGACACTGAAAAAGTTATTTTGGAAACTTATCTGTGTAAATGTCAGAGGAACTAGTAATCTGAATAAAACCGCGCCGTAAGATGTGGAAAATATCTATGGAATATAAATTCTCTGTATGCGTCTCTGCTTCTCTGACTGTTCTTCAAAGAGGAAATGGAAAGAACTAGTTTCCGCTGGATGCTTTCCATTTCCTCGTGACAAGGCAATAATTTTGTTAAACCCCTCTGATGTTTTCTAGCTTCTTAGGCATCTGAGTTCGACTGTTCTCCCAAACTTAATTTGTTGTTGTTGTTTAGTCGTTTAGTCGTGTCTGACTCTTCGTGACCCCATGGACCAGAGCACGCCAGGCACTTCTGTCTTCCACTGCCTCCCACAGTTTGGTCAAACTCATGCTGGTAGCTTTGAGAACACTATCCAACCATCTTGTCCTCTGTCGTCCCCTTCTCCTTGTGCCCTCCATCTTTCCCAACATCAGGGTCTTTTCCAGGGAGTCTTCTCTTCTCATGTGGTGGCCAAAGTATTGGAGCCTCAGCTTCACTGCCTCCATTTCTTCCCCTTCTATTTGCTAGGAGGTGATGGACCCAGTGGCCATGATCTTCGTTTCTTTGATGTTGAGCTTCAGACCATATTTTGCACTCACCTCTTTCACCCTCATTAAAAGGTTCTTTAATTCCTCCTCACTTTCTGCCATCAAGGTTGTGTCATCTGCATATCTGAGGTTGTTGATATTTCTTCCAGCAATCTTAATTCTGGCTAGGGATTCATCCAGCCCAGCCTTTCGCATGATGAATTCTGCATATAAGTTAAATAAGCAGGGAGACAATATACAGCCTTGTCGTACTCCTTTCCCAAACCTAACAGATGCTTAGTAATAAACCTGTGGGCCACCCATGGCATTCTAGATGCTGTTGGTCTTCAACTCCAATCAGTTCTAGCCAGCATGGTCTATGGTCAGGGATGATGGTATGGCAGGCCACAGGCTCCCCACCCTCCTTTGTAGACAGTACATTAGCTCACCATTTTGGGTCATATAATACTCTCGCTTCAGTAGTCACATACAAAAATATTCATTTGATTCTTCAGTACCTCTGATCCCATTACCCTTGGAAAAAGATCTCTGGTCTCCTGGGATAGTGCAGATTCTTTAACACTACCTAGTCCACAGTGAATGGTCAAGGTTCGGTTGGTTAAAGATGGTTCCTTGGCAAATTTGCTGTGGTGCTATGGAAAAGGGTCTTTCCCACCCAGCCAGCAGAACAAAGAACTGTACAGTAGTACCTCAGGTTACAGACACTTCAGGTTACAGACTCCGCTAACCCAGAAATTGTACCTCAGGTTAAGAACTTTGCTTCAGGATGAGAACAGAAATTGTGCAGCAGTGGTGCGGCAGCAGCAGGAGGCCCTATTAGCTAAAGTGGTCCCTCAGGTTAAGAACAGTTTCAGGTTAAGAACGGACCTCCAGAACAAATTAAGTTCTTAACCCAAGGTACCACTGTATATGTAAATATGAACAAAAGGGGGGAAGGTTCAAAAGGCAATCAGAGAACTAGAGAACAGAGAAAAACCAGGCAGACCTAAAACCAAGAGCAGTTTGATAACTGGGTGTACAAAAACAAACATCATAAGACAAACCTCCTGTCCTCATACTTTTGTAGCCACGAGCTTTGAAGTTATCAAAGAAATCATTTTGTGCCTTGAACAACACACAGAGAGCAGCGCAGTTTTCGTTAAGTGTAAAATACTCTCGCCATCAAAGAAAGGCCTGCTTTGCTTTTCAAGGCAATAGGATATACGTCCCAAACAAACCCTCTTTTGTGCGCCGGAGCCAAACAATCTGAAAAGGATCTTCTCATTCATTCACAAAAGTCAAAAACCAGCGGGGTCAGAATGAGTACAAAGTATTTTGCTCCTTTTCCAATGAGGATGAAAGGCTGGTTTCCTTCCCCTGGGAATCTCTTTATGTGGATGCCAGCTGAAATTGGCATTAAAAACGTGGCTGGCTTAATAGATGAGATGAGGGAAATGAAGCAAGGTGAACTATATAAGCACAAAACAGCTTGAATAAGGTCATTCCTCATTGCTCCCAGCCCTGTGTTGCACTCTGGCTGACCCATATAGGACACAGAAGGTCTAAGAGCATCAGAAGGTTGGCTTGCCAGGTGAGGTCGGAGCAAAACATTCCCCATGGTGCTACTGTGAACCTTTCTGATGCAGTTGCCTCAAGCAGCACTCTGGGAGGGGTGACATATTAGGAACCCGGGGTCCCACTCACCTTCCTGCCTTCTGCCTCCTTGGTGACAGCAACACCCCTTCTCCCTGGGTAGGGGTGCCAATTTGTTTTTTAAAAATATATTTTTATTAGTTTTTTAGCATATCATTTTCAACAGTTATTAAACATACTTTTATATCTTATACAATTTTTTTGACTTCCATCAGTCACATCTGAAAATTTTCCAATCTTTTCCACTTAATTTACATTTCTTACTTTCACTATTACATTGAAGTATCATAACTAATGTCTCTCTTCTTTATCTTCTGTGCAATATTTCATATATTCCTCCTTACAAAACTTATTGTAATCCTACTAGCGTAATTTGTTGATTACAGTTGCTCTTCAAATAGTTCGTATATTTCTTCCAGTCTTCTGTAAATCTCTGGTCCCACAGTTTCCAATCCTTCCTGTCATCTTATCCAATTCTGCGTAGTCCAATAATTTCGTCTGCCATTCTTCTTTCGTCGGTATTTCTTCTTGCTTCCATTTTTGGGCCAACAATACTCTTGCCGCTGTTGTTGCATATAAAAGCAGTTTAATGCCCTGTCTATTAATGTCCTCACTTATAACAGGGGTGCCAATTTGAATAAAATATCAGGGGTCCCGGCTAAGCCCAACTCCATGTAATCGATTACAAGGCTTGGCGCTCACACTCCATTTGAATGACAGTGCCAGTCAACCTTGGGGGTTCCTGGCTCCCTCAAATATTTTAGGAGTTGACTCTTATGTCCCTGGGGCAGCTTCTTCTTACTCACATGTCCCTTTCTATTCTCCATTTAGGCAAGTTCTCATCTCACAACCGCCTGTAAAAACATGGCCTCCTCTCTCCATTCGGAGGATCTCTCTCTCTCTCATCTGGATGCAGCAGATTGGTCTGCAGGAGCCACCCAATTCCACTCCGCAACCTGATTGGCCTACAGGAGAATCCCGGAATTAGTCAATCACATAAAACCCATCCAAAATTGTGTCAACACGTTTAAGGTTTCCTGAAATTAAAATGCCTCCATATGGTCGTGCTGCGAATTTCTAAGAGAGAGGGCCAGGAAGATCTCAGTAAGAAGCAGATCCCGTAAGCAAAGAGAAAAGATTCCACCATTCAAATTTCCATTAAGGATGCAGAGGGGAGGAGACCTCCACAGATTTGAAGGGAGGGAGGGAGGGAGAGAGAAAGAGAGAGAGAGAGAGAGAGAGAGAGAGAGAGAGAGAGAGAGAGAGGGAGAGGGAGAAGGTGTCCCCGAAGGTAAAGGTAAAGGTAAAGGGACCCCTGACCATTAGGTCCAGTCACCAGTCACGGATGACTCTGGGGTTGTGGCGCTCATTTCGCTTTCAGGTCAAGGAAGCCGATGTTTGTCCACAGATAGCTTTCTGGGTCATGTGGCCAGCATAACTAAGCCGCTTCTGGCAAACCAGAGCAGCGCACGGAAACACCGTTTACCTTTCCGCTGAAGCGGTACCTATTTATCTACTTGCACTTTGACGTGCTTTCGAACTGCTAGGTTGGCAGGAGCAGGGACCGAGCAACAGGAGCTCACCCCATCACAGGGATTCGAACCGCCAACCTTCCGATCGGCAAGCCCTAAGCTCTGTGGTTTAACGCACAACGCCATCCACGTCCCCAAAGGTAAGCAGAGACAATTTATGGCTTAAAAAGCACTGACTGCAACCTCCAACAAAGCTGTTATTTAAACATCTGGAAGCTGCTCTTCAAACATCTGATCACCCAGGTCCTTTAAATACCAACCTGTCATCCAGATATAGGAGCTTGTAACATCTTCTATTTTATTAGTGTAGCCCTGGTGAGTTACTTGCCTATTGAGGATACGCTGAAGATTAATTGGGTTAATGGCTCTACAGCGTTTTAAATCGGTAGCTAAATGTTTACTACTCATCAAATAGCAATGGGCTAGAGGGAGAGAATGACAATACGTCTCCCTTTACAGGCTCTGCTGGTCCAATGAGTGTCACTCCAAGCAGTGCAGGCTGATTTAGGGACTTAGTTGACCACTTAGACCGGAACAGATTTATTCCTTAGCGGCACAGTCCTTGGCATGTTTACTCAGAAGTAATCACCACTGCGTTTAAGGGGGCATATGGCCAGTCAGGTGTGCACTGGTTGGCAGCCCTAATCACTTTAAGACTGCAATCCTATGCACACTTACCTAAAAGTAAGCCTACTGGAATAAAGCAGGACTTATTTATGCGTCAATAGGCATCAGGTCAGGCCGCAGAGAGGGATGGATGAATCTCCCAATGTTACAAAGTTTTTCATTTTTCCAGTCGTAAATGCAGTCCTCCATATTTCTGCGCTATTTGCGGTTTTTTTAAAATTTGAAAGGTCTTCATTAAAAATGGTCAGTGCATTAGTGCCGATTTCTCCTAATAAACACATTTTTGTGCTCAGTTTTTAGCAATGCACACTTTTTCTACCAGCAATTTCCCCTCATATCTTGTAAACGGCTTTGATCTTTTTCCTTAAGGGTTATATAAAATTCATGAAATAAATAATATACTGCATTATTGTATGTTATTTTTCATGAAAATATGCATATTACTGTTTTTATCACTTTTCAGTCCAAGATATACCCCTGATATATCTAGATAGCTATAAATCTATATCCATCTACAAAGTGAGTTCTAGTCCTTGAACACTTTTGCTGCAATACATCTGTCACTCTTTCAAGCTGCCTTTCTAGTATATGAAGCAGTTAGTGCTGTAGTTAGGCGATTTTAGACTTTCAACCGAATGGTCTTATGCCCTTTTCCCCATTAGAAGACAATGTGTATTACAGTGGTAACTCAGGTTAAGAACTTAATTTGTTCTGGAGGTCCGTTCTTAACCTGAAACTGTTCTTAACCTGAAGCACCACTTTAGCTAATGGGGCCTCCCGCTGCTGCCGCTGCGCCACCACCTCATGATTTCTGTTCTCGTCCTGAAGCAAAGTTCTTAACCCGAGGTACTATTTCTGGGTTATTGGAGTCTGTAACCTGAAGCATCAGTAACCTGAAGCATCTTTAACCCGGGGTACCACTGTACCCTTATTTCAAAATCTGCTAACCCAGCCTTGCTTCAAGGTCTTGCCCTGATGCCAAGTATCTGGTAAAAGTATCTGGTAAAAGTATCTGGTTTATCTGACTGGTAAAAGTGAAAGGTAAAGGACCCCTGGATGGTTAAGTCCAGTCAAAGGTGTCTATGGGGTTGTGGCGCTCATCTCAATTTCAGGCCGAGGGAGCAAGCATTTGTCCACAGACAGCTTTCCGGATCATGTGGCCAGCATGACTAAACCTCTTCTGGCACAACAGAACACCGTGATGGAAACTAGAGCGCATGGAAACTCCATTTACCTTCCCGCTGCAGCAGTACCTATTTATCTACTTGCACTGGTGTGCTTTTGAACTGCTAGATTGGCAGGAGCTGGAACAGAGCAATGGGAGCTCAGTCCATTGTGGGGATTCGAACCACTGACCTTCCGATTGGCAAGCCCAAGAGGCTCAGTGATTTAGACCACAGTGCCACCCGCACCCACTGCATGCATGTATACATCTAAATTAGCAGGCTTCATGGTTTTCCCCAATCATGAATTTTGCATAGCGCATACACACACAAACATAATGATTCACAATACATTGACAGGTCAAAAATTATTAAACCAATATCATGATACAGAATTGAAACTGATTTTGGATGATCTATTGATATATTCTCCAGCCCTAGCACTTAATCCCTCTGCTGAAATCAATGGGATTTAAGACATAACTAAGGACTCAGCTGTATAGCTGCAAATATAATGTTTTAAGTGCCTTGTGCAAATGTGACACTAGATGGTGATGGTGAGCTAATGGGAAATTCAATATATATTTTAAAACATTTTTTAAAGCATTTTTGCAGCGCTTTTATATATATGTCTAGATTCAGCCTAACTAGTGCCACTGCTTCCACTGAGATCTAAGTGCAACTTCCTGGATCCAACCTCATATGTTTGGCAAAGCAATATTTGTAACAGTGATATTTAAGGTGAAATCCTAGTATAAATGTCTACCCAGCAGTAGAAAAACACAGCATTGCAATGTGTGAAAGTCTCCTTCATGAAAGAAATATGGCTCCCTGCAAGAAGAAAATAATTAAAGGTTTGCACCACTCTTATATTGTACTTTTTACGTTAGCAATGTTTTATCATTTTCCTGCAGATCTCGCTGAATCTTTAATTAAGTCTGCTACCTGCGATATCTAGCTATAGACATGGCTGTATAATTCTGTTTGACATGGCAAGACAGGAAGTTGCAGACACACATAACCCCAGCTCACAATTTAGCACCCTCTCCAAAGCATCTCTGAATTAACACTAATTTTAACAAGGAATTCAATTTGCTACCTTGTGAATATTGGCATGGGGGGAAAAACTACAACGATAGCTCTCTTGGTGTCTGAATACTACCCTGCTTGATGCCACAATATTTAAAAAGCAACACGAATTCCATCAGAATGGCATCTAGCATAACAAGCCATGATTGATGGCTTAATTTGTTTCTTTAATGGTATAGCAAATGGCAGTTTTTGCATCCATTTTTGGCACCACCCTTCAGTTTGACATTAAAAGAGTCTGACAAATATAATTTTATGTGCATTAGAGAGTGTGCGTACGTGGTTTATTCTCGGCTCATTATCAGCTGCCCAGATGTACATGCATGATAATCATTCAATCCAAACAATAATTTAACATTCACATCCTTGCTGCAGAAATACGTTTTCTCAAAAGTCAAATTATCGAAACGGTGGAAGGCAGCAAGAAGGATTTTCTGCTGATTTCAGGAAAAGCTCACTTAAGCTAGGTCTGAAGGATCTGAGGAAAAAGAAAGTACAAAACTTAGATGACCACCTCTCACTTCAGGCCTGTGAGCATCTACAATTACCGTATTTTTTGCCCTATAGGATGCACTTTTCCCCCTCCAAAAATGAAGGGGAAATCTGTGTGTGTCCTATGGGGCGAATGCAGGCTTTCGCTGAAGCGTGGAGAGCGAGAGGGGTCGGTGCTGCCAGGAGCGCGGGCAGCAAAGTTCCCACAAGGCTCCCTAGGCTGCGGATATCAGCCTGCTTGCCCGGAGCACGGGGCGCGCTGAAGCAGAGCGCCCCGCGCTTCGGGCAGATATCTGCGGCTGGGGGGGGGGAATAATTTTTTCCCCTTTATTCCCCCCCCAAAAAACTAGGTGCGTCCTATGGGTCGGTGCGTCCTATAGGGCGAAAAATACGGTAGTTTGATGGGGGGATTATATGGATGTAACATTTTCATGAACATGTATTTATTAATTTTATGGTCCTCCTTTCCATGCACAATGTCAACGACAGCTAACAATGATTAACATAGCAGATACAAGTGCACAGATTAAAACAAGAACAGATTTTTTTAAAGCCTGTGTGCTCAACAAAACAATAAAGCAGCAGATATTTCTGCCTGCATAGTTCGGCTTCCAAACTTGTGCAAGCTGATGACAAAATAAAACACACTACAGTTCACAACCGACAGTCGACATGCTTTTTCCTACAAGGATAATATTGTTAATAATGATAATGGTGATGTTCTTGATGATAATTTACACGCCACACTTTCCCCTGGTGGGACTCAAGGCAGCAAACATATAAAAATGAGAATGGATTAAAACATAGAAAAAAATATCATTAAAAAAGCAATTAAACATTGTTAGAAGTAAAACAATACAAATATATAAAATCTATTCAAACCGTACAATAAAAGCAGCACGACACCAGCCCTTTCATCAAAAGCAATCAGTTCCCCAAAGCCTGCTGGAACAAGAAAGTAGAAAGTCTTCATCTGCTGGCAGGAGACAGCAAGGAGGGAGACAGTGTAGCTTCTATCTATCATATCTATCTATCTATCATCTATCATCTATCATCTATCTATCTATCTATCTATCTATCTATCTATCTATCTATCTATCTATCATCTATCTATCTATCTATCTCTATCTATCTATCTATCTATCTATCTATCTATCTATCATCTATCTATCTATCTATCTATCTATCTATCTATCTATCTCTATCATCTATCTACTGCCTGTCTGCTTTTCTGTCTATCATCTATCTATCTATCATCTATCTATCTATCTATCATCTATCTATCTATCTATCTATCTATCTATCTATCTATCTACTATCTATCTATCTATCGATCATCTATCTATCTATCTATCTATCTATCATCATCATCATCTATCTAATCTATCTATCATCTGTCTATATCTATCATCTATCATCTATCATCTATCTATCTATCTATCTATCTATCTATCATCTATCTATCATCTACTGTCTGTTTGTTTGTCTATCTATCTATCATCTATCATCTATCTATCTATCTATCTATCTATCTATCTATCTATCATCTATCTATCTATATCTATCTATCATCTACTGTCTATCTATCATCTATCTATCTATCTATTATCTATCTATCATCTATCTATCTATCTATCTATCTATCTATCTATCTATCCATTTATCTATCTATCTATCATCTATCTATCTATCATCTATCTATCATCTATCTATCTATCATCTATCTATCATCTATCTATCATCTATCTATCTATCATCTATATCTATTTGCATTTCAGATGCAAGATTGTTATGTATCTAATTATTTTCAAATGCAAACAGTGGACTTCCCTTCTTGTCCTTCCATGGTTCCTTTTATAATCCACTCCCTCTCTTGTTCTAACTTAAACTGCTGAAGTCACTAACATCCTGCTAAGTTAATTGTCTGTTTCTAATAATTTTTCATGTAATCTGGATCCTCCTTAAACCCTTTATCATCTTGATTTCTTATTCTACTGGTCATTCCACATATTCCAACATTTTAAGGTGCCATTCTTCTTTCGTTCTTCTGTTCTTCATTTCTGGATAACAGTCTAGCTTCTTTGGCCAGGGAGTTCCAAAATTTTCCTCAGGGGGGAAAAAAAACTTCATATGCTAAATAGGCCTGAATGGTCTGTGCATATTGGTGTCCTCCCCATTTAAGGAAAGTGCAGTGTAAACACTGACTGGGAAACACTGGCCTGTCAGTTATCAACTAGATAACTGACATGAGTGAGTTCCCACTCTTGACAGGATAGGCCACATAAACTATTCTCAGGGCTACTTAAAGGTAAAGGGACCCCTGACAATTAGGTCCAGTCGTGGCCGACTCTGGGGTTGCGGCGCTCATCTAGCTTTATTGGCCGAGGGAGCCGGCGTACAGCTTCCAGATCATGTGGCCAGCATGACTAAGCTGCTTCTGGCGAACCAGAGCAGCACACGGAAACGCCATTTACCTTCCCGCCAGAGCGGTACCTATTTATCTACTTGCACTTTGACATGATTTCGAACTGCTAGGTTGGCAGGAGCAGGGACCGAGCAACGGGAGCTCACCTCGTCGCGGGGATTCGAACCGCCAGCCTTCTGATCGGCAATCCTAGGCTCTGTGGTTTAACCCACAGCGCCACCAGTGTCCCTTCAGGGCTACTTAGGACATTTTTTAAAAGTGGCGACATAGGATCTGAGTGATTCATGCTTTCGCTTCTGCTATTTCTGATGTGTTCTCCTAAGGAGGTGGGCAGAACCTTAGAAGTGGTGGAAGAAGAAACATGAGTCATGCCTGTTTCCTTTTAGAACATCTGATGCAGCTCTCCGTAGATCATAAATCATACTGCTCTGAAGAAGTATCTGAAGTATCTGAAGAAGTGTGCATGCACACGAAAGCTCATACCAAAAACTTAGTTGGTCTCTAAGGTGCTACTGGAAGGAATTTTTTTATTTTGTTTCGCATACTGCTCATGTCTACAAAGTATCATGGACTGTTAAAATAACTGATCTTCGTTTCGGCAAACTGGTGTGACAAAGTTTGAAACGTGAGATAAATGCTTAAGACAATGAGGCATACATTACCATATATACCGTATTTTTTGCACCATAACACTCACTTTTTCCCTCCTAGAAAGTAAGGGGAAATGTCTGTGCGTGTTATGGAGGGAATGCCTACGGGTGGCATGCCTACGGATTTTCCTCCTCTAAAAACTACGTGCGTGTTATGGTCGGGTGAGTGTTATAGAGCGAAAAATATGGTAATTGATATCTTGAGCTAAGTCATATTTCACTGTTCTCTTTGCTCAGATTCTTTCATGACCCAGTTAAAGTTGCCCCAACACAGATATACTTGTTCACTGAACTACGGTTTTGTAAAGCTGATTTTGAATACTGGACTATGACCTTAATGGTGAAAAGGGAGGGGAACAATGCCTGTTTGCAGCTGAATACATGTGATATAAATTGGTCAGTGTTTGCTGAGGAAAAGGGCACTGAAGGGCACAGATCATATGGGATAAAACACAGTGGTTGTAATGCATCCTACATAAAAATGCTCTCTGCTGGCTTTCTCTACATAATATATCCTAACGATATCGAGCAAACTAATGCTTCTATTAGGAATGGGGGATAAATTTGTCCACTTTGCATTATAACAGAAACATACCTATTTCACAACTTTGATCCATTACATGAACTGAAATGCAGCTATCCTTCTACAACAACAACAAAAATACGTTCAAAAAGCATATATTAGGGGAAAGTATACCAAACGTGTGCATAGATTAGTAAAAATAGCACACAAAAATGGAGTCTGTTAGGAAAAAAATGCTTGGGAAAATACAGACAGATGCAGTATTTCTACACTATTTTTTTTAAAGTTCACAGACATGCAAAAATGGAACTTAAAAATGGAAGAAGAAGAAACTCAGAGAAACCACAATTGATAGATCCCTCCCTCCCTCCCTCCCTCCCTCCCTCCCTCCTTAGTTTGAATATAAATACCTAATGTGGGAGCAAGTGCAATTAATCTTCCACGTATTTTTAAGCCGTTTTATCTAATGTTTTGCTTTGTAGTTATAAACCAAATCGCTACACTTCAGATAACGTTTCATCTGATATGCAATTTCCTTGAAAAAAGCAATTGCTCATGATGGACAAAGTAACAAATGTCCTAATGCCAGAGCTATGTTTTGACAGAATCTTTTGTGTATGAAAGATTGTATGATTGTTCCTACATAAAGGGCAGTGATCTGCTGTGGTTCAATTACCAGTTGAAGGTGCTATGTTGCTTTTAAAATGTCCAGGATCTTGCTTTAATTTATTTGTGTATTAAACTTGTAAACAAATTGCTTCTCTAAACTGCACCTTATGGCCTTGGTTCAGATAAATAGTATATGTCAAAGAATAAACTCAGCTATTTGTTATGAACTCTAAGAGAGCCAATACTTATGTAGCCAAAAGAGTTCCACCAATGCACAACAGGGTGATATTAGCAGGTTGGGGGAGGGGAAAACCTGAAGATATGCAGAAGTTGTTGCTGTTGTTGTTGTTGTTGTTTAGTCGTTTAGTCGTGTCCGACTCTTCGTGACCCCATGGACCAGAGCACGCCAGGAACTCCTGTCTTCCACTGCCTCCCGCAGTTTGGTCAGACTCATGCTGGTAGCTTCGAGAACACTGTCCAACCATCTCGTCCTCTGTCGTCCCCTTCTCCTTGTGCCCTCCATCTTTCCCAACATCAGGGTCTTTTCCAGGGAGTCTTCTCTTCCCATGAGGTGGCCTCAGCTTCACGATCTGTCGTTCCAGTGAGCACTCAGGGCTGATTTCCTTCAGAATGGATAGATTTGATCTTCTTGCAGTCCATGGGACTCTCAAGAGTCTCCTCCAGCACCATAATTCAAAAGCATCAATTCTTCAGCGATCAGCCTTCTTTATGGTCCAGCTCTCACTTCCATACATCACTACTATGCAGAAGTACCCACCCCCCCCGAAAAAAAAATCCTTAGGGAAAAGCCTTGAGTAAGGAAACCCCAAACAGTCTAAGTAGGACTGAGCATGATCAATGGATGCTAACTGGCCATTGTGGGGAAAACTAAGAGGGTGGGGATGGAGCATCCTGGAATAGGGCATGATTAGCTGTCTGGAACCTTGAACTGGATTACTGAACACTGCGACATTTTGTTGTAGGTCCACTTGCTATTTTATATTCCTAACCATAAGGTTAGCTAGTAAGTTCCACAAATTCTGATCTGGGCTTCAGACGTCAGCAGATGTTTCTCATTTATAATAAAGCATGCAATTCAGAAAAGCACTCTTTGTGATCTCAGAAGCAGTGCTGCGATAGTGAAAGTGTACCCTAACATAGGCAACAGTGAAAAATGATACCCAGTGGACAATTGCAGCAATGCATTCATGCTGATTAAACACAGTGGTTTTCGTACTTGAGTGCTGTGTATAAAACAATGCACAATTTGTGCACTAAAAGTTGGTTTCTTTCTTTCTGTTTAATTTGCAGCATAAGAATGTCGAATTAAATACATTCACTAGTGACCAGGCAAGAGTCAAGATGACTGTGTTAGAATTTTCTGAACCCAAGCTTGCAAACCCAATCCAGATTAGTTCCGCTTTGGCCCTTGCAATTATGCACCCATCCATCCATTTTAAAACAAGAAATTTTATAATTGTCTATTGGTGAACACTGAGGCTAAATTAAAGCAGACAGCCAACAAGAAAGAAAACAGGTAATATTCTCCTTTCTGAAGTGGCTGTTGGAATGAGACTACAATGGGTGTGATGGGAGTCTTCTTCAGAATGTCTGATTTCCATGCTTTTGAATGCCTCTCTTGTCATCAACCTCAACATGAAGGTTCCTGAGGTGAGTGCAGTGGTTTCTGTCAATCTTTGGGTGCCAGGCACTATTTTGAATCAACATGTTGGGCCAACACATGACTTCGCCTATTTTCTGGCATAAGTTTGACCACCTCCTGAGATATCATTGCCAAACTCAGTATGAGGGTTCCTGAGGTGAGAGCAGTGGTCTTCACAGACATTTGGATGCTGGCACCATTTTGATTCAAGAAGGTGGACCCAAAGGTGACTTTGGCAGGGCCTCACCCAAACATCCAAATCAAACTATCCATTTATAAATTACAATATTTGGGGGTTTCTACAAATTCCTGGATGGCACTGGGCAGCCCCAAACTCATAAAGCATGTATTAGGTGCAGACCCCATGTGTGGCCAGTGTGGCCTATGACAGCCCTGCCAGATCCACTCCACATTTTGTGTTGAGTGTGAAGGTCTAAACTGTGTTCAGCGGAAGCCTCCCCATGATTGTGAAACTCACAAAATCAGGGTTCCTGGCTGCAGGGAGAATTCTAAGATAAGGAGAACCCTCCCTTCAGACTTTGCACCCTCCAGCTAGTGGGGGCAGGGACATTGGGGGCAGGACTAGTTTACACTGCCTGGATGCTCCCTCAACACCATATCAGGTGAATGTCACAATAGTCTCATTCATTGGGTGAAGGAGAATGTTCCACTCATGAAACAGGGATGCCTTATATTGGGTAAGACCAATGGTCCATCGAGCTCACATTGCCAGTTGGTGGCTCTCCAGGGCTTCAGCCAGCAGTCATTTCCAGTTCTACGCAAAGATGTTTGGGGTTGAAATTGGGAGAATACAGATTGAGCAACCTTTCCACTAAACCATCTGCATCCTTGAATAGCTCACCTTGAATTGCTGAATTGTTTGCAGTTCCCGTTTTTCATTTTACAGCTACAATCAAGTCTTAGCATCAAGCAAGAGGCGTTGTTATTCAAGCTGTGCGTTATGAGGTGGTGTACAATTGCTTGCTAGGTCACAGTATGAATTGTGCCACTGTTTCATCCTGAGATAACGGTGCCACACATTTCATATGTAGGCCAAACTAATTACCAAACTGCACAGCTCAGAGGCCAGGGCGTTCATGTTAATATTCATGTATAATTGAAATCAACAGTAAGCAGAAGACTGATCAAATAATTTCTGTCTGCGGGGAGAGTTTGTGTGCGGCCCATGAATCTTCCTGCAAGAGAGCAGGCAAAACATAAAATAAAAACGATTCAACAAATGTGCTACTAAATACCCAGCCCTGTATTTATTTTTGAAATGTGACATCAGCACATTATGGAATCAACTGTTTATTCCAAATCCGCTATTTAGCCAGAGAAAGAGGCCTACTTTAGTTGCCAAGACAAGGTTTCAGATAGGAACTGGGATAGGAGTAAAGACTACATTGTTATTTTGTGGCTTTATTCAACGGTTTCAATGTAATTCATGTTTGTTTTTAATTCTGTGATATTTTTCCAAGCTGCCCTGGGACTACTTCGTGAAGGGCAGGTTATGAGAACAGGTAATAAGATTAATGAATTAATTAATATCTACAGAAGTGAAATAAAGTGGGAATAGTGACTCTCATAAATGTGCAAGCAGTATTTGCCAGCCTCTTGTTAAAAGGCTCTGGCTACAAGCAGTGTACAATTAAACACACAATGCTGCATTGCGTGCTGGATTAAAACACAAACTGAAGCCTTGAGCTCTGGTTGTGTAGCACAGAAGGTTCCGGGCATGAAACCAGTTTCAACAAAGCATCCCTCACATGGACATTACTCAGCTGTCCATGTGGGGCATGCTACATTTGAAAGTGGTTCACCACATAGACAGCACTCAGGGTGTGGATAATCCCTGTCAGCACCACACATCCATGGCAAGGACTTCTGTACTGTCTGAATTATCATGTGGTGAGATGCTTTGCACAGTTGTATTCAACATTAATAATAATAATAATAATAATAATAATAATAATAATAATAATTTAATTTATATACTTTCCTAATACCTGGGGGTCTCAGGGAGGTTCACAAAATAAAATCAGAATATAAAACCACAAAATACAGTGGTACCTTGGTTTACAAACTTAATCCATTCCGGAAGCCCGTTCTTAAACCAAAACTATTCTCAAACCAATGCGTGCTTTCTCTAATGAGGCCTCCGGCTGCTGGTGCCCTTCCACCGTTTGGATTCCGTTCTTAAATTGAGGTAAAGTTCTCAAAGGGCCACGGGTGGTGCTGTGGTCTAAACCACTGAGCCTCTTGGGTTTGCTGATCAGAAGGTCAGTGGTTCGAATCCCCATAACGGGGTGAGCTCCTGTTGTTCGGTCCCAGCTCCTGCCCACCTAGCAGTTCGAAAGCACACCAGTGCAAGTAGATAAATAGGTACCGCTCTGGCGGGAAGGTAAACGGCGTTTTCGTGTGCTGCTCTGGTTTGACCAGAAGTGGCTTAGTCATGCTGGCCACATGACCCAGGAAAACTGTCTGTGCACAAACGCCGGCTCCCTCGGCCTGTAAAGCGAGATGAGTGCTACAACCCCAGAGTTGTCTGCGACTGGACTTAACTGTCAGGGGTCCTTTACCTTTAAAAAAAAAAAAAAGTTCTCAAACTGGGACGCTCTTTCTGGTTTTGCGGAGTTTGTAAACCAAATTGTTCTTAAACCAGACTGTTCTTAAACCGAGGTACCACTGTACATAATAAAAATAAAAACAACAACCCAATAGCCCCATCCACAAAAAAACAACAACATATTTTAATAAGGCATAGGGTGTCAATCAGATCAACCAAAGGCCTGGTTAAAAAGGAATGTTTTTGCCCAGTACCTAAAGGTGTATAATGAAGGCAGCAGGCGAACTTCCCTGGGGAGAGCATTCCACAGATGGGGAGCCACTGCAGAGAAGGCCCCGTTTTCATGTTGCCACCCTCTAGACCTCTCGAGGAGGAGGCACACGAAGGAGGGCCTCAGAAGATGATCTCAGGTTCCAGGTAGATTCATATGGAAAGAGGCGGTCTTTGAGGTATTGCGGTCCTGAGCTGTTTAACATAGTGCTAGGTAGCACTTTGCATGAGGAGAACAGCTCCCCCTCTAAATTTGTGTGCCCCCTGAATTCGTTGCAGGAGAAATTTTGGGGAAGGCACAGGATGTGCATGGAGGGAGGAGAGATAAGTTCTGCTGCACAAGCAGAAGTTGTTTCACTCACACATTTTTAGCTCAGATGTGTGGAATATCACCCATGGTGTGGAATATCACCACACAGAAATTCTTCCCGGCATCATTCATATATTAATAGATTAATCAGCCAGTTGAAAAGAATGGTGAGTCTTTTGAGTGTACAGGTCTCAGTGTAAATTTCAAAACTTGAATCATGGTCCGTGAGTCCAAATTTTATCCACTTGATGGGGAAATGATCAAAAAGTAGTGCCTGGCTTTGGAGATTAAAACTAAATCATAGTTTAGTGCTACAAGCATGAGCCTGGGTCAGGAATGGGCTCACAATATTCCCCATCTCTCTTCCTTGTCTGTGAGGTGGGAAAGCTTTGCTTTTCAACTAGCAGTTACTCATCATGTTCAAACCAAGAAAAGCAGGTAATGTTAACTATAGTTTAATGAAACAAATCAGGATTGTAAGCCACAATTTTAAGTCGGCTTGTTTCTCTGAACCGCAGTCAGAATAATAATAATAATAATAATAATAATAATAATAATAATAATAATTTATTATTTATACCCCGCCCATCTGGCTGGGTTTCCCCAGCCACTCTGAGGGGCTCCCAACAGAATATTAAAAACGCGATAAAGCATCGAACAATAAAAACTTTCCCAAACAGGGCTGCCTTCAGCTGTCTTCTAAAAAGTCAGATAGTTTCTTATTTCTTTGACATCTGATGGGAGGACGTTCCACAGGGTGGGCACCACTTCTGAGAAGGCCCTCTGCCTGGTTCCCTGTAACCTCACTTAGTGAGGGAACCACCAGAAGGCCCTTGGAGTTGGACCTCAGTGTCCAGGCTGAATGATGGGGTTGGAGACATGCCTTCAGGTATACTCTGCCTTCCAGTATATTAGGTGTTAACCATGGTTTATACAGGCTCAGGAAGTAAAAGGATGTGATCCCTGTGATACATGTAACACAAAACCTTGTACTGGCATTACATGTAAACCCAACCAGTATGTATGTCGTATAAAAGGCTTCATCTTCAAATCACCATTCTAATTCCAAAATGTATGAAGAGCAGGTGGAAAAGGAGAAAGGAGGTTCCATGGCTCTTCCAGTATTTTGTTACTACGATTAACTTCTGTAGCACTGTTCAGAGAACACAGCTTTTTGCAGCTTCCATTCACTTATCCACTCAACAGCTTTAGATCGTATTGCCCAAGGCCCCCCAGTGAGCATTTCCATGAAGGCCACGCTTTGGTTGATGCAAATTGTTTTGCAGACTGTTTAAGGAAAAAGAGAGGCAGCCATGGGTATTCCCAGCCTTTTCCTTTTTGTGAATGTTAATATGCGTCCGCGATGACATCGAGATTGAGTGAGGTCTAGCTTGCGGTGCTGGGATTACTGTTTTGGAAAAAAAGGGTTTGAAAGCGAATGATTTCAATCAGCAATTATTCCTATGGGTCTGTCAAAACTCCTTCTTTTTGATATGTTTTTGCCGGAGCATCTGTCGTCACATTTTTGAATAAAAGAGAACAAATGCCTCAGAGGCTTCTATCATCCTTATCTGGCCTCCAGCATCGTAGTTCTCTGCCCCCTCTTTCCAATCACCTCAGTCACTGTCATCCTGGCTTGCCTTAGGGCTAGTTGATCATTTGCTGTTGTTGTTATCACTTATCATTCCCCAAGGACACAATCAACTTTTCTTGCAACGCTGCCATAGCTTAGAGTCGGAATGCTATATATACTGATATGACCGTTTTAATTAGCAGCAAACTATTTTGTGTGCGAAACCGAGATGCCCGGAATGTCAATGCTTTTCAAGCAGTGTTTGCAAAGTAGAACCCAAAACCAACTCTCTTATTCAGAAAAGATCTTCGAGCAAAATCCCGCTTTTGTAACTCTAAGACCCTTTTCGAAATGCAACCGGCCATAATTGAATTAACCTCAATTAAACCAGTTAATTACCCACTGCTTAATCGTCCAATTTACCCTCATTATGGCCGATTTCTTTTCAAGGTCCTGGTGCTCTTTGTGCTTATGCGCCATTCATTCAGCTTGCATTTTCCCAGAAAGCAAAACAAAAGCTTGGTAGCAGATAGCATTAGTAAAAACTGCAAGGTACCTTAAACTAGGGATGGGGGAAGTTGTGGCTTTGTCAGGGACTGGCTGGATGAGAAGAGTAGTGGAAGCTACTCCCCCCCCCCAAGAGCCCCCCAGGAAAGTCACAGAAGAAGATGATTTAGATCCCAGGTCCTGGTAGTAGGACACAGGCCACACCTCAGAGGAGGGGACAAGCTGAGAAGTACTAGAAGCAGGAAGACTGAGGGATTTTAAATTTGAAATGTGCATATTATGTGACAACCCTGCGTTTTGAGATCAAGCAGGCCCCTTCAGCTGTACAGTGGTAGCTCAGGTTACAGACGCTTCGGGTTATACGTTTTCAGGTTGTGGACCACAGGAAACCCGGAAGTACCAGAAAAGGTTACTTCCAGGTTTCGCTGCTTGCACATGCACAGAAGCGCTAAATTGCGTCGCGCGTGTGCGCAGACACGGCACTGCAGGTTACGAACGCTGCAGGTTGTGGACGTGCCTCCGTCAGGGATTACATCCGCAACCTGAGGTTCCACTGTACTCTTTTCAGTATCTGCTAAAAACATTTCTGTTTGGACCAGTCTACTCAGGTGCTTAGAAAATTGAGGTACTTTTAATCTGTTTTAGTATCATAACTTTGACATTTTTTTCTTGATTGTACCATTTGATGATGATAATGATAATAATAATAATAATAATAATAATAATAATAATATTTTTTCCCAGCCACTCTGGGCGGCTTACAGCACATAAAAAATGGTAAAATATTAGTCATTATCTTTTGTAAACTGCTTTGAAGTTGTTGGGTTTCTTTGTTTTTTTTTACAATCAAGCAGTGTATTAATTTTGTTCAGAATCCAATCCGCAGGCAGAGATCTCATAAAGGTGAAGTTTCATAATATCTTCTATTATAGGGGCAGTTAACCTCTGACTTTTCAGGTGTTGTTATTATTATTATTATTATTATTATTATTATTATTAATTGAATTTATATACTACCTTATACCCGGGGGTCTCAGGCCGGTTCACAAAATAAAATCAAGATATAAAACCACAAACTGTATAATAAAAATAAGAACAACAACCCAATAGCCTCCTCACACACCAAAAAAAAAATTAAAAAAATTAAGGGCATAGGATGTAAATCAGATCAACCAAAAGCCTGGTTAAAAAGGAACTTTTTTACCTGGTGCCTAAAGGTGTGTAATTGAAGGCACCAGGCAAACTTCCCTGGGGAGAGTATTCCACAGACGGGAAGCCACCGCAGAAAAGGCTTGTTCTCATGTTGCCACCCTCTAGACCTCTCAAGGAGGAGGCACATGAAGGAGGGCCTCAGAAGATGATCTCAGGGTCCAGGTAGGTTTATATGTTGCTGGACTGAAACTCCCTTCATCTCTGACTACTGGCCATGCTAGTTGGGGGTGATGAGAGTTGGGAGTCCAGCAACATCTGAAAGGCCCATGCTCTGTTACATGACTTATGTCCATGCTTGCTTTATTGCTCACTTTGTTTCTCTTTATGGCTACAGAGCTTCAGATTCTTCCAGCTCTTTCTATATTTTTAGAACAGCACCTGGTCTTTGACTGAATGTCATGCATCAGTCACCCGTCATCTCTTTAGGCAACTTGTTCAGTCATAATTACTTCTCCAATTAAATGTCTGCACTTTGTTTCAAACGTGAATTCATCCAACACTTTCAAGATTCACAGCTCATCGGCTTCAGTGACACCTTCAGTTTGGGGTATTTACTTAAGCAATTGCAAGTATCATTAAAAAAGGACTGAAACTCTAGTCAGCACACCAAAGATGCAGCTTATAGAAATATAAAGGTCAAAAGGTAAAGGACCCCTGGACGGTTAAGTTCAGTCAAAGGCAACTATGGGGTGTGGGGCTCATCTCGCTTCAGGCTGAGGGAGCCGGCGTTTGTCCACAGACAGTTTTCCGAGCCATGTGGCCACAATGACTGCTTCTGGCAGGAACACCGTGATGGAAACTGGTGGTGGAACACCGTGATGGAAACCAGAGTGCACAGAAATGCCATTTACCATATGAAGAGGTTAAAGAATATGTTAATGATTGGCTGCACTATTATCAAGTTAACGAAATGTTCAAAAAAGAGGTTAAGGAGAAAGGTTACTCGGAAAAAGAATCCAAATTTCAAATGGAGATAGTGAGTAATGATTTTAAGATTTTACCTAAGATGTACAAATTACTGCTAGAATGGTATACCAAAGATGAAGAAATCAAATCGGTTATGATTCATTGGGCCAGAGATTTTGGATATAATATTCAGTTATGTGAATGGACAAAATTATGGAATGAAAGGTTAAAATTTACGGCCTGTACTGCGTTAAAAGAAAATGTAATGAAAACGGTATATAGGTGGTATATTACTCCAGTAAAGTTAGCAAGAATATATAAACTGTGTAACAAAAGTTGGAAATGTAAAGAAAAAGAAGGAACGTTTTATCATATGTGGTGGGAATGTAAAAAGGTAAAAGGCTTCTGGGAAATGGTATATAATGAATTGAAAAAAATGTTGAAATATACATTTATTAAGAAACCAGAGGCATTTTTATTGGGAATGGTAGGGAATGAAATAAATAGAAAGGACTGTAAACTTTTTTTTATACGCAGTAACAGCGGCAAGGATACTACTAGCCCAAAAGTGGAAACAAGAAGAATTACCATCGAGGGAAGAATGGAGAATGAAACTAATGGAATATGCAGAACTTGATAAATTAACAGGAAAGATCTGAAACCTACGAGATCCAGTGGCGTAGCGTGGGTTGTCAGCACCTGGGGCAAGGCAAGTAATTTGCGCCCCCTAACCCGTGGATTTGCGCCCCCTAACCCTAACCCCCAGATGTTGCGCCCGGTGTGGCCGGGCCCCCCCTGCACTCCCCACGCTACGCCACTGACGAGATCACAGATTCACCAAGGACTGGAGTAAATTTGTAGATTATTTGAAAAGTATATGCGATGAACAAATAACGTTTGTTGGTTTGCAAGAAGCTCTGTGAAAGATTATGATAGAAATATTGTAAAAAAGGGAGTAGGGAGGGAGAAGGTTGGTCAACTAAAGGCAATATTAAATTAAGAAATGTGGAAGATAGAATTAAAACGGAGGATTTGCGGAAGAGCTGAGGGAAGTCTAAAAGAATGGCTTTGTGATGGCCTGGGAATCCGATTCAGAGGCTGAACTGGAGGAATCCCAGCCTGCACAGGAGTCCCCGCCTCCAGGGCCGGCTGAACTGGGGCAGGGCCTTGATTCTGAAGCACCTGCACCTGTGCCGGAACCTCAGGAGCAGGCACCAGGTGAATCCACTCTGGCTCCGGAGGTGGTTGAGGACTCAGTGCCTACAGGTGAGTCTCCCCCTGGGTCCAGTAACCCTTCAGCCTCTCCTGAACTGCAGAGGCGCAGGGCAGAGAGGCGGAGGGAACTGGCTTCTCCCAGGAGCAGTGCTCGCCTTAAGGCCAGGAGAGGCGGGTCTCCTGGGGGCCGGGACCGCCCCGGCCTCAGAGAAGATAAAGGCCAGTCAGCCCGGTCCCAGGTTGCGGGAGCAACGTCGTTGAAGAGCTGTTTCTGCCAGCACCCAGTCCGGTTCCCCCAGAGTTCCTGTCCTTGCCCGGCTCCTCGCTGTGGACCCCGCTTCGCCCGTGGAGGACTGTCTGCCGACCCTCAGGTCCTGGACCTCGCCCCACAGTAACCTCCCCCCCTGGACCAGCACAGGCTTGGTGAATTGTGTATGATGTGTTTTTTCTAAATTTGTATAGTAAAATGAATAAATTTTTTTTTTTAATGCCATTTACCTTCCTGCCATAGCGGTTCCTATTTTTCTACTTGTCTTGGTGTGCTTTCGAACTGCTAGGTTGGCAGGAGCTGGGACAGAGCAACGGGAGCTCACCCCATTGCAGGGATTCGAACCGCTGACCTTCTGATCAACAAGCCCAAGAGGCTCAGTGGTTTAGACTACAGTGGTGCCTCGCAAGACGAAATTAATTCGTTCCATGAGTTTTGTCGTCTTGCGATTTTTTTTGTCTTGCGAAGCACGGTGTCGGGAAAGTTTTGGAAAAGCTTCAAAAATCACCAAAGTCTTTAAAAACCTCAAAAAAGGCTACCACACCGCGTTCTATGAGTTGCTCCTCGAAGTCAAGTTGCAACTGTATTAACGGTGTTAAGAAAAAGGAAACAAACTTGTAAGACGTTTCCGTCTTGCAAAGCAAGCCCATAGGGGAAATCGTCTTGTGAAGCAGCTTAAAAAACAAAAAACCCTTTCGTCTAGTGAGTTTTTTGTCTTGCGAGGCATTCGTCTTGCGAGGTACCACTGTACAAAGCCACCCATGTTCCACAGAACTATAAGGCGCCCTGGACTCTGGGGAATGAATGCATTCCAACAAATACATTGGCTTCTGGCTCACTGCTGTTGGATATGAGGCCTAGTCTTGGTTGGATGGTTAGCTAATACATACCTACATACCTAATCAACAGTACCGATTTGACCAGGACATCCCAGAATTATGGAATCCTGGCTTCTGATGGGATGTCCCATTTTCAGGGCTGAGCTCTCTCTTGCAAGTGTTCTGGATCCTGTGAGAGCTTAGCACCAAAAGTCAGTTGTGCAAAATAAGGTGCCTGAGCTGGAGGCCATGGACGTGGGGGGCTGCTGCTGGGGCAGGCCAGGCTACCCCCCACCGGGTCCAGATCCTGCGCCTGCTCCAGCTGGCGCAGCCCCTGCTGGAGGAGAAGACAATGAAGCCAAGAATGAGGATGGGGAAGAGGAGTTGGAGGAGTTGGAGGTGGCAGTCTAGCACTCACTGAGGGAGCTGCTGGTGGTAACAGAGATAGGGGGCTGGGGCAGGGAAGAAGAAGAAGAAGAAGAGTTTGGATTTTATATCCCTCTTTATCACTACCCTAAGGAGTCTCAAAGTGGCTAACAATCTCCTTTCCCTTCCTCCCCCACAACAAACACTCTGTGAGATGAGTGAGGCTGAGAAACTTCAGAGAAGTGTGACTAGCCCAAGGTCACCCAGCAGCTGCCTGTGGAGGAGCAGGGACGCGAACCTGGTTCACCAGATTACGAGTCTACTGCTCTTAACCACTACACCACATTGACTCTCATGGCTCACATGGGAGCATGTCTCAGTTTTAACTGGTAGAATGTTGGTAGGTATAGTCATATAGACTATGTGTGCTCAGACCTCAGAACCTTCTTCAGGAGCAGAATAGAATAGCACTGAGCAAAATCGGTCCCTGTGATCAGCAGCCCTCTAGACTGGACAGCGCTGGCATAACCACTAGAAGGTAGGCTTGATGTAAAAAACTTAGAATTTTGGTTCAGGCCCTAAAGGGGTCTGCTATGGTCGGAGAATGCAGGTGATGTCCAACCAAGGAGAGAAAGAAGCAAACAGCTTTTTTAAAAAGCCAAAGATCCATTATTCGGTTGCAACCAGGTTCCCTACACAAAGGTGACACAAAAGGTATGAGGAATCTTGCCCAAAGGTAAGTTTGGAATTTTATACAGTCGCAATTGTGGGTGTTCTTATTCGTCACAGGTTCATCAGTTTACAAGGTAAGGTGGAGGAGCAGGGTGCAAAAGGGAGGTTCGGGTGCAAGATACAAAGTGGGGGTGCAAATCCTATGTACATGAGTAAGGTTAGACCTCAAAATCCAGGAAGAGATGGCAAATGATATGGTAACCAGGTTTTTCTAGAATAACAGTAGGGATAAGAGTTTTATCTGACAGCTGAATTCCTCTCCCCAGCAGAGTCAAAGGAAATGAATCTTAGTCTTCTGGAACATTACTTAAGAAGGAAGGGGAGCTGAGCGGAAGTGATTAGCATGAGGCTAAAAATAACATTTAGACTTTCATGGTTATAATAAAGTGATGCAATCGAATACATGGGTTCCAATTTTATTTTCCTGAAAGTAGTTACGATCATTGAGAAGTTGAAATAACACTGATAAGGCACAAGGATACAAAGGGGTCGATTCCATTTGCAAAGATGCCAAATGTAACAATTGCATAAGGGTCACAGTAAGGATTCACATTTACAAGTAGTAAAGACACAATTACAAGGTGGGAGGGTGGAACAAAAACAAAAAACCCAGATACATTTTAAAATTACCTGGATACGATTATAAAAAATGCTTGGTTACAATTACAAAAGAATGCTTTGATACAATTATAAAAATAGAGATAGGGTAAAGTCAGGAAATTGGGTAATGGGCAGTGCAGGGAGGAAAGAAAAATACTTTATTTGACAGAAAGGAAAAAAGAATTCAAGGGAGGAGAATAATAGGAGAAGCGAATTAAAAAGAGAGCAGACTAAAGGCAAAATTGAGGGAAAGGTTTATCTCTCTCTCTCTTAGGTTGTCTTCATTTGGTTTATTTGGTCTTGGTTTTCAGCTACTTTAGCTATTTTTTCTACATCAGGCTTTCTTCTGCATTTGCCATGTCAACAGGGCAGCTTCTTGACACTTTTTACACACTTTGCTTTAGCCTCAAGGCTCTGCAGCTTTCAGCTCATGATACTGAGGTGCGTTTGGCAAACCTGGACAATCTAGGTTGTTGTTGTTGTTGTTTAGTCATTTAGTCGTGTCCGACTCTTCGTGACCCCATGGACCAGAGCACGCCAGGAACTCCTGTCTTCCACTGCCTCCTGCAGTTTAGTCAAACTAATGTTTGTAGCTTCGAGAACACTGTCCAACTATCTCATCCTCTGTCGTCCCCTTCTCCTTGTGCCCTCCATCTTTCCCAACATCAGGGTCTTTTCCAGGAAGTCTTCTCTTCTCATGAGGTGGCCAAAGTATTGGAGCCTCAGCTTCACGATCTGTCCTTCCAGTGAGCACTCAGGGCTGATTTCCTTCAGAATGGATAGGTTTGATCTTCTTGCAGTCCATGGGACTCTCAAGAGTCTCCTCCAGCACCATAATTCAAAAGCATCAGTTCTTCAGCGATCAGCCTTCTTTATGGTCCAGCTTTCACTTCCATACATCACTACTGGGAAAACCATAGCTCTTACTATACGGACCTTTGTTGGCAAGGTGATGTCTCTACTTGTCTCTACTTGTCTCTAACAATCTAGGTTAGGAGTGGTGAAACTGCAGCCCTCCATACATTGTTGAATTCCAACTTCCATCATCCCCAGCCAGAAGAATGATGGGAGTTGGAGTCCAACAACATGCAGAGGACCACAGCTTTGCCCCCCTGATCTAGAACCATGTGAAGTCACCCAAAGCTCTGGCTTGCTGACTTTGACACCTACATCCCCTGCCTTGTGTATGTTTCATTCCATGTTTTGCGCAGTAACAGGGATTCCAAACATCTTAATCTACCGCACTTAGCAGGTACACAGATGTGACTTTGTGACCAGGAGCTCAATACTCAGATGGGCTCAAAACTGTCGTTGGATTTTAGGGATGTTTTGTGGGGGGAATTAGCAAGGATTTCTTGAAAAAGTAGAGAAGCAAGAAGAAAATGCTAACTAAATTAACCCCTGCGAGTATAGATATAGCAAATACACTTTCAGTTTTACTTAAACTAATGTCATCCCAAGTAACTTGAATGATTTTGCCTCCTAGAAGTTCACTGCAGTTAACAGAGTAGGAAGCCTACATGCTGTAAGAACTTCCTGCAGGCTAAGATACCTTTGAAAAAGTGATATCAATGTGCTAACTGTCTAACCCACATTAACATTCATGGGTATTATAGATGGTAATGCACTTTGCAGTGACAGGAAAATAAAGCACATTCTCACTCTATTTCTTTTTATTTTTATTTTCTTTTGGGGAGGACAATAAGCACAGAGATAATGGAAATGCCAATTCCTTGGTCAATGTGCCTTCATTTCATGGTATAACTGCTAAAAGGGCAAATCAGGGCAGTAATAAATTTATTCATAGTGCAGGTTGGTGGGGGTTTTTTTGGGTTTTTTTTTGAAGGAGCTTAAAAAGCAAGAAGATCTAGAGCTCGGAGCCCCCATTTGTTCAGAAAAAGGATCAAAGCAAATGCCTATTAACTTTATAATGCTTTCACTAAAAACGTATTTGTAGAATGTGAAGAAGGCATTTGCTTCTCTAGGGGAAGATAATACAATGAATTTCAAAGTGGGCTGCTGGAAGAAACCTAATGTATGAGTTTATATGCAAAATCCCAGCATATTGTCTGATACAGTACAGCATGTTATCTCTTTGATTACATTACACCTCTTCACTCTGCAACTTAGAGCCATCAGCCCTGTTCATTTATGGACAGGGAAAATCCTAGCCTTCTAGGGGAATGTTAGCGGGTGGGTGAAAAGATCTATTAGCAACCCTTCCATGTAGCATTGTATTAGAAGACGCCATCCAACTGAGTGTCACTGCTCGGAGGAGATATATACTACCTGGATTAGGCACCGTGTGATGAAAGCTTCAAATAAGAAGCTGATAACTGCTGCCATGGCCTGAGACTCTGAAATAGCTTTGCACAAAAGTGTGCTGTGTGTGTTAAGCAACAGAGAAATGCTTCCTTGCCACATTATGAAATTAGGCTTGAAGCAGATGATATGTTCACTATGGAAATAATGTGGGGCCCATTCAGACAGATGCTGTTTTGGGAGACGGATTCACATGTATACCAGAAATGGAAAAAGAAAAAAGAATGTCTTTTGCAGTTAATGACAAAGAAATGCACTGAGAAATGTGGGGTGAATGAACAATTAAAGATGTATAATCCTGCAAGCAAATCAAGACGAATGCTCATTGCCATATAACCTCCCCACAAACATATTGGAATAAATGCTCAGTGAAGACCAGGTACAGTCTAACCTCCATATAACCTTTGTGCAAGCAAATCTTGTTCATTTATTATAATTTTTTAAATTTTCTGTCCTGCCTTTTACCATCTTGGTCCCAAAGCAGCTTACAAAATAAATAAAAATACAATATATGAAAACATATAGCAAACATCAGGGCAGCATTCATGGTGCAAAGGCACAGATGATCAATCAATAATCAGATTACCCGGAGCTGGTGGTTGCCTCTCATTCAAATGAAAAGTTGAAGGATAAGCAGGAAATGTTGAGTTGGATGGATGCAGAGCCAGTTAGTCACCCTTGAAATCAATGGGACTTAAGGGATAACTAATTTTTCACATGGATCTCAATGGGACCTATGCTAAATGCAGGATCCAACCGAATACATGACATGCTTGGGTTCTGTTTGTGGCATTTGGTGGGGCATTGGGGAACAGGATGCTGAATGAGATGGGACATTAGTCTGATCCAGGACGGCTCTTATGTTCTTATGCAAACCAAGGACAGGCAGCTCATATAATGATATAACATGCCTTAATGTCTTGGGAATGAATCAGTCAGCAGTTGTTTTATCACAATCAGCTTTTTAAAGCTTGCCTATTTGCATTGACCAATGCAGGAGTTGTTCCTGAGCTCCATCTTTTGAGATTCCGATTTTTACATTGTTGCTCTTGATACACCACAATTACCAACACTAAATATAGTGAGCATCTCTCTTCCTGCCCCCCCCCCATGTGGTGAAGCAGCAGGCCTTTATTTATTTATTTTTAGGCAGTGTGCTTATTAAGTCTTGAAACCAAAATCTGCATTAGAAAGGCTGAATCTTGACAGCTGTAGAGGCTGCAGAAATTCGCAGGCTTTTTACTCCCGGCCCCAAAGCTCTACATTTGATCCCAGTGCTGAGAAGCTTTCCTGTTTTTGCCTTTGTTAGGTACCTTTCAAAAGTTGCTTGGAATGGCAGGCAGTTGCTAGGCTGTCTCTAAAAACAAAACAAAGCCAGAAAGAAACTTGGGCGTGAACTAATAATAATAATAAATTTTTTTATTTATACCCCATCCTCCCCGGCCAGAGCCAGGCTCAGGGTGGCTAACACCAGTAAAATTACAGTAAAAACATTATAGGAAAAGAAAAAACCAATTTAAAATACAGGTTAAAATGCAATTTAAAATGCAGCCTCATCAAAACCATAAGAGGAGGGAAACATAAGGGTCAGACTGAGTCCAAACCAAAGGCCAGGCAGAACAGCTCTGTCTTGCAGGCCCTGCGGAAAGATGTCAAGTCTCTTGTGACAGAGTGTTCCACCAAGTCAGGGCCAATACTGAAAAGGCCCTGGCCCTAGCTGAGACCAATCTAACCACCTTGCGACCTGGGACCTCCAAAATGTTGTCATTTCTGGACCTTAAGGTCCTCCGCGGGGCATACCAGGAGAGGCGGTCCCGTAGGTATGTGGGTCCTAGGCCGCATAGGGCTTTAAAGGTCAAAACCACCACCTTAAACCTGACCCTGTACTCCACTGGGACCAGTGCAGTTGGTAAAGCACTGGATGAATTTGATCCCACAGCAAGGACCCCGTAAGGAGCCTCGCCGCAGCATTCTGCACCCGCTGGAGTTTCTGGGTCAGCTTTAAGGGCAGCCCCGAGTAGAGCGAGTTACAATAATCAAGCCTGGAGGTGACTGTCGCATGGATCACTGTGGCCAGATCAGGGCGAGAAAGGTAAGGGACCAACTGCTTAATACGGCGGAGATGGGAAAATTCCCAGTTAATGGGAATTCTGAAAACAGTCCACCCAGTGGCTGATATTAGGTAGTTTGGGTAGCTCATCTGAGCCTGGAAAAAATATGGGTGAAGCCCTTTGTTACAATTCCCAGTGGGGTGTTGTCTTCTCCAACCCACTCTCTTGATGTTCCGCGGAGAATGCCAGGACACTCTTGCTTCGCAGGAGACCTAACGAGTCCCTTGCTCTCAGAACTTAGAAGCCTGTTCATCACAGGGTCCTCCTGTAAGTGTCTTCTGTTGAAGTTAGAGTAGTGAAAACGCAGCCAAGAACCTCAAATCAGATATATGACTGACACCCTTCTTTGGAAATTAAACCAATGTCCAGACTTTGACATTCAAAAACTTGCAGAAACTTATGGTTATAGATGGATTTAAAAAATAATTTTTACAGTCACATGCTTCTCCAAGAATGGGCTTAAAGTCTCTTCTTCTGACTTCCAAACAACTGTATTTTTCTCCCTTTCCAGAGTTCAGCACTCAGCTTTCTGCATCTCAGTTAGGCCATGCCTTGCATCTCCTACGAGAGATTTCTACTTTTACCTTCTCCTGCAGCTTTTCTCTCTTTCTTTCAATCAGAGAAGAAGCACTCTGACACTCTATTCAACGTGGCAGTGTTCACTGTGGATTCAAAAACACAGTCATCTTGCTTCACTTAAATGGAGTCTCTCCTTCACTAGATGCCTCCCATGTGACCAACGTTCACCAATCACACGAGAACTACTAGAGAACTCTCTAGAATTCAGTTACCAACCAATCCAATTTAAACACATAATAATGAATACAGGCATTTACAAATTCAGTAAATTAATTTACTATACTTAACATCCCCTACCTTCGTGTTCAGATTCCAATCCCTTCCTTCTCCTAGACTGGCCCGTGAGCACATTTAACACAAGCCGTATGACTACAGCTTTCCTCACAATGTTTCCCCACAATGTTCTGGGGCAATGCTCTGTCACAAGAGACTAGGGCCCTGCGGGATTTGACATATTTCCGCAGGGCCTGCAAGACAGAGCTGTTCCACCAGGCCTTTGGTCAGGGCGCAGCCTGACTCCGTCCTTTGGCAATCTTTACAGAACTTAAGCTTATGGTTGCCATCAATTTGATTTTAATTAATTTTTATAATGAAATGTTTTTAGAATGTTGTACTATTTTATTGTTGTTAGCCGCCCTGAGCCCGGCTTTGGCTGGGGAGGGCAGGATATAAATAAAATTTATTATTATTATTATTATTATTATTATTATTATTATTATTATTATTTCCGTTGCGTCTCTAAGAACTGAGGTTGCCACCACCTTCCTACTTAGCCTGTCAGCATTTGGGCCTTCTGAAGTGTTGAGTCAGACCACCTTCTTCCTTCTTCTGATTGTTCTTATGCTCCCTGAAGACTTCCAACTGTCACATTCACCAGCCTTGGTTTAGGCAGGGAGGCCAAGCGTTTGGACTCACTTGTTTCCAGCACTCTTCTCAGACCATCTCTTTGACCAGTCCGTTCCTGTCAATCAAGCATATAATAGATAAATAATTTGTTTTGTCACTGTTTTGGAAGAATCCAAAGTTAGAGGAAGACTTTTAGGGTAGTAGAGACAGTGGGGAAAACACACATGCTCACGGTGGAAATTTGTGGCTGATGTAGAAAGCTATCAGCCATGAATTGCAATATTTGCAGTAGAAACTGTTTCTGTCAGGGTTTTGTTCTTTGCTTTTGGTAGATTAAAGAGGCCTTTGCAGGGATTCTTCAGCGCAAGAGTTTTCTTCACTGGGACAAAGTCTTTGAGGTATTGCTTTGAGATATTGATCAGACAGCCCCTGTCACACTGGGTCATTTCCACCACCTCTTGCAGTGGGAAAGATTGTACGTGAAGCGAATATGCCTCAGCCTGAAATATGTGCATCTAGAAATGGGAAAAAACACACCAAAACCTGGGTTAAAGAAGCACTTTCTGTTTCGCCTTTTTGTTATCCTGGCATTGATTCATTTTCTGGTGAACTGTGCCTAATTAGATGTGACCGACATATTTCTTTTGAATGAGAAGCAGTTACAAAGCCAGGAATGAAACATGCGATGTTACTGTGGGACCACAATGCTGCTCAGATCTTTCTACACCTAAACCATCCACTATGCTTAAATTGTAGTGTGATGGTGGATCTCTCAGAGTATGGCTTGAATTCACCTGTGCTAAGCAGGCCTGGATCTCATCTGTACCTCAATGGAAGACCTCAAAGGAACCACAGGCATGCTTTTTTGGGGTTGATGGTGGAAGAAACATGGGATTTAAATGTAAGAAAATAAAGCTAAGAAAACTAAGGGTGCTTTCAGATGGACATTTATTGAGGGACCAGTGCCTCTTGTTCAGAGTAGGGTTTGCTTGTTTGTTTGTTTTGCAATGTCCACATGACATTTTGGCAGTAGAACACCAGCCCATGTTCCCCCCACATTTAATCCAAATTGAGGGTGGGGGGATCCAATATTGGGGGGGGACCCAAACTTTGTTGCCTATTACCCATTTATGACATCTCAACAACCCATCAGCAAATTAAGCCCCAATCTGGAACCACCTGTGACGTTAACATATGAGAGTGCTGGAGGTGAAATAGTTAAACAGGTTACCCAATCAGAACTCAGGGGGGTTGAGTCAGAGGGACTATAAAACCAGCTCTGGGAGGGGCAAAGGGAGGAGTTCATTGGGAGTTGGGTGGTTGGTTGGTTGGAGTGGGAGTGAATTGTGATAGAGTCTGTGGGTAGGTTGAGTTGTTGTTGTTTAGTTGTGTCCGACTCTTCATGACCCCATGGACCAGAGTACGCCAGGTTGAGTTAGTGTAGTGAAATAAGCTGAGTCAGGAACAGTTGGGAGCTAGGAAGACAAGTAAATATCTGAGAGGTGGTTTAGTGAGTGAGAGCAGGTAGCGGAAGTTATAGGTCTGGATAGACACCCCATGATTGTAGTTGACCGATACCGTTTATGAAACCATATGCTTGTTAAACTGCAATAAATAAACAGAAGTTTATGTTCCAATTTAACCCTGACTGGACTCAGTATTGTACCAGGTAGGGCCTGGGTGGTGGCAGAGAGAAAACAAGTGGTGGCACAGGGATCAATAGATGGTGAAACATCTGGGGACCCTGTGTGATCGCCACACCACCATAAACTTCAACATGCATTAAAAAAATTAAAACACCTCAGACTTACAAGATACCTGCTTTAAATCTAGTGTCCATAGACCATGTGTCAGAACGCTCCTGCCATGAACAGAATTTCCATTTGCACAAGTGAGTGAGATGAAGGTGGAAACCCACACAAGAAATTCCCTGTGTCTCTCCTGCGGCCAGCCCCCCATTGTATTTCATTTTATTGCTGCTGCCACTGAATTAATTCATAATAAGTTAGTTCTCCTAACGTTCTTGTTTTGTTGGATCCCTGTAAAAACCATTAAGATGCTCCTTGGATCTGAAAAGTCAAAATAAATCTGTTGTCCTCAGATGTTTCACTCCTGCTGTGAAACATCCATTGTAGGTCATTGATGAAGATTATATATTGCTAGAGCCAATCATGAACCTCCAAGCCCCCCTGTGGTTAACCTACTTCCTTTGCTAACATCCTCGTAACCTTTCAGTAATAGTTTTGTGTGACCCGCGATAATCTCTGGTAGGTTCCAGGCTGCATCTTAATTAAAATCTAGCAGGTTCAGAAAAGAGAGGGGGTGGAGTTGCATGTGCTCCAACTGTCCCTATTTTCTGCTTGCTACCTCTAGTAAAAATAAAAAAAATCCTTCCAGTAGCACCTTTAAGACCAACTAAGTTAGTTCTTGGTATGAGCTTTCGTGTGCAAGCACACTTCTTCAGATACACTGAAACAGAAGTTGCCAGATCCTTCTATATAGTGAGAGGGTGGGGAGGGGTATTACTCAGAAGGGTGGAGGGAATGGGAGATTGGCAGATAGCTGAGATGAGCCTGCTGACGACTCTTAACGACTGTAATAGGTCTTACAGGAAAAGGCAAGGGGTGAGAAGGTGAGAAATGGCTTAGTCATGTATAATGGGATAAGAATCCAATGTCTTTGTTCAAACCAGGTCTCTCCATGGTTTTAAGTTTGGTAATGAGTTGCAATTCAGCAGCTTCTCTTTCCAGTCTATTTCTGAAATTCCTTTGTAGTAAAACAGCTACTTTGAGATCTTGTATAGAATGTCCTGGGAGATTGAAGTGTTCTCCTACTGGTTTCTCTGTTTTGTGATTCTTGATGTCAGATTTATGTCCATTTATTCTTTGGCGTAAGGTTTGGCCTGTTTGTCCAATATAGAGAGCTGAAGGACACTGTTGGCATTTGATGCCATACACAATGTTAGATGATGAGCAATTGAATAGTCCCGAGATGGTATGTGTGATGTTGTTGGGGCCAGTAATGGTGTTGTCCGGGTGTATGTGGCAGCAAAGTTGGCATCTGGGTTTATTGCAGGCTCTGGTGCCAGTGTCCGTGTTAAGTCTGGTTGTAGTATTATTGTGGGTTAGGAGTTGTTTAAGATTGGGTGGCTGTCTGTAGGCAATGAAAGGTCTTCCTCCCAGAGCTTGAGAAAGAGAACTGTCATTGTCCAGGAGAGGTTGTAGATCTCTGATGATGCGTTGTACTGTTTTAACTTGGGAGCTGTATGTGATGACTAGAGGTGTTCTGTTATTTTCTTTTTTGGGTCTGTCTTGCAGCAAGTTCTCTCTGGGTATAAGTCTGGCTCTGTTGATCTGTTGTCTAACTTCATCTGCTGGGTATTTTAGTTCTGAAAAGGTTTGCTGTAGATCTCTTAGGTGAGAGTCTCTGTCTGTAGAATTGGAACAGATGCGGCTGTAACGTAGTGCCTGGCTATATACAATGGACTGTTTGGTATGTTTGGGATGGTAGCTAGAGGCATGTAGATATGTTTGTCGGTCAGTTGGTTTACGGTATAAGGTGGTGTCTATGCGCCCATCCTGTATTTTTATAGTAGTGTCCAAAAAATGTATTTCTTGCATAGATTGATTCATTGTAAGGTTGATTGTGGGGTGAAAATCATTAAATTTCTGGTGAAAGGTGTCCAGGGTCTGTTGACCATGTGTCCAGATGATAAAAATATCGTCAATGTATCGCAGGTACAAGAGAGGTTTGAGTGGGTAGGAGTTTAGGAAACGTTGTTCTAAATCCGCCATGAAGATGTTGGCATACTGTGGGGCCATGCGGGTGCCCATTGCTGTGCCGCTGATCTGAAGGAACAGGTCATCACCGAATTTGAAGTTGTTGTGGGTAAGGACAAATTGGCAGAGTTTGGTGGCAAGGTCCGCTGTGGTTTTATCTGAAATGGTGTTCCTTATAGCTTGTAAACCATCGTTGTGTGGGATGTTGGTATACAGAGATTCCACATCCATAGTAGCTAGTATAGTATTGTTGGGAAGATTATTTAAAGATTGTATTTTCCTCAGAAAATCTGTGGTGTCACGTACATAGCTGGGAGCACTGATGGCATATGGTTTCAGAACAGAGTCCATATAACCGGAGACACCCACTGAATAAATGGACATAAATCTGACATCAAGAATCACAAAACAGAGAAACCAGTAGGAGAACACTTCAATCTCCCAGGACATTCTATACAAGATCTCAAAGTAGCTGTTTTACTACAAAGGAATTTCAGAAATAGACTGGAAAGAGAAGCTGCTGAATTGCAACTCATTACCAAACTTAAAACCATGGAGAGACCTGGTTTGAACAAAGACATTGGATTCTTATCCCATTATACATGACTAAGCCATTTCTCACCTTCTCACCCCTTGCCTTTTCCTGTAAGACCTATTACAGTCGTTAAGAGTCGTCAGCAGGCTCATCTCAGCTATCTGCCAATCTCCCATTCCCTCCACCCTTCTGAGTAATACCCCTCCCCACCCTCTCACTATATAGAAGGATCTGGCAACTTCTGTTTCAGTGTATCTGAAGAAGTGTGCTTGCACACGAAAGCTCATACCAAGAACTAACTTAGTTGGTCTTAAAGGTGCTACTGGAAGGATTTTTTTTATTTTGACTATGGCAGACCAACACGGCTACCTATCTGTACCTCTAGTAAATCATTGTCCCCTGTTTTGTTTTGTTTTTGCTTTGTATTCTATTTTTCTTAGTGTGAGTGTGAATGGAATCCATGCCATATCCTGGGCATGGCTATCTATCTGGCAGACTAGAACCATAGCAGCACCCCATAATGTCACATTTTGTTGCAGGTCTCACTTGTTAAATCTATGAGTTCTAGGAGGTGGACTTGTGCACTTCAAGTGCACCTTTGTGGACTTGAAAGTGACTTGAAGCCTTCCACTTCTCACATGTGTGGTTCACTTTGCATTGTTGAGAAGCTTTCTCTTTCCTCCCACCCCGTCTTCTACCATATTTAAACAAAACAAAAAAAGCAGCACGTTCTTATTTGTTAAAGGAAAACAGAACAGCTGATTATAGAGTGGATTGATGCAACAGATAGCCTTCAGCTCTTGGCTGCCATCAGTTTTAGACCCTTGGGCATGCCTGAATTTTTGGGTGCCATGGATTCTCGTCACTTCTGCCTATACTTCCCTGGGTCAACTTCCTCTTCCCACAAGAGAGGAAGACTGAAAGCATGTGTGTGCATGATTCGCTTTCCCAACAGATTGGGATGAAAGTCAGATCCAGCAGAATTCGCCTGAGCCCTGAGAAGCACATAGAACTGAATGAGGAAGTAGTATGATGTGTCATTTCCTCTTTCTCCTATATGTACTTTCCAAGGGAGAAAAAGCTAACCACCATCCCCACCAAAGGGGCATTTATTTACTGGTGATGGAGAGGGCTTAGAGGCTTGGTGGGAATGAGGGAAAAGAGCACAATTGTGCTCACAAGCACCATGTTGGTGACTGTAGTGATCTCACAGGGTCCCCGGACATTTAATGATCTATTGATCCCTGTACCACCACTGTGCTCGCTTCCCCGCTGCCACCAACCAGTTACTCTCTGGTAAAACACTGAGTCCAGTCAGTTGTTAAAAGTGAACAAAACAAAAAAACAAGTTTATTTTACAAACATTAACAAGTTTATGGTTTTTCAGATAATATTCCTGTCAGTATCTTAACTTTAGTTTCTTTACCGGCCTATACCTTCCTAATACCTTCTGACTGATTGTCTCAACTGTTTGACTGACTCCTCTTAACAAATTTTCTCTGTTTCTCACACCAGACTAGCCCAACCCACAGACTTATCTTCTCTGTCTCTTCTAGCTCCAGACTGTCTTCTCAACAACTCTAACTCACTGAAAAACCTCTGTGCTTAAACCTTATACACAGTTAACTCTGCCCCCTGGGTTCCCATTGGTTAGTCATTTTACAATTAGTTAACCCTTTTCCTATGATCCCAGTATGATGTCACACACATAGGAGGGCAAACGCCACAGTGACCCCTATCTTAGGCTGTATTTCTTTATTAAATTAACGCCCATATCCTTACTCCCAAAGGAGCCCAGGGCAGAGGTTGAAGCTTGGTCTGAAACTAGAAGCATCACAAGTATCTCACTCTTTGCACCTGTTAAAATGTTTGTGGAGTTGTGAGGAAGGGGGTTGGCTTGAGAATGGAGCAAAATGCACTAAAAACAACAACAGATGACAAGATCAGAATTATGTGAATCACTATTCAACAGATGGCCTCTGTCTCAAGTTTAGCACAGAAAAGTACAAAGATTTGGTTCCTTTTTTTTTTTTTTAAAGGAGAACAATTTGTCCTAGGCTTCATCTCCCATTGCCATTTCTGCCTAGAGACATAAAATACTAGTTAATGGGCAGGTCATGATTGCAGGAGGAATGAATTAATATTGCAGTGGAACTTTCTTTGGCTACCATAATGGTATGAGACAAGATTTGGCATTTCTAATCAACTGCAGTCTAAAATTACAAAGTGAAGTCCCTTTGGGCAAAGAGGCTCAGGAATAAAGGTTGCAACTAATTAAGCTTAATTGTGTCAGCTTGAGGTGGCTTGCTGGTTCAATATGGAATATTACAAAGAAGGAAAGTGCACTGAATCTCTAAGGGTTCAGAGTTAAATGAGTGTCAGGCAAGATTTAAGGAATTTTGGAAGCATTAGAAAACAAGTGATGTTTAAGGAAGCATCTACAACATGAAGCTAGTTATCCTCGCAGGAACATGCCACTGTATGGGCCTTTCTTCAGCCAGAATCAGGTTTCTCAACTTTTCCCCAGCAGGACTCTTGTGCCCCTTGCAATGTTTACAACGCTTTCCATTCACAGCTCAAGAGTGAGAGCTCTTGTAGGTCTTCTGATGAGGTTTTGAAGGGTTTCTTGGACTCATGGTCTTTGGAGAAGCAACTTTCCTTCCTAAGCTTCTGTAAGGGATGTGAGATCTAGGGTTTAGTTCTTTGTTGTTGTTTAGTTGTTTAATTGTGTCCGACTCTTCATGACCCCATGGACCCAAGCATGCCAGGCACTCCTGTCTTCCACTGCCTCCCGCACTTTGGTCAAACCCATGTTAGTAGCTTCGAGAACACTGTCCAACCATCTCATCCTCTCTTGTCCCCTTCTCCTTGTGCCCTCAATCTTTCCCAACATCAGGGTCTTTTCCAGGGAGGCTTCTCTTCTCATAAGGTGGTCAAAGTACTGGAGCTTCAGCTTCAGGATCTGTCCTTCTAGTGTGCACTCAGGGCTGATTTCCTTAAGAATGGATAGGTTTGATCTTCTTGCAGTCCATGGGACTCTCAAGAGTCTCCTCCAGCACCATAATTCAAAAGCATCAATTCTTCAGCGATCAGCCTTCTTTATGGTCCAGCTCTCACTTCCATATATCACTACTGGGAAAACCATAGCTTTAACTATGTAAGTAAGCTCTTTACTGCAGGGCAAAGGAGATGCTATGTTTGTTTGAACCCCAGGTTTCCTGGTGCAGTTGTTGAGAACAGGAAAGAAGGTGGCATGCTTGCACAAGATCCAGGCCAGATCTCTGAACATAGAGAGGTCTTGGCAAAGATGGAAATGGAACGCGCATCTGAGTAGATAGAAGTGACCACCTAGATCAGACCAAAGACCTATCTAGTACAGCACCCTGGTCTCACAGTGGCCAAACAGATGCCTATGGCAGTCCTGTAAGCAGATCTGAAGCAGCTTTCTTCCCATCTTTAATTCCCAGCAAAAGGTAGGTAAAAGCATGCAGCCTCTGTTAGTGGAGTGGCCACCATGGCTTGTAGCTATTGGTATTGATAAATTCTCCATGAATTTATCTAAGCCTCCTTTAAAGCTGTTAATGTTGGAGGCCAATCACTCTCTTGAGTGGCATCTTTTTTCATGGCTCGGCTGTGCACTGTGTGTAGGGATGGGAGATAAATTTGATTCCATTCACCCAAATAACCATTGTAACGGTACCAATTTCCCTCACAGAGTGACAATTCCTAGAGTTCCCTGGGAAGAAGGACTGGCTGATGAACCACTAAGAGAATTGTAGCTCTACGAGGGTACTGTGGGCACCCGAAAAACTCTCTCAGTGCCCTTAACAAACTACAATTATCAGGATTATACATACTGCTTTGTACGTATGGTGCAGAGAGGCCTAAAATAACCAAAACCGAACCCCACCCAGTTCTTTGTTCATCTGCTATATTTTGACCACCTATAAGCGTGACTCATGAACTTCCTAAGTATTGATTAATTCTGGTGGGCACACAAAGGCATAATTGTTGTAGAAGGGTGTGCCATTTTGCTCATCCACATATGGCTCCCTGCCCCCTGATGATTATTCATTACACATTCTTTATTCATCTCTTTTTCAGTGATGTAGACACCAGAAGGCAGCTGGTCAAGCAGTAATGTTAACAAACTACCTGGTATTCTGTCAAGTCAGTCCGGAGTGATTTAATGACAGAAGTGTTCTTTGTCTTAAAGAACAAGACATGATTGTGCTGTGTGCCCCCCAAGACAGAAACATTTGTTGATGCATTTGTGTTCTCAACACAAATTAAGCTTTGTATTGTAATACAGAATGTGACTGAACTCTAAATTGGAACTGTCAGGCACATTCTCTACTCCTGCGCGAAACTTCGGGTAGCAATTTTGTTTCTGGTTCTGTGAGAAAGCTGCGGTTCCTGCGTGTGGATTCAGAATTTGGAAGTTCTCAGGCAAGGTATCCTCACTTAGAAGAGCTGAATGTGCAGACACATGGCTCAGCAATAAAGGATGGTCTTTGAAAACAGAAGGTCCAGGGTCAATCCTCAACATTTCCAGGTAGGGTGGGCAAGTCCATGGAGAAGTGCTGCTTTCATGTTAAATCCAAGCACCTCTTAGAGTCATAGAATCATAGAGTTGTAGAGTTGGAAGGGACCCCAAGGTTACTCTATGTGCAGAGGAGGGCAACCAAGATGATCAATGGTTTGGAAACCAAACCTTATGAGGAACGGTTGAAGGAGGTAGGTCTATTTAGCCTGGAAAAGAGGAGACAGAAAGGAGATATGATAGTCATCCAAATATATCTAGGACAGTCACATGGAAGAGGGAACAAACTTATTTTCTTCTACTCTGGAGGGTAGGACTTAAACCAATGGCTTCAGGTTACAAGAAGGGAGATTCTGACTAAACAGCAGGAAGAACTTTCTGACAGTAAATGGTGCTTGACAGTGAAATGGCCTCCCCGGGGGGTGGGGTTTGTGGACTCTCTTTCCTTGGAGGTTTTTAAGCAGATGTTTGATGGCCATCTGTCATGGATGCTTTCACTATGATTCTATGAATGGTCAATAGTATTTAATGTCCCTGAAAGGTCCAGCAAAATAAATAAGGATCCCTTTCTCCTGCCTATCTCCTGACATTATCTACCAGGGCAATGTAAGCTGTTTTCAATCCAAAACCTGTGCCTGGATCCAAATACTCATCTTCATCCAACCACCTGCTCTAGGACAAAAAGAAAGATTGCAGACTTTTGAAACAGCTGTGATCAGTTCTCATCATCTAACATTGTTGGTGATTATCCAATATTCACCAGGCAATGTGCAAAATCCCCTGTTGGCAATAATTTCAATGTCAAACAATAGCTATTGTTTATATGCACATTCACCAGTGAACAACTGTTAACCGCAACACATATATACAGAAAAGGAAATTGCATTATAATAGCTGCTTAAAATAATTTCTTGACTCACTTTTTGTGCAAATCTGAAGCTAAACTAGACAAGAGAATCTATTTCCTATTATTTGAGCAAACTGCATTTTAAAGCCACCTTTGTATTTATTCAAGTATTAAATCGGAATGTGGATTATGACTAATTCAACTGATGTATGGTGCATAGCCAGACACTTAAGCAATGGGTTCCTCTTTGTTCTAAATATTTAAAATTCCACATCAGGAATTTTCAGAATGTGTTTGCACTTTTCATTAGCATGAAGAGAGGGGGGAAAGCTCTAGCCAGGTTCATTGGAGTAGAAGTAGTCCCTGGATATAGTTCAAATATTAATAACTGCTACAAATGGTGATGCATCATTTATCCTTCCTGGAGCATCTCTCTATGCTTTTTGGCACATAAACAATGTTCAAGAAAACCTTGGAAGCTGATAAAGATGCCTTTGTAAGTGTGATCATCATAACTGACTTGGGTCCTGATACCCGAGGGCTTGTCTTTGGCACCATCCTGCATTTCTGTTCATGATCCCTTTCCCAGAAAGTTTCCATAATTTTAATCTCTTTGACTGACGCTTCGCTGTTGTTTAGGATCAGGTCAGGGAGAGCAGATTGTCTTGTCCATCATCCATCTTCTGAAAGACAAAGTCATCAGCAAATCATGTGCAAAATTTGTCAGGGATCTCATGCTTCACTGAGTTTGTCTTAGGGCAGATATCAGGGTAGCTGAACTACTCTGGTACTAGGAATAATTCTTGCTTCTCTGAACACCCTGGCAGTCTGTAGTAGACTCTGGCCACAATGCTGCTTTTTAAAATTTCTCCATTTATTTACAATCCTGCTGATCTCCACAGGGCTACAACGTGCCAAATGCCTAGGTGAGTGTACCCATTGTTCTTAGTATTATGAGTTGGGGAGGGGTGTTAAAACATATGCCAGACCCCTCTAATCCCTGAATCCAGCAAGTGTTAAATCTAATCACGCCTTCTAATTCTTGGAAATAGCCAAGCTAGCTTCCTGGTATGAGACGGCAAATGAGCAGGACCCTCTCACTCAGTGGAAAAGGGCAGAGTTGAGAGTGGGAGAAGTTGGGAGAAGGCAAGTTGGGAGAAGACAGAGAGAAGGAGCAAGATTTGATGTCTTCTTGAATCCAAGGCTGCAGCTATGGGAGAAACAAGACCCTTTTGAGGTGCTGATGCTCTGAACCCCTCCATCTGTCAAGTATGGGAGTTCCTCTCTCCCTTTTGGTGGCCCACCAATAAGGATTAACAAGCATTTGGTAGATTTATAGTCCTTTTATTACAGCAGGATGTTACAAGCACAAACAGGCAACCCTCCGCAAGGATATCAGTTGCCTACTCTGACTCCTCCCCACTTCCACAGCAAGAAGTGTGCCAAAGGGAAGTTCTCCCCCCCCCCACGTCTCCTTTGTTCTCTGACACACTCGGACCTCCAAGTTTGGGGGGAGGGAGCGGGTTCCCCCCCACTCTCGATTGATGTATCGCCCAGCTGCTCCCTCCCTTCTGGTTGCTTAGCTACTATCTCATAGCTGGGTAGCTCCTCTCTCAACTGTGCAGCTTCTGTGTCTGCCTGTCTCTCTGCTTCTGGAAATGCTGGAAGCAGTGTGTGTGTGTGTGGGGGGGATATTTCCCTTCCTCTTCTGTCAGGAGCTGATCTTCCTGAGATTGCATTCTCCACTCTTCTGATCCAGCCCAGCCCCTGACACCACCGTAAGCTCAGTTGTCTACATGTGTAAATCAATCATATATCATTAAGACACCACATCCTCTGCTGTGTCTCACTTCCAAAGGAAACACAACCCCTGGGTAAACACCTGGAACCTCTGGAATCTTTTTGTTTGTTTGTTTATTTATTTATTTAACTTTCCATTTTACATAAAAAAACAATTATTTTCACATCAAATTCCAATACCCAGTTTTGACACACACACCGCCTTTCTGCGGTTGCTTATGTTTTTATTATTTTCCCTGCATATCCAAGTTAAACCTAATTATTATTTATCCAATATACTCCAAATTAATATTTATCACTGCACATCTTTATATTAATCCATCTAATGATTTAATCTGTTTACAATAACTTTTTAAATATTCAATAAATGATTTCCACTCTGAATTAAACATGCTGCCTTGTACTGTTTGGAGATTGGGGTGACAACATATAATTCTACTATCCATTCCTTCCTATGATATCCACTCTTTTTTGAAAGAGCTCTATCCTTCAATTTATAAATTCCATTATTGGGGGTCATCCCATTAAGTCTCAGTTATACCTATCAAGCTGCATTTGCCTCCCTCTACTAGGAGTTCATTTGATTTATGTCCCCTACTCTGCACGTAGTGACTGCTCACTGGTAGGACAAATTCTGAAGCGGAGGCTCAAATACTTTGGGCAACTCATGAGAAGAGAAGACTCTCTGGAAAAAACTCTGATGCTAGGGTAAGAATGAGGGCACAAGGAGAAGGGGATGACAGAGGATGAGATGGTTAGACTGTGTTATAGAAGCAACCAACGTGAGTTTGACCAAACTGTGAGAGGCAGTGGAAGACAGGAGTGCCTGGCATGCTCTGGTCCATGGGGTCACGAAGAGTCGGACATGACTAAATGACTAAACAATAACAACTCAGCACATAAATGTAGAAACATCAAAACATCAAAAGCCTTGGCTGCTCTGTGCCAATGGCTCTCCTGCTCTTTGTGTGCGTGTGGTGTTTGCTAGCAGCTCCCCCATCCCTGTTTCCAATCTGCTTTAAAGCTGGAAAGCTGGCAGTTCTGGGGTTAATCTCTTCTGTCAAATGGGGGCAAAGAGATTGTCAGTGCACAGGAACTGTTTACAAAACTGATTTGGCATCCTCCCTCTTCCGCATTTGAATAATACATCACAAAAAATTAAAGTGAAATAAAACCATCACTACGAATGATACTTCTGGCAAAATATTGGATGAAGGACTGAAGTCAATATTTACCATGCAAGGCACTTATCCCTGCAGCAGCCTTAGACATAATGAATAATAATCAGGGTCGAGTGGGGAGCAGTTGCATGAGTCAGCCGTAATGATGATTTTGAGTACAAGATTTGCTGACAACCGGAACGGATGTCCACCACATCACAACCTGACAGCCGCATCACTGAGAGAAGATCAACCGCACTTAAGGCTGATGCTTTATGGTTGGGGAAGAAGGAGTGGGCCGGTTGCCATGGTCACCACCTCACCGAGTGTCAGTTTCTCTCAGCCAGATGTTGGCAGAACAGCACGGACTCTTTTGTCATTATGAATTTCAATACCTTTCTCCATCTTCCTACGGCCTTGTCAAGAGTGGGGATTATGTGCTGGGCAGGTCTAATCATCCCTGTGGAGAAAATTCCTACCAATATAGTTTTGTGTTTAGGGTGTCGGAGTTACATTGACCCATATAAGTTGTGCCCAATGTCCTAGGTCCAGGTCCAGTATGGAACCTCTGATGCCCACACAGAGCAAAATCTTCCCAATTGGGAGCTCTTCAGCATTCCACAGCCAGCATTAAGGACAGTCCCTAGCTAGCAGGACTCGTGGTCAGGGATGATGGGAGTTGTGGTCCAACAACATCTGGGTACCCAAAGTTGAGAAAGGCTGCTCTACTGTATACACATCTGACACCTATGTTTCTCTAAGGAAGCCCTTCTGGAATGTGAATGGTGGGATTGGGGAACTTACCGTCATGCTAGAGATAACCATTTCCATCTATGACCCTAGCTTTATTCTGCCAGAGGATAGGTTGCAGTTGGTCTGGCAGAGCTGGCACAGAAATGAGCCCATTTACCGAACTACAGAGGAGGACAGCATGCATGACTATAAGCATGACCAGAGCTTTTTCTGAAAAAGAATGTTTTACTGATAGAGCAAATAAAAGGCTGATTGCAAGGTAAATTACTGAAGGCTTGTCACAGACATATGGGGAGAGGGATACCAACCAGTCAAAACAACAAAGACTCTTCTGGCATCCTGAAGACTAACAAATTGCATGGCGATGCTTCAGCCCTTGGGGGGGAAGGAGAGAGGTTGAAACAGTGGAAACAGGCAAGCTAGAGAGGCAGACACGGAAAGAGGAAGGGAAAGACCTCAAACAAACAAACAAACCAAAAGGGAATGGAAGATCAGCGAGATGTTGCATATGCCCCCTTCTTTATAATGTATCTGAAAATACCTCAAAGTGAGGGGAGGTGAAGGTCCTCAGCATCAGGGCAGAATTAAAAGAAAAGCAAAAAGGGCATGCATACCCAGCCATGGCAAGGGTATACCAAGGAAGGATCGATGAGAGGAGGGAAGAGAGAGGCACCCAAAGCCAGGACTTCCAGGAGTTGATGCCATGACTCCAGCATCACCTTGGGGCTCAGATCCACTGGAGGGAGGTGAGAAAGAATGGGAGGGGGTATCTTACTACAGTGGTACCTCGGGTTACAGACGCTTCAGGTTACAGACGCTTCAGGTTACAGACTCTGCTAACCCAGAAATAGTACCTCGGGTTAAGAACTTTGCTTCAGGATGAGAACAGAAATCGTGCGGCGGCAGCGGGAGGCCCCATTAGCTAAAGTGGTACCTCAGTTTAAGAACAGTTTCAGGTTAAGAACAGACCTCCAGAACGAATTAAGTTCTTAACCTAAGGTACCACTGTATTCTAAATGTATTAACAGGCATGTCCAACTCCCAAGACACTGCAATCTATTCCCAGCATTAAAAAAAATACCTGGCAGTTGTCTACCCATTGTCACTGGAGGGAGGAGGAATGTGCATGTGGTGGGTGGATTGCCCGGAGTTGTTGAGCTCCCCCCCCCCAACTTTTTGTACATGATAAAGATCCCACGATCTACCAGGATCAGCTGGGGATCTACCAGTTGATCTACTGGTTGGACATCCCTGGAGTAAATCAATCTGTATAAAGTCAAAATAAAAAATAAAAAATGTAAATAATTTTGGAGCTGGATTATGGAACATAATTCCTAGAATCAACCTGCATTTGGAATCATGTTAAGAAACAGATTTTGACCCTTCCTAATTATATGTTGAAGTCAGAACAGGGTCTGGTCTCTATCAAAGGAGTCACATCTTGAACTAGAAATGTAAGTTATTCCATGTTCAGTCTGACAGCAGAATGTGCTTGTCTTTTCTTTTGATATATTTTTAAAAGAAAAACTCTCCAATTTGCTGTCTCACATTCAGGCGAATATTTCTACATTCAGTTCTAATGTGAGTGCTCTGAAGCAGATTATTATGCCTTACCTTTTCAGACCAAAGAACTCTGGGTACAATAATTGTCAGCAAACTGAAATCTAAAAAACCCAAAACGAATGTGTATTTCTGTATGTGAAAGGTGTGATGTGCAGTGCAAGCCTACACATGCTTCCTCAGAAGCACGTCCCACTTGTCAGTGAGGTAAAATCCCAGGTAAGTCTGATACGACTGCAGCCCAAGGGCCAGTAAAACCTTAAAAACCCAAAAACCCAACTACTCTGGACAACAGCCGTATGAGAAAAATGAAAAATAAATAAGCAAGTATTAGAAATCATCCCAGAACTGGCCCTACTAAACATCTTCCAAGACAATAATACCCACTCACATCAGAAAGAACTCATAACCCACCTACTCTCAGCAGCCAGAAACATTATAACCAGACACTGAAGAGACCTGTCAGGAATAAGCATGGACCAATGGTACCAAATAGTATGGGAAACAGCGTTACTAAAAAAATTAACCAATAAACTGAAACTGACATGGGGACAAATAGAAGAAGACGCCTTCACCGCGGTATGGCTCCCCTTTATCACATACACAGCTCAACAAGACAATGACAAGAATCCACCATCAGCATATGAATCAATATGGCTAACTTGACTCAAAAACACCCACCCACCCCACTCACACATGAAAACAAAGTTCACCACAGACAATCACAAACGAGCAACCACACCCTAGGCCATCGCCAACTTCTCTCACCACCAAAGGAACACAAGTGAATAGCAAAGAGAACCCGCACAAACAACGCTGACACAAAACCTCACACATACATTAAGTAAAATAGAAACATCGCCACCCGACCCCACCCCCACCCACCTTTGCCCCCTCCACCTCTCCCCCCCTTTTCTTCCTAATGTAACACTAATGTCTCAAGAAATGAAACTGACCTGTAGAAAATGTAACTTGAAAAAGAGACATTGCACATACATTTGTAAACCAAGAAATCTTTAATAATACAGTGGTACCTCTGGTTGCGAACAGGATCCGTTCTGGAGGCCCGTTCACAACCTGAAAAGAACACAACCCGCATCTGCGCGGGTCACGATTCGCCGCTTCTGTGCATGCGCGTGACATCATTTTGCACGTCTGTGCATGCGCGAGTGGCGAAACCCGGAAGTAACCTGTTCCATTACTTCCAGGTTGCCGCGGGATGCAACATAAAAATGCACAACCTGAAGCAAACGTAACATGAGGTATGACTGTAATAAAAAATAGTATAACGGACCCTGTTCATCTATATGCCCTCTGAAGGCTGTACTTGTTGGTAATGGGAGTTGGGAGAATGTGGCGAGGTAGGAAAGTTAGGAACATAAGAAATGCCCATCAGGATTGGGCCAAAGCCAATCTCATTCTGCATCCTCTTTTCAAATGCCAATGGGAACCTTGCAAGCAGGGCTTGAGAGCAACAGTACTCTCCATTTGCGATTCCCAGCAACTGGTGTTCAGAGTCAGACCGTCCCTGACAGATCAAATTTCTTGAATGCATGGAGAAATGGACTGCATTAATTCCTCACGCGGCAGCCACCCTCAAACTTCTGTTTTAAATGTAGGATCCAGACTCTGGTGTCAACAACCATTTTATAATGCAGAGGTCATTCTGTCCTGCTGTCGTCAAACTAAATTGCAAAACAACCGCCCTGACTCATTGAAAAAGATGAAACCGGTTTCAAGGTCATCTTATTTTAGATGCACAAAAATCCTTTTGTTTTTGCACTGGGCTTGTTCAAGGACAAGGCCTCCAGTTTCTTCATCTCTGGAGACTAGCTGTTGAGTCAGTTAAAATACCAAGGGCTGTTTTAACACAAATAAGGGGCGGAAATCTTTGAGGTAATATCCCAGTTCCTTTGCTGCTGTCAAGTCTGAGGAGGTAGGGGCCTTGAACTACCGTAGCAGACTGACTTGTCATATCTAAAGAACTGCTGAATAACTGAAAGGATTGTCCTACATAAATATGAGGTGTCTCTTTCCTGCCAGAAAACTCAGTAATATATATTTGTGTGTGTGTGTGTGTGTGTGTGTGTGTGTGTGAGAGAGAGAGAGAGAGAGAGAGAGAGAGAGAGAGAGATGGAGATGGCTGGCCTTAGTCTTTGTAATGACATGTTAGGGTTGGAAATTAAAAATCCTCAAAGTGCATTGATGATCCTTACTTTATATTTTCTGTTGATTTCATCTGTTAACGTCGATGTCTAAAACCAACCTTGTTCACTAGATTATCCCCTGATAATGCTGCTCACCAATCACTTTTCTTTTTGCATTTTCGCTCTCTCAAGCTTCGCCTTTGGATGGATTTGATGGGAAGTCTTCCCATTACACAGACAGAATTAGAGTACCATTAGATCTGATTTCCCTCCCTCTTCTTCTCCTAACATAAAGAGAATTTGCATGAGGCCACAGGAAAGCCTGTCAAAAAACAACAACAAACCCCCCACCTTCAGCGACATTCTTTCTTTATTTAAAGGAGCTTCAAATAAAAGGAATACATTAGGCTCAGAGGCTTATAGAGATCTTCATGATCAAGAAATATATGCAAGAGGGGTGTGGGGGGGAGGGAAGCGACACCTTTCATGTAGCTTACACAGTTAGGGGATTTGATGGTTGTCAAGGTGAAGGTTTGTATTTTATCTGAAGCTTCCTTCGCCCTTTGATTTTGTGTGGCTGTAGAGGAGAACCCGAAGGCAGCAGCTATCAGGTGTCTTGGGAACAAAGGTGTGTTTCATAGCGACTGCCAACTTCTGTGACTCCATCTCTCTGGTTTTTGTTTCGTTTTGCTTTTCGCACCAGCCGTCATGATTCATTAGAAGGAAGCGTCAAAACAAAGTGTGAAGTCATGTCTAAAAAATTGCCGTATGGTAGCAGAAGTGTGCTCTTGTCTTGCTTGCTTCAGAATGGGCTGGCTAAAATGCAGGCCTCTGGTCCTCAGGGTCATGTGGTTGTGAGCCCCATGCTATGGAGGACAGGTCTCTGAAGGAGGTCAGAAGAGAGTCTTCTGCATGATTAAATCCTCCACTGGAAGTGAGATAGCAGCTCTCACAACACCCAGTTGTCAGGGCAATGAGCAGACACCCAGTTGCAATGGCAAGGCCATTGGGTGCCATCTCAAAAGGGTGTTGATCTGAGCAGGAGATGCAACTTAGGTCAAGGTATAGTAGACACACCCCTATATCTATGTTTGAGCAGGAAGTCTTGCAGGCTTTTTTTCAGGGTCACTGTGGTGTAGTGGTCAGAGTGTTGGACTAGGACCAGGGAGACCAGGGTTCAAGTCCTCACCCATCCATGAAGGTCACGGGGTGGCTTGGGACTAGTCATTGTCTCTCAGCCTAACCTACCTCACAGGGTTGTTGTGAGAATAAAATGGAGAGGTGGAAGAACCATGTGTTCCACCTTGTAGGAAAGGTGAGCTATAAGGAAGAAGAGGACCCCCATGGAGGAAGCAGGAGCTTCAGCATGGTTCAAAGCTTAGAAGACCAGAGTGAGACATCCCTTTCTGGCCCAAGTTCTCTGTTTATGCTAGAAAACTCAAAGCACTGCATCTCTTATCGTACCTTTGGCATTACTGGGGATTAGCTTCCCAACCTCCACTTCCATATACATTCCAGTTGTTCAGACATTTATTTTTTATTATTTTTGAAAGGGTTCGTTACAAGTTGAATTCTAGCTTACTGGGTCATGAAGAGGCAGACATGAGCAAGGCCTTTATTTGCAGCAGCTCTCTCTCTCTCTCTCTGAGTGTGTGTATGTATAAAATCTCTGAGGGATATCTCCTCTCTCCTTTTTCATTTTCAAAGTGCACATCTCTTTCCAGTAGAAGCACTCACACTGGACACCATTCCTTCACAGAAAATGTATTTCCCTAGAAGCAAGCATAGCTCCCACTTTTTATTTATGATCTAGATATTACTACGTGATTACATTTCAAACAGAGCTCATAGATTATCACACAAAAACTAAACATTTGGGCATCTATCCACTGATCATCTATATAAGATTTATGGCTGTATGTGTGGAATAATGTGATCTATTGCAATTTTAGGATTGTGGGGAAAGTAACAGTGCCAGCCTATTTGGGTCTACTCAGAAGTAAGACCCACTGAGTTCAATGGAGTTTACTTCCAGGTGCATGTGTATACGACTGCAGTCTAATTGTTCAAGTAGAACACTGTTTTCTCACTACATAAGATAATTCTAGAAAGTTGCTTAATGCAACGTTTACCAACAACAACATCTAAAGAGAATTTGCGCTCCCTAATCATTTGTGAATCTGGGAACTACCAGTTCACTGTATTTAATTTTCCTTTCACGAACCTTGGATCTCGTCAAAGAAGTGTGCTTTTGCAAGGACAATGTATTTTTAATGCATATGATGCTATTATGTAAATCGGCTTAGATGTGCAATCTATTAAAGGTGATTTCTCAGTCTCTTATGAACAAAACCAATGATCACATAATTTTCATTAAAGCCAAAATCATTTTACTTTTCATAACAGATTCCCAAAGGCATTGCCCTGACAACTTCAATTTCCACTAAATTGGAAAGTTGATACTCATTTTCAGTACTCTAATGAATATGGTGAATCAGAGGTAATGTTTTTTTCCAGCACACCAGTCATTGGCTGCAGAATATAAATGGTTTTTTAAGAGGTAGCAACCACAGTAGTTAATGAATCAATAGGTTCCCTTCCAAAATTCTAATTTAGAACTGATTCATACAATGGGGCAAAAATATGTAAAAAGGCAACCTGAGAGCTTTACTGATCCACTCCATGAGGAATGACTGATAAATGTCCAAAGATTCCTGACTCAGCTGTAGAACAGCTTTGAAAATCTCTAACACACTGGTTTTCAACCAATGTGCCGTGGCACCCTGGGGTGCCTTGAATGATGGTCAGGGGTGCTGCAGGCAACACTGGCCTCTGTCCCTCTTTCCTCCCTCCCTCCTCTGGTGCCCTCTTACATCTCTGCCTCTCAAAGGCTTGCACAGCTGTTTGTTGCAGCAGCCCTGGCTACAAGCTCTGTAGGCGAATGGTGCCCCATGGAATGGCCAGGGGGTGCTGGTTGCCAGGAGCTGAGGTGGTCTCAGAGTAAGCAAGGAAGTGGGTGAGGGAGCCCAGCCAGCCAGTCCACCAGCCCTTGCTGTTGGGAATGGACAGACAAGTCCCAGGCCCCTGTGGGGCAGTGTGAGGAGACACCTCTCTTTGGGGCAGAGGGGGCAGCTCAGAGATCAGGGGCAGCAGCAGTGGCTGCCCAGAGGACTCCCAAGGAGAGGGGAGAGGAGGCTGAGGCAACACTCCACAAGGGAGGGTGTTTGAAAAAGGGTGAGAGGCTGCCAGCTCTGTCAGGCAAGGGGTGACATAACTGGGCTCCTGAGTCCCACAGGGGTGCCGCAGAAAGAATGTATTTGGTCATGGAAGCCGTGAACTCAAGAAGGTTGAAAACCTCTGCTCTAGTACATCATATTTAGCAGTATTGGGAAGTAACATGAAACAACATGAATTCCTCTGACAATATGACCTGAAACAAAATATTGCAGTTTGGAGTGCCCTTTGTTTAGAATTCCATTTTCAGTGTGTTCCCCCCCCCCCATCCCAACAGTCATTGATCATTCCACTGCCCCTAAGCATGCTGCCCTTGTTAGAATTCCTGCTCCATGATTGCAGTCATGGGATTTTTGTCTTTCACATGACGGTATATGTTTTGACTCCACAGAGTGGGATGTGACGGAGACAGGATGCTTGTGTTACTGTGTTCCGTGAAGTAGGGCTATTGTCCTTTGTTCTTTTCCTCTTTGCTGTCTGATGCTAGAGAGAGAGGGAGCCATGTTGCAGTGCTCCGTGTGTGTTTATATGTAAATAAAGTAGATTAGCCAAAATGCTGAGTTGCTGAGGTCTGTCACGCAAGGTGCGCAAACTCTGCAGGCCCCTAAAAGTGCCGGTGTCGGTTGGCATCGGTCGCTGTGATGTTCGGGCAGAAGAAAGCTTTTGAAGCTCCCGAACAAATGACCAGGAGGGAGGGAACATGCCAGTCGGGCATGTGTCTCTGCCAGGGTTGTACTCGAGTGTAGGCTGAACTCCTGACAGTCCTCAGTAGGGTGATTGGGGGAGTTCCACCATAAGGTTTTTCCTAAAGTTTTTTCTTTTCATCTTTTCTTTTTCTTTTTCTTTTCTATTATTCCCCAAAACCTGCTAATATATCCATCATGTTTCTCTGCGTGGTTCCATTTTGGCAGTACGAGCAGTAGCATTGACAGCCTAAACCTCAGAAACAGAGAGGGACTGACAGCATTTCAGAAATAACGTACATGGTTATGATTAGTAACTAAACTGGCTATTCATAAGATTTTACGCATGAGGGCATTCCAACAATTCAAAACATTTGACTATTGAGGTTAAAATGTCACATTCCAAATGCATATTTCATAGATTTATAGAATTGTAAAGTTGGAAGAGGCCATCAAGTCCAACCCCTGCAATGCAGAAATCTCAGCTAAAGCATCCATGACAAAAGGCCATCCAACCTCTGCTCAAAAACCTCCAAGGAAGGACAGGTCCACTGTCAAACAGTTCTTACAGTCAGAAATAGGGATGCGGGTGGCGCTGTGGTATAAATCACTGAGCCTCTTGGGCTTGCTGATCAGTAGGTCAGTGGTTCAAATCCCCACAACGGACTGAGCTCCCTTTGCTCTGTCCCAGCTCCTGCCAACCTAGCAGTTCAAAAGCACGTCAAGGTGCAAGTAGATAAATGCTTGTGGTGGGAAGGTAAACAGCGTTTCCATGTGCTCTGGCGCTCTCTTGCACCAGAAGTAGTTTAGTCATGCTGGCCACATGACCCAGAAAGCTGTTTGTGGACAAACACCGGCTCCCTCTACCTGAAAGCAAAATGAGTGCCACAACCCCATAGTCACCTTTGACTGGATTTAACCATCCAGGGGTCCTTTACCTTTTATTTTTTTTAGAGTCAGAAAGTTATTCCTGTAGTCAGAATCTCTTTACTTGTTTTAACTTGAACCCATTGGTTCAGGTCCCAACCTCTGGAGCAAGAGAAAACAAGCTTACCCCATCTTCCATTTGACAGTCCATTGTATACTTGAATCTTGTATGTTCAAAATTGCTCATTCACTAGTAAATGGCTGAAATTAGAAAATTTGTCATATTTGCTCTAGCTCAGATTTCAGCCTTATTGAAAGGATTTTTAATGAAGGTGGTGAATGCTGACTCATATGTCGTTTGTCTCAAATGAATCATCTGACTCAAGCATGGCAAGGGTGCCAAACACCATTGTACCATTCAAGAGGAAGAAATGGATTAAAACCCACTTTTTAATTCCATTTGATAGTAGTGAAAACCTAATTAAGATCAGTAATTTATTGAGCAGCTAGCATGCTGTTGGTACTAAATAAACATTGTTTAGAAGTAATAAAAGTCAAATTAATACTATCAAAACCTATTAATCAGCCCATGCTTTCAAACAGGATTATATAAATCAGTTTAGGAATCCTGACGCTCCTGATTTCAGTGGTACTATCAACATCCCATAAATTCAGGAGGGTTCTCATCCCACACACACTTAGAGGCATACACATTTCATTTATTTTAATTGCACATAGATGCTCATAAGTACAGTGAGGGTTGAGGTCTTAACATTCTCGCTGCAAATGATGAGGCCCAGGAAACGGTGTTTGGAAATGCAGCTATTTGTCTTGTAGCCTTGCAGAGAGATACATTGTAATTGCTTATTTATTTCTGCCAGTTAATTAAAAGGAAACAAGTTTGGCATGAGAATCAGAACCCTGAAGCTAGATGAAAGGAACTGAATGCCACGGGTTGGCGCTGATAATGTTTGCACACAGCCAGGCAGCCAGTATGTAACCACTCTGGATTCAATTTATTTTTCGATATCTATTCAGGTTACTCAGGTTTAGAGCATTCACATGTTCAAGGTGTAGTGGGGCTGCACTTCCAACCACAAAGCACCTCTGCCCTTTGACGGCTGCTCACTGAGCACAGATGTTAGCAGAGGAATCTCTGCCTATGAGCTGCTGCTTATGCACAGGGGAGTAATACCGTCAAGAACCCTGGACAATTGGCAGATGCATTGTTAGAAGAATTCTAAGGTCTCAAATATAGAATCAATATTTATAAATACACGCATATCTAAATATATAAACCGTGTGTCTGAAACAGTACAGGAGAGCAATCCTGAAGCCATTTTGACTCTCCCAACGACCTCAAAAATTCCTCTGCAGTAAGGGAGGCAAATGGGGAAAGCCTTCCTGAAATATACATGAGTCCTGTAGTGACGTCATGCTCTTTATTGCAGCTTGTAAAACAGTGACTGAATTGCCCCCCAAACCTCAGGCTTTTATATACATTATTTACACAATGAGTCCCGTCTGATTGGCTGATTCTGCTTCCCTCCTGGAGCCTGATTGGTCTTTTCCTGAAGGCCAATCAGTTGTTGCATTCTAGGATCCTACTTGCCTACTGTTCTAGGATCCAAGCTTAGTACATAACACTTCCCATTGTCCTTTCACTTACAAATCCTGTCTTAAGGGCATATTGGTGTATGAATAGGGTGAGCCTGTGACCTGGATTCAGGAACTAAAGTATAAACCATCACAAAAGAATGGCCAGGCTGCCCAGGTAATGTACTCAGCGATCATTATCAGGTATCCTGGCAGACAGGATTTCTGCTGTAGGCCGCCTCCTATGATGTATGTATGATGATTTTGGGGTGGTCTTTGGCTAAGGGAGTTGGGCAATGTCAAAAGTCTTTAAAGGTTCCTGCACACTTTTGTTCAGGGTCTCTCCCTCCTGGGAAGGAGGGGAGAGAACTCTGTTGCAACAGAAAAATAAATATCTGCCCTGTTTTCCACTGGATCCTACCTCCATCCATTCTTCTCTGACCGATCATGGACTTAGGGGATTCAGAGTCCAATAGGGAGCTGGACAGCAAAAGCCAAACCCAGTCGCCACGAAGACTGCTCCATGTACTCACCAACCATACTGTCTTAGTTGGTGGACAGTGACCAGGTACTCTGAGCTGTGGGTCCAAACATGGTCCAAAACTGTTCAGGGCAGTAGAGGTGAGTACCAGGACTTGAAATGGGTTGCATGTACTAATAACCAGTGCAACAGATATAGCATAGGTGGAACATGTCTCATAAGTCTGGCAGTAAGATTCAGAAGATCTTTGCTGCATACCTCAAATCACTTTCGCTGCTATTTGCTCCCTCGGCCCAGTATATCTGAAGGAGCATCTCCACCCCCATCGTTCAGCCCGAATCCTGAGGTCCAGCTCCGAGGGCCTTCTGGTGGTCCCCTCACTGCGTGAAGTGAGGTTACAGGGAACCAAACAGAGGGCCTTCTCAGTAGTGGCGTCCGTTCTGAGAAATGCCCTCCCATCAGTCGTCAAGGAAATAAACAACTACCTGACTTTAAGAAGACATCTGAAGGCAGCCCTGTTTAGGGAAAGTTTTAATGTTTGATGTTTTATCGTGTTTTTAATATTCTGTTGGGAGCTGCCCAGAGTGGCTGGGGAAACCCAGCCAGATGGGTGGGGTCTAAATAATAAATTACTATTATTACTGTGTTGTTGTTGTTGTTGTTGTTGTTGTTGTTGTTGTTGTTGTTGTTACTTTCCATGACTCAGGGTCAACCAGCATCAGCACCCAACATCCTTGGGCAGTTGCCATGGCCATTAATGGTGCCGGGTGAAACACTAGCCCGATATGTGTTTTTTAAAATATATATCTATATCAAACTATGCAATTTTGCCATATTAGGGCTGAATTTGTTTATTTTTATGGTTTCCTTTTAATTTGCATTTTAATATCTTATTTTGCATTATAATGATAACATGCCACTTGGGGGGCAGGTTTAAGGCCCCCCCTCCCCTGTGGCATTAAACTAAACTTCAACCAACTAACAAACTCCACCCTCGACAAATGTAAGAACTTAAGAAGAGCCTGCTGGATGATGATGATGATATTATTATTATTGTTGTTATTATTATTATTATTATTATTATTATTATTATTTCACCCATCTGACTGGGTTACCCCTGCCATTCTGGGTGGCTTCCAACTAATTAAAACATAAGACGACATCAAACATTTTTTAAAAAGAGGCAATGACCCATCTAGTCCAATATCCTGTTCTCACAGTGGCCAACCAGATGCCGCAGGATTTGAACGCAAGACAGAGCCCTCTCCCCTCCTGTGGTATCTGGCAACTGGAATTCAGAGGCATTTCTGGCTCCAACTGTGGAGGCAGAGCAGAGCCATCCTGGTTGGTAGCCTTCGATGCTGTTGCAGCTATTCATGTCAACAGCGCACAATCACCCTCTTTGACCCACGAATGCCCCCTTACCAAAACGGCTAAGAAGCTTTGGCCCTGCTAAAACTGCACGGGTGTCTCTCGCCTGTCTAAGCAGCACCTTCCAATATCTTCTATGCAAATGTGACCAACCTTATCTAATAGGAAGAGACAGGCTTTTAGGAGGTGTAGCATTATTTACACACTGCAGAGATAGAGCGTTTTTGGCAGTGTAATCTCTTTTTACATGCAGCTTAGTCTGCATTCCGGCGAGCAGAGTTGACTGTTTTACACTTTTTCAGGGAGGATAAATGGTATTCGTCTTGACAGCAAAAGTAAAAATGCTCTATAAAATTAAATAAACATCTTGAACGGTTAAACTGTGCTTTCTTATTTCGCTTTGTGCAAAGGCAGAGGAAGTGGTGCTTGATAAACGGACTACGGAGCGGCAGTTGGCGCACTGGTAAGATTGAGACCAGGCTAGGAATGTGTGAAGTATTTCGGGTACTCTCGGATTCTTGGTTTTCCTGTCTTAAATTCAGTTCCCTGTCAATTTGTGATTCTTTTAAAAAGCATTTCCGTGCAAATGTATCAGCATTTCAGCGTGAATTTACCCTGATAGAAACATTTTTACCAAGCAATTTTGCTCAATATAATTATTTGAATATGCTATTGTCACCAATATACACAGCTAAATACACAATTTACCTGCAGAAGGGCAAATCTTGAAGGGTGACTGCATTTTGTTGGGCAAATAGCAATCTAGGTAAGCTCTCTTCTTTAAAAAAAATGGTTTTTAAACAAATACAATAACCATTAAACACTTATCCAGCTGTACAGCTAATGGTGTTTGTTTTATCCATTGTCTCTAGACATACACTTACACATTCAACATTCAAATATATTACTTAACGTAACCCCTTCACTGAGAATATTGAGCGGTTGGTATAAGAAGGTTGGTCATTAACACAGTTAAAGAAAGGGGTCCACGTTTCTTGGAAGCTGGCACTATTTGTTATGTCTTTAATTGCCCCTCTGTGTCTGGTGAGACGCTCAGACATTCCTATATCCTAGATATTATTTTCCTGTATGTTCAGGGGCATTTCAGTCTGGTTCTTCCATTGCTGAGCTATTGCTAATTGTGCTGCGGTCACTAAGAAGCCTGCTAGTTCTCTGGGGTGCAGGATGGAGCCTAAGTATATGGTCTATGTCTAAGTCTAAGTATATGGGACACGGGTGGCGCTGTGGGTTAAACCACAGAGCCCAGGACTTGCCAATCAGAAGGTCGGCGGTTCGAATCCCCGCGACGGGGTGAGCTCCCGTTGCTCGGTCCCTGCTCCTGCTAACCTAGCAGTTTGAAAGCGCGTCAAAGCGCAAGTAGATAAATAGGTACCACTCCAGCGGGAAGGTAAATGGCGTTTCCGTGCGCTACTCTGGCTCACCAGAAGCGGCTTAGTTATGCTGGCCACATGACCCAGAAGCTGTACGCCGGCTCCCTCAGCCAATAAAGCGAGATGAGCACTGCAACCCCAGAGTCGGTCACGACTGGACCTAATGGTCAGGGGTCCCTTTACCTTTACCTTTAAGGCAGGAAGGTAAGTTCTCATTTAAATGCAAACCGAGTTGAATTTCTCCTAGTCTCCATTAGGGATTACTTTATCCCACATAATCTAGCACTAATCCAGAAGTGTAGGGTAGGGAGGAGAATATTACTTCATGGACACTTTCTCCAGCTATGAAGTTCGCACACCCTCACTTTGTGAAAATATTCACTAGGAGGTTGGTGTTGGGGGTCAGAAAGAATGTGCGCCCTTTGCCAAAGCAATCAGCCCAATTTTCCCTCCTTGTGATTCAGTTCCCTGACCAGTTGTGGCAGAATGTGAATCTGTACTTCGATGCTCACTGAATGCTCACCCCACTGAAAGTAATGTAATCTTATTAACACTCACTTCTAATTTAAACAGGCATCTGAATGCACATGCCCACCCAAATTCTGCTGCGGTTGCTTACAGGTGACTACACATAACTAGGACCAGCGCCAAAGTATCGCTCAGCTGTGCTGACAGACGGTGATACCATTACAGCAGTGAGGGCAAGGCAACATTAGTCTAGATATGTTCCCTCTTATTTACTCTCACATCCATTACTACTTAGCCAACGCTGCACGGTTTGATACATGATTTCCAGTGGGCTGGGATCACCTTGTGAAGAAGCATTGATTGATCTTTTTCTTCAATCTTGCAGAGGCAGGTTGGGAAAATGGTGATTGTGCTTGGGTGCGCAATATCTATCTATCTATCATCTATCTATCTATCTATCTATCTATCTATCTATCTATCTATCATCTATCTATCATCTATCTATCTATCTATCTATCTATCTATCTATCTATCTATCTATCTATGAAAATGAGTAGAATATATTCTATAATTAAGCAACAGTGAACAAAATAAACGCTAACCGCCAAAGCAAGTCGTATACAAAGCCTCAAAATATATCAACTGCAAGATGCAATATAATTGCAGTATCTATCATCTTGAGAATTACATGCATATTACAAAACACACCTACAATAATGGCCACAAAAATCATTCACATCCACACCTCACAAAACTAAAGACGCAAACCCCATGAACCCAATCACTCAACCATCACACTCTCCTGAAACCCACCACATTAATCCATCCGATCAATTCTCACTTCAGTAAAGCACTCAAAATATTCAGCTAACCAATAATCATGTACAGAAAAACAGATCTGCTGAATAAGAAGACTCCCACAAGAGCAGAAAACAATAGCACACACACATTCATTTTCACCCTATCCTTCACCTGAGGAAATTAGACTCTTCTGCACAGTCTCTCTCTACAAGAGGTTGTGTGTAGCCACCAGCCCACTTGATGTTTATCATATCACAACTAGCATCCCAGTCAACCTGACAACTACAATCTCCCTTAAATAGGGATGCGAGGACCCATCCATTTTGGTTCCCTTACTTTCTCATTCTACCAATCTTAAATTCAGTTCCCCACATTTCTGCATAAATCTCTGGGTTTTTTTTTGTTTTTTTAAAATAAAATCCTCATGGAAATTCCTGAACTCTAGCATTTTAGTGTGAATTTCTGCCAATAAACAAAATTGTGTATGCAATGTACAACTAATAATTCTGTTTTCATTCTTGCAAGCAATTTGCAAGCATTTTCCCCTAACAGTAGATTTTTGTATTTCATCCCCCCAAATATATGCTTGTTAAGTGAACAATATTCGGTTAGGAAACTGCATCACAAAATTTTGAGAATTGTAAATTTCTAAGGCTGGCTGTGTTTTAGGTTCTCATGTTGTTTCAGAAACTGCAGATTTGATGGATTTGCTTCTGCGTGTAAACTGAATCAAGTTTCTCTCCCATCCTTATAGAGTAATTACATCATCAACAACAAATCAAAGAGGAGCTGGTTTATATTTTCCAGGGTTCTAAAACTTGGGGAGTGCTTCCACAAGAACAACTGTCACTTCAAAAGATGATCACAATGGTGTGTGAAGCTATTGTACATATCCTTGAAGCCCTGTGTGTTTATTTAACACAGTACTGTTACACAAAAGAGGTTTAAAGACTCTCTCACGGCAAATCTAAAAAAAAAAGTAGTATAAACATTGACAATTGGGAAACACTGGCCTGCAAGTACTCCAGTGTAATGGACTTTGAAGATGCTCAAACTCAGGACAAAAGGGAGAAACGTGCTAAGAGGAAGGCACGCTTGGCAAACCCTTACCGTGATCAACGCCCACCCAGAAACCTATGTCCCCACTATGGAAGGACGTGTGGATCCAGAATTGGTCTCCACAGTCACTTACGGACTCACTGTTAATACTGTGTTCAAGGAAGACAATCTTACTCGGCTATGAGTGATCGCCAAAGAAAGAAGACTGTTACACTGGAAGAAGGCTGGAGACCATTTGACCCGACCTCAGATGAAGGGGCGCAAGTCTGGAAGAGTTAGAGAGATCTCTAAATAACTAGGTGTTCATCTGTTTGCAGCTTTCCTGTTCCTCTTAACGGCTGGCACCGCACATCACACCTCTGTGGAAGAAAACTTTTTTTAAAGGCTGCACAACCCCCCAACTTATGTATACTGAGTTACCGGCTCACTGAGCATTTAAGGGCAGTGAGCAGAAAACAATCCATGGAGTGAAATTAAATTGGTTGAATAACCTGGGCGAACACAAGTGCTTTCTTCGCACTTGTCAGTCTAGGTGGGAAGTGTACTCCTCTCTAATGTAAGCAGGCAGGGAATTCAATTTCTGGACTTGAAGCCTTTTTACTTTGATATTAATGGAGCACATAAACCCTGGTGAATTGCCACGATTAAAGCAATCTCGCTTCCTCTCCCTACAGTGCCCCACTTTCCCCTTCCAGTGAAAAGCCCACTGTGTAAAAATGAATTTTTACAGACATCACTTTGTCACAACTTTCTGGTAGCCGGCCGCTGGCTCCAAAAATCTTCATATACATTATGGAGAGGAAGAATGGTTGGTGGTAGCCAGGAAGATTGAGCTGGTCCCTGTTTCACTTCCCAACAGGCTGTCTTTAATAATAATAATAATAATAATAATAATAATAATAATAATAATAATTTATTTGTACCCCGCCCATCTGGCTGGGTTTCCCCAGCCACTCTGGGCGGCTTACACAGAGACCAAAAATACACAAAAATGTCACACATTAAAAACTTCCCTGAACAGGGCTGCCTTAAGATGTCTTCTGAATGTCAGGTAGTTGTTTATCGCTTTGACATCTGCTGGAAGGGTGTTCCACAGGGCGGGCGCCACTACCGAGAAGGCCCTCTGCCTGGTTCCCTGTAACCTCACTTCTCGTAGTGAGGGAACCGCCAGAAAGCCCTTGGCGCTGGACCTCAGCGTCCGGGCAGAACGATGGGGGTGGAGACGCTCCTTCAGGTATACTGGGCCAAGGCCATTTAGGGCTTTAAAGGTCAGCACCAACACTTTGAATTGTGCTCGGAAACGTACTGGGAGCCAATGTAGGTCTTTCAAGACCGGTGTTATGTGGTCTCGGCGGCCGCCCCCAGTCACCAGTCTAGCTGCCACGTTCTGGATTAGTTGTAGTTTCTGGGTCACCTTCAAAGGTAGCCCCATGTAGAGCGTATTGCAGTAGTCCAAGCGGAAGATAACTAGAGCATGCACCACTCTGACGAGACAGTCCACGGGCAGGTAGGGTCTTAGCCTGCGTACCAGGTGGAGCTGGTAGGCAGCCACCCTGGACACAGAATTAACCTGCTCCTCCATGGACAGCTGTGAGTCCAAAATGACTCCCAGGCTGAGCACCTGGTCCTTCAGGGGCACAGTTACCCCATTCAGGACCAGGGAGTCCTCCACACCAGCCCGCCCCCTGTCCCCCATAGTTTTAAGCAACCATGGCTATATTTTGCCAAGTCGATCAAAGAAGAAAATCAGACACTGTTCTAAAAATGCTTCCTTGACTGCTTATCATTTACTGGCAATTGTTTTGCAACATTTAGGATTAAACCACAGGCTACAGAATGCCCCATACAGAATATTAGATCTAATGCAAGAAACCGACTGTTTTTAGCTACAATGAAATACCAGCGTGAACAGCTCGGGTTGTTTGCTATAGTGAGGTCCGCTTGGCATCTCTGGTGCTGCATTTGCCTTTAATACAGCATTTTTTTAGCTTTTTTAAAAAACGGGCTGCTTTGATTCAAAAGTCACATTCCCCACCCCCTTGCTGTGGCTGAAGAAAATTACCCACAGCATGCCGGACTGATAAGTCGCATTTGATTATGTCTCGCTGTGCCTTCAGCGGTGCCATTTTAATCTCTAATGCTCTATGGACTTATGGATGCTTATGGATGGACTTAGGAATACAGGAAGCTGCCTTCTGCTGAGTCAGAACATTGGTCCATCTCACTCAGCACTGTCTATACTGACTGGCAGTGACCTTTCATGGATTCATGCCAGGAGATTTCCCCATCTACTTGGAGGTGTTTCCAATAGGAAGCTGCAGAGAAAGTGAGAAAGCATGCACACACACACACACACACACACACACACTTGTGTGCCTGTGTAGGAAAAGCATAAGTGGTGCTGTCCAATCCTCCAGAGATGATGTGCAGGTTTCCCTGATATTTTAAAACATGGGAGTCAGAAATCAGCTGTTTTAGAAGCTCACAACTCACTGCCATAAGCACATGTTGTACTGTTGGTACGGTATTGTCAGGGAACTGACATCGGAGCTAGAGGTGGAGGGAAGGCTCTCCAATGATGCTGGAGAAGGGCCCAGCAGGGAGAGAGGCAGCTCCGCAGATGGGGAAGCAATTCAGTGCAACACCAGGAATAAGGAGGGGCAGATGGGGGAATCGGCGAGAGGGCTCCCAGACTCTTCACCGGACACCAGCGGGGAGAGCACTGGTCCTCCGCTACCCACGCCCTCCCTGCGTGAGAAGACTTCCGCGCAGAGAAAGTAGGAGGAGACTGGGTGTCAAACAACTTTTATGTTGGAAAAGGTTTAAGAAACGCCCACTGACGGATTCTGCTAGCGACTGAGGCAGCCACGAATTGAAGGGCTGTCCAGACAGAAAGGTTTAACAAGGCAACATAGCCAGGAGAGGCGGCAACTTACACACGAGCAACCCCAACCATTATAGGTATGTTGCTGATATGAATATAGCACAGTTTGAAGTGACTGGAAGCTTAAGAATGGACTCCTTTGCAAATGAAGCATTGTCCAGGCCCGTAAAAAATATTATTGAAACTTTACTGGCAGAACTCTTTAAAAACAAAAAGATAAGCATCAAAGATACAACCAAAATATCCATACAACGTCTTATGCTGTCCAGCACAGGCTCAGCTTCTTAGAAAAGATGAAATAATCCAAACAGATCTAGAAGCAGAGGAGTATCTCTCTCCACAGTATGAATTCCAGCCTCCATTGGCCTTATACTGTTTGCTCTCCCTTCAGGAGAGCTTCATTTACATCCTTCTGTTAGCAATACACATTTAGTCATTTTCCATTTTAAACCTTCATTAGTGCACATACATTTTTCATTTCTGTGTAAATTAAATCAATTATACTTAGCACTGCACTGCCATCACAAGAAGCTCGAAAGGGTAACTTGAAATATAGAGGATGGCTCATTTTTAGCTCTTATAAATCCTAGTTTGGGGTAGGAAGGAAGACAGGAAATATGCCCTGTTCCTCAAGTAGCCTGTTGTGGAAGCAGCACAGATGCTTAATAATGCCACCTCTCAAAACGACTTTGTGACTGCAAAGTTTCATACATTAGTAAAGGACAAAACTAATTGTTTTGGAGCCCAACCACTTTATGGGTGAGAAGAGTGAGAGTCGCTAAAACCTGTTCTTTGATTGTCAAGGCTGGGAATTTAATGAAGGCTGCAAGCCATGTACATTTGTCTTTGTTGCAAGGTTTTTAATAGTTTTGTCTGTTGAAAAAGCAGAGGCAAACAGTGTGTGCTGGTTCCAAAAACAATGCTTCACAACTAGCTCTTTCAGCAGACAGTGAGCCATTCTCTATTTGCATTTAAATTCAATTAAGAGCTGTCGATGAGTTACACTTGGAAGGAAATGTTTTTTTCTGGGAGAACAAGCTGAGCATATTCTCTGCCAGGATACACAGTAGCTTTAAAGTGATTAACAGAGAACTCTTCTCTTCCCAAGGTTCAGAATAGAGCTGAACCAAAAAAATTATCAGGGGCCATTTTTCAAAGATTTTCCTATTTCTTACTAACTCTCCTGGGCATTTTTTCCAGCTGGAACTCACTGGAACTCAGTTCTGGCACCTCTCAGGTAGGCACCATTGCCATCATAAGAGAACAAGGGAGGAGTTTGTAGTGAGTTCTGGCACCTCTTTTTCTAGAAAAATAGCACAGCGTACCCCCAAAACAAAGACCATTTTTTTTGGCAGAATTTTCTCCTGGTCTTCTACACCATATTCCCCTTCCTCCACAATGCCAGATCCATCAGGCCAGCAGCACCAGAAACAAAGGTGCTGGGAACTAGGCAGGGCCTCAGGCTTGGGCTGTAGCCTGTTGGCTCATGTCCCAAGTGTCTCGGCCCAGTATACCTGAAGGAGCGTCTCCACCCCCATCGTTCAGCCTGGACACTGTGGTCCAGCTCCGAGGGCCTTCTGGCGGTTCTCTCATTGCGAGAAGTGAGGTTACAGGGAACCAGGCAGAGGGCCTTCTCGGTAGTGGCACCCGCCCTGTGGAACGCCCTCCCATCAGATGTCAAGGAAATAAACAACTTTAAGGCCTTCAACTCCCCAAGGAAGGGGCAGAGTATGGTAGGGGCGATCTTGCTCTGGAAGCATTTTTGTAAAAAATAAAAGTGTCGTTTAGGTCAAAGCGTGCCAACTATAGGGGTTGGAGGTGTTGCTATCAGGCTTCAGGGGATCAGATCCCTCCCACAGTGGCAGCCAAGAATCAGAGAAACGATAAAAGTTCTCACCAAGCAATTTATTCAATAATTCACAGAGAGCGACGAAGAAATGCAGCCTTCCCTAATAATGGCGTTGCTCCAAGTAAAGTCCCCCCCCACACGTCTTCCCTATACTGCGTCACCCCTGTGTCGGCTAACCTGAGCTTTCAGCCTCTGAGCTCTCTGTCCTACTACCCCCAATGCCCACCTGCTCGGGGGGGGGGGGATGTCAGAAATGCTTTCTAAGGACACTGAGTCTGTCAGCTGTCTCTCCCCTGATGCTTCCTCTCTTTCCTGCTGTTCCTCTTCTAATATTTCCCAGCTTCTCCACTCTGCAGCCTCTGAACTATGCCCTTCTGCAAACCACTGTTCTAAATCTATACTGTCCTCCTGTTCTCAGGAAGGTTTAGGAGAAGAGGGGACGGTACCCACCATTCCTCCTCAATCCAGCCCCTGACAGTCATCAGCCCCCTTAATTCCTTAGCAGCAACCTCACCCCCCACCCCTATATTGAGGGGATGGAGCAGGCCAAACCGCCGAGCCAACCACAGTGCATCTTAGCAGAAGGCTGCACCTGCCTGGGTTGTGTCAGGAGACGCTGTGGGGACTGAGGCACAGCATGTTTCGACACCACAGGGACCAGTGCGGCCTAGCAGTAGCCTCTCGCTAGGCCATGCCAGTCTGGCCTGCACAGTGTTGGAGATGTCTGTGACATGATGTGCACTGCCACCCCACCCCCCAATCCTGGGGGGCAACCCAGCACCTGTGCTCAAGCCCTAGACTGAGCATAGGCAAACTCGGCCCTCCAGATGTTTTGGGACTACAACTCCCATCATCCCTGACCACTGATCCTGTTAGCTAGGGATGATGGGAGTTGTAGTCCCAATACAACTGGAGAGCCGAGTTTGCCTATGCTTGCCCTAGACACAGTTGGAGCATCTGGCACATGTGGAACTTGTTTTGCTCCCATCATGCCCTGAGCCAAATTCAGGACAGGGCATGCTGGGTTTTCCATATGTAGCCAAATAAGACTTTTGGAAAATACAGAGGTAAACTTGGGGCAAAAGGAGCACAAAGAAATAAACAGGGGACAAAGGGAAGATAAACTATTTGCCAACTTGCAGTGCTTAATTAAACACCCAGCACCTTTTTACAATAACTCTCTACATAACACTGTACTGATTTTTACTTGCCGATCCATTATTAGCGATCTTTGCATTTGTTGCTATAGCTACCGCCCTAATTTATAAAGCTGATGTACAAGATCTGAAACGGTCGGTGAAAACAACAAAAAATAATAATTATGAAAAGGAAAACTTTTCACATTGATTTTAGGTTTCTCTGGATGATGCACATATAACCGTAGTTTGGATCTTTCCTTTGCCACATGCTCACTAGATTCTACCACCCTCAACCTCCCATTGGCAATAAGGGAACGGTACTGGTCCGACTTAGGGGGTTGTTGAGATTGTGTTATATATGGCATATTTTGAACACTCCAAAGCTGATATGAGGATGGTTCAATGGAGGCTAGTCTGTTGGTGGAAATGGCAGGTATTTCTGCCCTGTGAACTGGTTGTAACAAGGCAGACATGCAGGGGCTGACTGGGGGCAGATTGAAGTTGGTGGGGCAGCGTCTGAATCCCTCTAATGGACCAATCTCCATGGAACCAATGCATGAGCAGCCTGCATCCCTCTGCAGCCAATCAGAATGTAGATGTTGAGAACAGGGCTTGCACCCACAATCCATCTCTTTCCTCCATCTCTTCAACCACACATTTCACCTTTCCACACAGGGCTTATTCTATTCAGTTATGGTATTTATTTTTGCCTTTGGCTCAAGAACTGTCTCTGGCTTTTCATCCCCGGCACATTTTTCATTTTGAATATTTGAAACTTGGGGCTGCATTTGAAAGATGAAGAAGCCTTTTTTTATTTATTTAAGGGAAGATAAAGTCTCTGAACAGCAGAACGGGGACAAAACTTCATAGACTTTCTTGTCTGGCAGGCAGAGAACGATTGCATTGTTCACCAGGCCCCTGAAAGCATCCTTTCTCTAGCTGGCTTTCGCTGTGTTTATCTATCATACTAAAAGCTGCCGGGCGAAGGGGGGAAAAGACAAAATATAACGGACTCAATGAGCCTGCACTGAAGGGAAATTCTTTTTTTATAGGCTATTTAAAAAGCACATTTCAGCTTCAGTTCTTGAAAGCCATCCGTTTCTATGACACTTGATGATGACTTAAACATACGATTTAAGGTGATAACAAATATGGTTGGAAAGCAAGCAAGCATTATTAGATGGGGAAATGTGGATCTCTGAGGTGGAATAGAACACACACACACACACACACACACACACACACACACACATTGGATACTTGAATAAAGGGAAAAAGAAAATAGGTTCCTGTTAGTGCTGCCATAAGTCCCTTGCTAGGTACACTTAAGTCCCATTGAAAGTATAGTTCATGCTATTAGTTCTGATAGATCTGGCACTGGATTAGTTCCATAGAAGGCCCCCATCACCCTAAGGGGGAGCATAACACATTTTTACAAAGACTCATTACCACAAATCATTTCATTTCATTTCATTTCACTTTCAGTTTGTATACAGCCTTTCAATATTACTAAACACAAGTCGGCTTACAGCAGCAAAATATACAACAAAGAAAACATGCCTTATAATAATCTGTTCCGATACAAAAAGTCATAACAAAACATAAGTTTAAAATGAACGACGTATCAAATAAAGTAATATTCAATAATCTATTAGAATATAATAGTACACAATAAAATTAACTCTCAAAACATCAGCAAATATTAATTAAGTAGAAATTCACTCTTACCAATTACAATGAATAGTTACCAAACTATGATCAAGAAGAATAAAGGCAAGTCACAATGCATAAAAAAACCATGCAAAAGGATAGTACTGAGAAAGAAAGACACACAACTTATAAAATTATTTTTTATAATAAAATAACCATTCTGATATATTTGGCCAAAGACCTCTCAGCATGGCTAACAGCAGTTTTAACAAAAACAATGAAATAGTATTTTAAAACAGCACAGCAGTATGAAAGGACGTTGCCAAAAAGATGTCGGAATTAGCAGCGAGAGGCAAGCTTCCTTGGAAAGGGAGAACTTCAAAGGCAGCCCCCCTCCTGCAATGACGCTTTCTTTGGCTTCTGCCCACCTCACCGCTGAAAGGGATCTGACCAAGGCGCTCAGAAGACCCTACCATTATGACATCAAGGTAGATAGATGTGAGTGACAGGTACACCATAAAATACACCAATTCCAAGCTGTCCAGTGTGGTGTAGTGGTTAAGAGCGGTAGTCTCGTAATCTGGGGAACCGAGTTCGCATCTCCGCTCCTCCACATGCAGCTGCTGGGTGACCTTGGGCCAGTCACACTTCTTTGAAGTCTCTCAGCCCCACTCACCTCACAGAGTGTTTGTTGTGGGGGAGGAAGGGAAAGGAGAATGTTAGCCACTTTGAGACTCCTTAAAGGGAGGGGAAGGCGGGATATCAAATCCAAACTCTTCTTCTTCTTCTTCTTCTTCTTCTTCTTCTTCTTCTTCGGGGAGAGAAAGGATGTACTCTCTGGTCCCACCCTCTCTCACACATCACCATCGCTGCTCCTAAGCCCTATTCACCAGACGTTTTAATTCCTCATGTGATAAGGACAGTGAGGACAAACACACTCATTCCATCTCCTCCATTACCGTCCCTGTTCCTTTCTATGTACAGTGGTACCTCAGGTTACATACGCTTCAGGTTACATATGCTTCAGGTTACAGACTCCGCTAACCCAGAAATAGTGCTGCAGGTTAAGAACTTTGCTTCAGGATAAGAAATCGTGCTCCAGCGGTGCGGCGGCAGCAGGAGGCCCTATTAGCTAAATTGGTGAGGGAAGAACAATGCGCAAGCAATGATTCTCAGTTGCTGTCACGGCAGGCAGTTGGATGGCTGCACAACAAGGCCAAAACTAGACACAATGAGGGAGCTCTGTCATTGGAAATCCCCATGACTTTCACAGGGCTGACCATGGCATTAGGCAAAGTGAGGTGGCTGCCTTAGACAGCTGATTCAGGGAGGGAATTTGATATTATTTCTGATATTATTATTACAGTGGTACCTCGGGTTACATACGCTTCAGTTTACAGACTCCGCTAACCCAGAAATAGTACCTCGGGTTAAGAACTTTGCTTCAGGATGAGAACAGAAATCGTGCTCCGGCGGTACGGCAGCAGCAGGAGGCCCTATTAGCTAAAGTGGTGCTTCAGGTTAAGAACAGTTTCAGGTTAAGAACGGACCTCCGGAACCAATTAAGAACGTAACCCAAGGTACCACTGTATTGGAAGCTGAATTTCTGCAGCGGGGAGCCTGCTCTGCTCATATAGGCTTCCTGAGGGTGGCGCTTTGGTCTAAACCACTGAGCCTCTTGGGCTTGCCAATCTGAAGGTCGGCGGTTTGAATCCCCGCAACGGAGTGAGCTCCCATTGACTTGTCCCAGCTCCTGCCAGCCTAGCAGTTTGAAAGCACACCAGTGAAAGTAGATAAATAGGTACCGCTGCGGCGGGAAGGTAAATGGCATTTCCGTGTGCTCTGGTTTCCATCACGGTGTTTTGTTGCACCAGAAGCGGTTTAGTCATGCTGACCACATGACCCAGAAAGCTGTCTGTGGACAAACGTCAGCTTCCTTGGCCTGAAAGCGAGATGAGCGTTGCAACCCTATAGTTGCCTTTGACTGGACTGCACTGTCCAGGGGTCCTTTTACCTTTTTTTTTTTTTTTTTTTTACTATTATCAAATCAGCAGCAAGCACATTGTCTCTAGTCTGATACAATGCTATGTCAAATATTCTAAAAGAGACCTCACTGTTCTGAACTGCAGGGGACCACAAAGTAGCAGGGGGCAGCAGAAATAAAGGGCCTGTGATAGCTTACATGTCAGGACTACATTTCTGGCAGTAATCCTGAAATTGACAGGGACCCTGGCAAAATGACCTTGCCCTGATTGCTTGGCAAAGGAAAGATTTGCAGTAGCTATCTCAGTGCAAATCACTCCTCGCACCACAGTAGCTACAATACATGATAAATACACGCTGTGATCCTGCATCCACTTTCAATGGAGTAAGCATCTTCAAACTCAGTGAGACTTACATCTGAGTAAACACACATAGGATCCCCATACGGGTGACCTAGACGGGTGCAAAATATATTTTTTAAGCACTGCTCACCCTTCAGTCCAAATAAGATGGTGTTAGACGGACATGCGGTTAGAAAATTGTAGGAAGCTGTGATCGAACCCATATGTCAAATCTGCAAGGGGCTAAATGTCATTGAGACAAAAAGATAAAGACAGAAGCCTACTGCAAGAAGAAGCAGTACTAGTGAGGGTGAGATGAAACTGCATGAAGCATGAGACTCATTAGACAAGACATAGTTCTGGCAAGGGCAGCCTTACAGCTGAAGGTTATTTTCAAAGGTTGAGTGTAGATCTGATACAAACGGAGAGGTTTGGGGAACCGTCACGTCACCTGGGAGAGCAACTCATATTGATCCTATGTAAATGTGATTATTGAGAAACAGATCAGGTTATTGCCTAAGGATCTGAGAAAGATCGAGAAAGAAATCACACAAATGCACACAATGAAACTGTAGAAATCAGGGGTGTGAACAGGCACACACACCCCTCAATCTGTGGCTGTGCTGCCCCGGGGACCACCTGCCCCACATCAGATCTGCCCCCAGGTTGGCAGAAGGTTGGCAGAAGCTGGGACAGAGCAACGGGAGCTCCCCCATTGTGCAGATTCAAATTGCAGCATAGCTCAGGCGCTCGGAACGTTGCGTGTGCCATCCGCCCAGGGACATGGCAAGCCACCCATTGGGCAAGGCAAGCTGGGGCAGGGTGCACTGCATCGAGACTTGCCACTGCCCCTCTCAGTTGTAGGGTGGCTGAGGGAGAGAGGGCGGGCGGATGCAAGCTCCACGCTGCCGTTTTGGACAGCGTGGAGCCTTCAGTGCCCGAGCCACCGCACCACATAGCCCATAGCCATTTTGTCACTCCCTTCAGGGATGGCACCCACTGCACCCCCCTTCCTACGCCACTGGTGCCAGGGGAAAAACTGTCCTCTATAACCAGGTCTTTGACCTTTATCTGCGGCCTTTTAGAAGGGGGAAGTTGTTTAATGTGCTTCTTTCCCCCTTGGTTTTAATGCATGCTTTGGGTTGCCTTAGGCAAGATAAATAATATAAAACAACAACAACAACAACAACAATAAGGGATGGTAAATCTGTGGCCCTCCATATGTTGTTGGACTACAATTTCTATTATCCACAGCTAGCATGACAACAACAACAACAACAACAACAACAACAACAATAAGGGATGGTAAATCTGTGGCCCTCCATATGTTGTTGGACTACAATTTCTATTATCCACAGCTAGCATGAATAAGGGGATGGATGGAAAGCTTGGATAGGAAGTCTTTTAGATTTTATGGCATAGGCTTATGCAGAAAGAGGAAGGTGGGAGCCCCCACCTCACCAACAGCCTTCAATTATATTAAAAAGTCCAAGTGTCTAAAATTAAAAATAGATAAAGCACTTAAAGGAAAGAGATAGGATTGAATCGGTGCACCCCCCACCAATGGTTGCCCATTCATTTTGTGGTTCCCATTCATCTTTTCCCATTCATCTTGCTACCTACACTAGCAGTACAGAATCTGCGCATGTCACATCAACTGATTTGCATCCAAAAAAAATAGAGATGCAGATGAATTTAATGTATAATACCAGCATGTGGCATGTAATGAGATTCTCTAAAAGTCTGCACATTTTTCATTTTCTGTGCAAAGCAGCTCTGATGAGAAGTCAGGTGGTGATCTGGCAAAAGATTATTACGTAGCAAGCATGGCCTCTGGGCAGTTGTAGTGCCTTGGTAAAAGCTGAATACACACACACACACACACACACACACACACACCCCAAGGTGACAGAAAGAGATCCAGTAATATTGAAGACATAACGTCATCCTCCTAATTCAGCTTTATATTGAAACCCCTGATTTTCTATTCCTCACCTTATGAGAGAGCTAACGTCTACAGCTTTCACCTTTTCAAAATTCACTGGCGCGATTGGCTGTGTGCTCCTGATCTTTTGACTAGCTGCCAAGGGTGGAAGAGAGGAAGGTACAAGTCAGTCAAACTACAAAGGGAATGAAAAGGTCAATACAGTCAATACATTGTTGTCTTTCTCAGAATGAGTAAACACCTTATAAAGCTATTTCTGTGACAGGGATAGCAAGCAATAGGGACAGGAGCACAACATTCACGGCCTCATGCAGAAGAAATAACTCTTATGCTGTAGTGAGAAAGGTTTCCTTTTTGTGGAATAACTTTGACTACCCACCATTTTATCACTGACAAATAGAATCTTAATTATTAAATTAAAGGATTGTTCCATTTATTAGGCTTCAGTGTTAAACACACTAGATAGGAGAGAAGCTCCACTGAACACAGTGAGATTTACTTCCAAGTAAAAATCATAGCACTGTGCTGTAAGAAACTGACTTATTTTGGAAATGTAACTGACCCTCTGATACAATTATGGTAACTGACCATAATTCTGAAGCCATGGGTAGCATTCAGCTAAGATATACTCAGAAAAGGTCCCCCGAAATCAATGAACTTGACTTAATTAGGTCCTTTCATTTAAATGAACGAACTGAGTAAAATTTAGTTGAATATTTCAGCAGCATCTGGAAGATGTCATGTTAAGGATGGCTGCTCTACAACCATTTTCATTCTTTAGGAAGAATCATTTACAGTACAGTTGTACTTTGGAAGTTGAACAGAATCCATTCTGGAAGTCTGTTCAACTTCCAAAACATTTGGAAACCAAAGCACGGCTTCTGATTGGCTTCAGGAAGCTCCTGCAGCCAATCGGAAGCCAAGGAAGCCCCGTTGGACATCCGGCTTTCAAAAATAGTTTGCAGACCAGAACAGTCACTTCTAGGTTTGTGGCATTCGGGAGTCAAAACATTAGAGAACTAAGCTATATGAAAACCAAGGTACGACTGTATTCACTAGCCAATATGGCCTGATATGAAGCCAGCTGCTTCATGCTATGATGATGATGATGATGATGATGATTTTATTATTTATACCCCACCCATCTGACTGAGATGCCAACCCTTGGCTGAGCTGGAGTCTGGAAGAACTTGGTTTATCATTCCAAGTTATCCATCCCTCCTTCTGTTCACACCTAACTCTAACTATTCTTTTCACCCAGCCCCCATTCTGCATTCTTGAATCAAATGTTTCACTGAATCAAAACAATCACCTTAAGATTGGATATGGATGAATTGATGAAATATTAATCCACACATGGTTTGAGAGATGACCATGGCCAATTCCTTGAGGACTGGAGAGGTTTTTTTAATTATTTAAAGAACGGCTATAGCGAGATGAAAACATGAGCAGGAGTTGAAATACGAGCAACAGTGTGAATTATTAAGACAAATAGGTTAAAATGGATGCATTGAATAGTATGTGTGAAATATGCTACATTCAAGGGTAAATATGGAAACAATGGAAAAGGAGGAGGGGAAGTCAATGGATAAAGTAATTTATGGTCTATGTTAAAATGTGTAAAAGTTGATTTGTTTTTTAAAAAGGAAAAGGGGACCATGAGAGGTATGCTGATCACCAAACTGACCATGCCAAATTTTTAACTCAGGGTTGGAACTGTTGATTCTAGCAATGGGTAAATCTTGTCCATTTCAGTTTCTCTTGGTTTTTCATTTTTTGGAGGGCACAAGGAGAAGGGGACAACAGAGGACGAGATGGTTGGATAGTGTTCTCGAAGCTACCAGCATGAGTTTGACCAAACTGCGGGAGGCAGTGGAAGACAGGAGTGCCTGGTGTGCTCTGGTCCATGGGGTCACAAACAGTCAGACACGACTAAACAACTAAACAACAACAACAACAACAGCAACAACAGTCTGAAGTTCAGTTTCCACATCAGTCATAGCATTGCTTACAGCAGATTCTCTTGCTTAATTCAAGGACTGCGTGATAAAAAGAGTCTCATCCATGATCTCATTAATTGCATACCATGAAATATTACCATTAAGCAAAAATGTCTAACGCCCAGGCTAATACATTTAATGACAGGAGACAGTACGCCTCTGAATATCAGTTGATGTTGCACTCATGTCCTGCTTGTGTGGTTGGCCAATGTGGGAACAGGATGCGTCACAGATCAGAGGCCTGTTATAGGACCAAATATGAGGTGGGCAAACTTCTATTCCATTCAGCACATCTGCGACTGATGCTGAGCTTGATAGATGCTTGGTCTGATCCAGCAGGACTTTTCTTATGTTTCTATGTTCTAGACAAAAAGCAAAGTGTATGCTATACATATTTATATATTTTGAACACATGGAGGGATGCAGGTGGCAATGTGGTCCAAACCACTGAGCCTCTTGGGCTTGCTGATCAGAAGGCCGGCGGTTCGAATCCACACGATGGGGCGAGCTCCCATTGCTCTGTCCCAGTCCTGCCAACCTAGCAGTTTGAAAGCACACCAGAGCAAGTAGATAAATAGGTACCGCTGTGGCAGGAAAGAAAATTGTGTTTCTGTGCACTCTGGTTTCCGTCATAGTGTTCTGTTGCACCAGAAGCAGTTTAGTCATGCTGGCCACATGACCCGGAAAGCTGTCTGTGGACAAATGCCGGCTCCCTCGGCCTGAAAGTGATAGATAGATAGATAGATGATAGATAGATAGATAGATAGATAGATAGAACTTTATTCGCATTAGCCAATGGCCATAGCAACAGTAAAACATTACAGTATACGCAGAAAAGGAAATTTGATAAAAGAGCACAATTTAAAGTCCTGAATCAGCAGTCAGTTAGTGGCCTTTTTTTCTGATGGCCCCAGCTATGACCCTAGCAAACTTTGCTGTTATCTGCTCATTTTGATCTCATAGAAGAAAGGACATTGTGGCAGTGGTTGAGCGCCCTGGGATGGTTAGTACGAGTGGGGTGATGATCTCGTTCCTCAGGTCTTTGTAGAGAGTACAAGACAGGAGGATGTGTGCCGCTGTTTCGGTGCTACCATCTCCACAGGGGCAAAGACGTTTCTCAGGCGGGATCTTTTGGAATCGACCCTCAAGTACTGCAGATGGCAAAACATCCAGTCTTGCAAGTGTAAAAGCACGTCTGTATTTTGGGATAATAAGTGTGTGCAGATATGGGGCCAGAGAATCAAAATGGAGATGTGGAAAATGAACATACCAAGGGCAGAATTTCCTTATTGTGTCCAGGTTGTTCTGATGCTCGATATGGCCTGAAAGTGAGATGAGCGCCGCAACCCCATAATCACCTTTGACTTGACTTAACCGTCCAGGGGTCCTTTACCTTTTTACCATATATATGAGACACATATTTTGGGAACTGGGTGAATTTTTAATTTTCTTGTATCTATCCTTGCCTTAAGAGTCTATTATACATCGATATTGTTGTCACAGAGAGAGCCGGTCAGTAATTCACACAGTTCAAAGCTGGAGTTAAACTCTTTATTAGAAAAACACAATTTTCACAGACTTGGCTGGGTTTCAGGCCTAATGAGTACAGCAGCTCATGCCCTGTAGGTCCTACTTCATGAAATTGGTTGTCGAGACTAAAAGTCCCCAATTGCCCACCAGTCCATGACAATTGTTTAAGCTCCTTTTTGTCTTCATAAAGACATCTTAACTCCAGTTGTCTTAACGAAAACACATTTTTAAAAATAATAATACAGTTTCTCTTTTAAGGTTCCAAGTGCCAGGTGTTGCCTGGGTCCCACTGCGATCGATCTTCAACCTTTGAAGAGCTGCCCGTGTCTCACTAAGCAAACAAGCTTTGCCCCTGGGGCTAAGCCTTTGCAGCTGCTGTTCATTCCCATTTTCTGTATGTGCCAACTCAGACTGCCCACCCACCTTTCCTCCCGCTGTATCTGGTACCTGCACTGGCTTTATGAATATCCATGCATGTCACATCAGCTGATCGGCATCCAAAAAGATGTGGATGAATAGCTGCCCTCCCCAACAGAGCTTGGCAAAAGCAGTTGGAGCTGTAGCATGGTGTCTTCAGGTGCCTCTTGCTAGGCTCGCTGCCAAGCAATCACTCAAAGGTACAATAAGTAATCACAAAATCATACGGCCTGGTTAGGTGCAGATAATATTTTGTGCTGGAGTGAAGTCCTTACGTACAAAATGTACTGGGTGACAAGAAGTGTCCGATGAGAAAAACAAAATGAATGTCCTGCAGGTCTTCCACAAAACAACACTTACTTGAGACAGGATCCTCATAAACACTCAACTCCAGAGTGGGTAGTTTTAGGGAAAAAAAGAGGTCTAACCTCATCTCAAGAGTTTAGGGGGCTGGAAATGCATTTCAAAAAGGAGACAAGCAAGATTAAAAATAAAGACAGACCTCACCATCATTTGATAATAGATTTACTAGGTGAATGCAGGTAGAATATTAAGAAAACTGAGGGCTGCTAAGTCTCAAGTTGTAGAAGAAGGAGATGAAGAAGAAGAGTTTGGATTTGATAGCCCACTTTATCACTACCCAAAGGAGTCTCAAAGTGGCTAACATTCTCCTTTCCCTTCCTCCCCCACAAAAAACACTCTGTGAGGTGAGTGAGGCTGAGAGACTTCAGGGAAGTGTGACTAGCCCAAGGTCACCCAGCAGCTGCATGTGGAGGAGCGGAGACGCAAACCCGGTTCCCCAGATTACGAGACTACCGCTCTTAACCACTACACCACACTGGCTTGTACTTTTGTAGACAGGGATGCGCAAAACCACATGAGAAAGTGTGTACAGTGGAACCTCAGGTTATGTACCATCCTCCTTACGACCGCTTCGGGTAACGAGCTCCGCTAACCCAGCAGTAGATGCTCCTGGTTTTGAACTTTGCCCCGGGATGTGAGCAGAAGTCGCAAGCTGGTGGCACAGAAGCAGTGGGAGGCCCCATTATCGAAAGTGTGCCTCATGTTAAGAATGGTTTAGGGTTAAGAACGGACCTCCAGAACGAATTACAGTGGTACCTCAGGTTACATGTACTTCAGGTTACATAAGCTTCAGGTTACAGACTCTGCTATCCCAGAAATAGTACCTTGGGTTAAGAACTTTGCTTCAGGATGAGAACAGAAATCATGCTTTTGCGGCACGGCGGCAGCAGGAGGCCCCATTAGCTAAAGTGGTGCTTCAGGTTAAGAACAGTTTCAGGTTAAGAACGGACCTCCAGAACGAATTAAGTTCTTAACCCGAGGTACCACTGTAGCTGGTTAAGTGTATGATTTTGGTCCTGATAGGCACAGATGGGAACTGTTTGGGGATGCTGATTCTGATAGGATAGAAATTGTTGCAATCTGTGGATTGGGGCATGTTATTCTGTTGCAGGTTCATTCTGATATCACTTTATGATTCATTGGATGCAAAAACTCCATGTACGAAAAGCAACATGAGAATTGGCCTGCTAGGAAATGTGCCATCCATGGCTTCCAGATTCTTCCATGCTGGTCCAGCTGGAAATGGCCCAGTACTTGGACCATCCTGTGGTCATATCATGATATATAATGCCAGGTATATTGAAGGCCTCCCCCAGAATGGGCCAAGAGGTGATCCCAGGGACCAGGAAGCCTCAGGGGGAAGGAGATGGTTACTGATGACTTCACAACTGTCACCCAGGATGTCTTTCATCCAGAACACCACAGTATCATCCAACCACAGCTACAGTCAATGGCCTCAGATGAGGCAAATACTGGGCACAGCACACAGACTACCCCTTCTCCCAGACTGAAGCCTCATGAGTAGTATCTGCCCCCATAGAGGCCAGACAAATACTCGCTCAGCACACCACAGTATCATTCACATATTCTCTATCACAGAGACCTGGCCTGTTGCAAGCACTAAGGGCATTTGTGAGGGGCAGAAGCGAGGAACAAAGCATTTCTGGACAGTCTGTTTATCAGCCGTTTATTCTGATCTGTCTGCGGTTGACAGGGACTGGGGTGAGGAGGAATGGTGGAGACCACCTCCCCATCCTGACTCTTCCACGGAGAAGGAAGACAGTATAGATTTACAACAGGGTTTGGGGAGGTAGCAGTTCAGAGGTAGATCAGGGGGGAAGCTGGGAAATCATGGGAGAACCAGAACAACACCCGGCTGACACATTGTTATTAGAAAGTACTCCAGACCCTCCACCTCCCAGAACCCAGCGAGCCTTAAAAGTAGGAGAGCAAAGAGCTCAAAGACAGAGGACACATAGCAGCACCCGTAGAGGAGACGATGACAATGACAAATGAGGAAGTGGGAGAGACGGGAGGTGGAGATTCATTTGGGACAATGCCATTATCCAAGTGGATAGGTTCTATAGCCTCTCTCTGTAAAGACTGAAATATAAAAAGGACAGTAAGAAACTTTTCCTTGTCTTTTATACTTTCCTGGGCAACCAGCCGGGAGTCACTGACAGCACCTTGACAGCGGTTAACATTGTGTCAAAGCAAGTGTTATCTCACTCTTTCCACTGCATCTCCCACCTCACTTTCCTTATCACAAAAAGTCCAGTCTTTTCAAGAAGTGGGTTCATCATGCAAGGCTTCCCATTTAGCTATAACCGTGCAAGCTGAATTGGTCAGCCTGTGGTCGAATCCCATCTGAAAGTAATGGAAGTGCCCACAAAGATGGTAAACTCAGAGAGTGGAACTTTAAGCAATAGTTTCCCTGTGTTGCTCTCCTTCTACCTTGTAGAGCGTCTCAATGTGACTTATCGCGTAATGTCAGACTTGGTAGAAATTAATAAAATGCCGGAAATGTTCCAGCTGATAACATTTTGGACACTTCCCTTCATAACTGAGTGAAAAGGGAGACATCAGGATAATGTGCAAAGGCTATTTTAGTGGAAAATGCCAAGGACCATCGGCCATTGTGAAATTGAATTGATCACCTGGAAGATAGAGTTAAGGTAGGAATTTTCATGTGTGGAGAAAGTAGAAGGCAAGTGACTCTTTCCAGAGTAGATTATGTGTGAGGAGGGGGGAAAACAAGTATCACTGAGCATCTCATAATGCAAGTTATGTGCTGTGCCTCAAGCTTTTAAAATATATGTGTACTCTATACAATTCTGGCCCTAACAGAACAGAGTGCTGTTTGCCTGCTTTTAAATGTTAAAAGCCAGGTTTCGAAAGCTATCAGTCAATTATAAATTAGAACTCTTAACATCAGCTTTAAGCCATTAAGGCTTATGCTTCAGCTGGAAGAGGCCAAGTTGGCAAATTTTAATAGAATGGCATCAATACAGTCCTACTTTAAAAGTGCTAGAGATACTCTATTGATTCCAGCTGTGCTTATTTAGAACAATAAAAAATAATTCCAAGAAAGCACATCCCAAACAGCACTTGTTAATATAACAGTGTCAGGGATCTCTGGGTATAAAGTTTGTTTATTTCTCCTGCTTCTGGAAACTTCATTGCTTGAGTAGACAAGAAGATGATGAACTGTGCATTAACTATGAAAAATGGGTTCTGGTGATTCCAGGCACTACAGGGCTTTTCCTCTCCAAATGTGCTCTCTTGTTTTTCACAGCTACTGTCATTCTGTCCATTTGGCTGAATTTATACAAAATGGTTACAGTTCAGCTCACATAGCAATGACTAAGGCTGTGACCCTATCTATAACTTTCTGGCTGGGAGTTAGTCCCATTGAACATAAATGGAGTCCATGTAAAGGCAAAGGATGAGGCTGGTGTAGATGTGACCCTCAAGGCTATTCAATTTCTGGTCATAAATCTGTGCAAAAATAATGATTGTAAGCATTTCATTAGATGAGATGTCCATACCCCCCAACATTTCTCTTCCCTAAACAGGGATGCCTTCAGATGTCTTCTAAAAGTAAAATAGTTGTTTATTTCCTTGACACCTGATGGGAGAACGTTCCACAGGGTGGGAGCCACTACCAAGAAGGCCCTTTGCCTGGTTCCCTGTAACCTCACTTCTCACAGTGAAGGAACCACCAGAAGGCCCTCAGAGCTGGACCTCAGAACAATGGGGGTGGAGACGCTCCTTCAGGTATACTGGGCTGAGGTTGTTTAGGGCTTTAAAGGTCAGCACCAACACTTTGAATTGTGCTCGCAACCATACTGGGAGCCAATGTAGGTCTTTCAAGACCAGTGTTATATGGTCTTGGCGGCCGCTCCCAGTCACCAGTCTAGCTGCCGCATTCTGGATTAGCTGTAGTTTCCGGGTCACCTTCAAAGGTAGCCCCACGTAGAGTGCATTGCAGTAGTCCAAGCTGGAGATAACCAGATCATGCACCACTCTGGCAAGACAGTCCGCGGGCAGGGAGGGTCTCAGCCTGCATACCAGATGGAGCTGGTAGACATCTGCCCTGGACACAGAATTAACCTGTGCCTCCATGGACAGCTGTGATTCCAAAATGACTCCTAGGCTGCACACTTGGTCCTTCAGGGGCCTTCAGAACCAGGAATTCCTCCACACCCGCCCGTCCCCTGTCCCCACAAAACAGTACTTCTGTCTTTTGAGGATTCAACCTCAATCTGTTAGCCACCATCCATCCATAGCGAGGTATCTGTCTCTGGCAGCAAAATAGCTTTGGCTGCCCCTGTCAAGGAGGGGGTCACTTTCCCGAGTCCTCCCTCCAAGCTACTAATCAATCACACAAAGGCACCAAACGGGTTATCAAGCTTTATTGGCTTCTTCTCTGGCACCAGCTACAAAACATCAAACAACAAGGCAGGTTAATTCAAAGATTTATAGGGGCTGGGGAATGCTGGCAACCAGCCAGCCCCATCACATGCTCCCACTTTGGGGACTAATTGTTGCCACCTGCCTGAGGGGCCCCACCCAGCGATACTTGCTGACAGGATCACTACTTAATGACACGCCCTACCTGAAAAATTAGATATCCCAGGGTTCCTGGTGGGTGAAAACCCACCACTTCAGCATTCAAGGTGCCAGGAAGGAAATGATAAATGGAGACCTCTTAGGGGTGGGACCATCCTCTTCACCTCTATTTCCAGGAAAGGGAGAAGGTAAGGAAGGTTCGGGGTGGGCTAAAAGGGTTTATGGAGATGGTTTGAGGCTTGCAAAGAAGCAGGGGGCATTTGCATTCCCGATGTCATTAGGAGTACAACAGGGCCTGAATTTTCAAATGTGGTTCAGAAAAACAAACGCTTTCTGAGCTCAACTCAAAATGGTGCAAGGTCATTTCCCCCCCACACTACTGATAATATGATATTCAGAAAGACATATTACTTCTTAAATAAAGATCTTCTGTTGCCCTCTATAGCAAACACATGAATAAAAGAATCAACATATTGCACTGACAGTTCTACAGATCCAGAAGCAGAATAGGTCTCCTAGGGACAGTTGGTATTACAGGTAGTGAATCTTGGATATAGAGATCTCGTATTCTGATTTCATATTTGTATTTTATTAAGGTGATCTCAGTTAAAAGAAAGTGATACAGAAATAAAGAAGGAAAAGTGAGAGGGAGAAAAGCAACAACAACAACAAAGATACATATAAAAATGAAAATATGCAAATAAGAAGAAGCAATATACAATATCCCCATACATTCTTGTATAAATTGGTACAGTGGAACCTTGGGTTGTGGATGTAATCTGTGACGGAGGCAAATCTGCAACCTGCAGTGTACGCATCCTGAAGTGCTGTGTTGGCACGATTTGGCGCTTCTGCGCATGCGTGAGCAGCAAAATCCAGAAGTAACCCATTCCGGTACTTCCGGGTTTTCCACGATCCGCAACCCGAAAACACGTAACCTGAAGTGTCCATTAATATGAGGTATGACTGTATAGTGTTCTTGTTCTTGTGCTTTTGTAATTGCCTACTACATGTTGTATGAACTCATCCCAAAAGTTATTGTATTTATCCGTACAGAGTCTGTGCCTGTAAGCAGTCCATTCATAAATTGCCAGTGATATCATATCATTGTCCATTGATTGAAGGTTATCATATCATATCTATATTTTTCCAGTTCCTCAATATCAATCTCTTGGTCACCATTAGAGCATGAAAAATCCATTTCCGTTGTCCCGTTGATAATTTTCATACTGTAGGGATATAGTTCAATAAAATATTCTCCGCTGAAAGATTTAACTTTTTCTGCACATAGTTACACTGTGGAACACTTTCTCTCCAGCCAGTGTGGTGTAGTGGTTAAGAGCGGTAGACTCGTAATCTGGTGAACCGGGTTCGCGTCTCCGCTCCTCCACATGCAGCTGCTGGGTGACCTTGGGCCAGTCACACTTCTCTGAAGTCTCTCAGCCCCACTCACCTCACAGAGTGTTTGGTGTGGGGGAGGAAGGGAAAGGAGAATGTTAGCCGCTTTGAGACTCCTCCTGGTAGTGATAAAGCAGGATATCAAATCCAAACTCTTCTTCTTCTTCTCACAACTTGTTAAGTAAAGAATACCGTACAAACATGTGTTTCAGAGAGGCATTATCCTTGCCCCATCTCCAACACTGAGCTGTCTTAGCTAACCCATTTTTATACAACCATAAAGGAGTTCAATAAACTCTAAATATTATTTTCTGTTGTATTAGTCTTAGTTTTAAATCTAATGACACCTTAGGTATTGAAGTTAATACATTTCCCCACTGTCTGGGTAATAATGAAAGTTCCAATTCTTTACTCCAATCATCTCTTACAGTCTGCATGTTGAACTTGTGTATTGTTAATCGATATCTATAAAAAGTAATTGCTGGCTTTTTATTTTTGAATGAGTTGTCCAATTGCTCCAATATCTCAGGTATCTCGGAAGCTGAAAGGGCTTACGGCCCAAACACACTTTTTGGAGATGTTGTAATTGAAGATACTGCCATTGGGCTGTATCTGATATTTTTGCCTTAAAATAGCAAAGGTATAAAATTCATCTTACCCATCTATCAGTTCGTCCAATATCAATACACCTGCTTCCACCCAATTTTTCCATATTGCCATCTTTTTGCAATTCTTGGTATGGGGTTTCCCCACAGAGTAAGTTTAGCATGTGAGAATGGATCAGATTATTATTATTTATTAGCCAATATATTCCATATTATTCTAAGTCAGGCATGTCCAAAGTCTCTGGCCCCTGTGACAGTTTATTTAATGGGGTCAAATCCTTTAAAAAGCTCAACAACTTCGGGGGGGGGGGGAATTCCCAAAGTTAAAAAAGGTCAGCCCTCACGCATGTTCACGTCATCAAATCTGGCCCTCTTTGAAAAAAGTCTGGGCACCCCTGTTCTAAGTGACTTAATTATTTCCAGAGTCGCTGAGATGTCAAATATTTCGATCCTACTATTGTCCAACCAACCAAAGGTGCTATGTACATATATTCTAGGGTTGCCCACGTCAGAAAATTAGGGCCAACAATGGGATTCCAATATTTAGTACTTGACTAAATACGTAAGCCTAGTGATATAATTCCAAATATGGGATTCCAAAACTGCCTTCTTTAATTTGTAGCTGCCTTCTCTGCCAGGATATTCTTGGTATTGCTGAGCCCTAAATGCATTTCCTAAACAATTAGTTTATGTTTTTAAAATATGACCCAGATATAAAAACTGGAAGTCCTTTCAGGATATGAATGAATCTTGGAATAATATTCCTTTTGAGAACATTCACCCTTCCCCAAAGAGAAGATCTCATATTCTTAGGCAATCGTTTATTAATAATGTTGCTATATTTCCAAAACCATTTTCATACTGTCTTCCTTTTTCTGTTTTTTCCCCCCCTACTCAACAAACAAAACCTTGAGCTTGGCTTTCTTCACAAAACTGTACCTTCATGCTTCAAAGAATCTCCTTTATCAATGAGAAATGCCTCTGAGTTTCTAAAGCTTCATTCCTGTGTGTAGGCAAAAAATGCAGATGTTCTGCCAATGAAAGCTATTTTATTCTGCCAATAACTCACAAAATGCTTATCATAAAGTGATAAGCATGAGCAGAAAGTGTTGAAAACAGCCAGGCATTGAAGATCTATGCAAATTGCAAATAATAATTTGATGGTTGAAGCTTTGCAGACGATCTTTTAGTCTCTTTCTGAAATGACTTCATTTGTTGTTAGCTTTTGGCTTCACAAACATTTGCGTTAGTCTTGGGAAAGTTGCAAACACACCGTTTCTGAAAAGCAGTCGCTCAGAAACAAGATGAAGTAAATTCAAGAAAATGAAACTGGCCTTTGTTCGCTCGTTACTTTCAAGGCAGAAATTTCAACCTGGTTGAAATTTGGGCTTTCACACTCCCGCCTCCACTTTCCTTCTAGTCAGAGAATTAGTAATCTGAAATTTGTACATTCATTTTAATGCAGGAAGTCTCTGAATCAGCAACCCACCACCTCCCATTTCAAAGATTGCAGGGTCATGGGGGTCTATTCAGGCATTACTTCAGAGGTCTGAGCACATCCCTGAATGGACAATGAAAAATTAAAGGGCCTGGATCAATTAAAGGGACTTTAAAAGGTAAAGGGACCCCTAACCATTAGGTCCAGTCGTGGCCGACTCATGGGGTTGCAGCGCTCATCTCACTTTATCGACCGAGGGAGCTGGTGGCCAGCATGACTAAGCCACTTCTGGCGAACCAGAGCAGCGCTCGGAAACGCCTTTTACCTTCCCGCCGGAGTGGTACCTATTTATCTACTTGCACTTTGACGTGCTTCCAAACTGCTAGGTTGGCAGGAGCAGGGACCGAGCAACAGGAGTTCACCCCGTTGCGGGGATTCGAACCGCCAACCTTCTGATCGGCAAGTCCTAGGCTCTGTGGTTTAACCCACAGCGCCACCCGCGTCTCTTATTACCTGCTGCCAAATATAGGTCAGTGCCACCACTGAAAAGGCCCTGTTTTAGCAAACTGGCAACCCCACCTCAGAAGGCAGAGAATCACAATGGAGAACTTCAGAGGGAGATCTTCATATCCAGGCAGTTTCTTGTGTGTGCTCTAGACTGGTGTTTCCAGGATTAAACAATACCAGAATAAACCTTTTTAGTCACTATGCTTGTTGTGTATGACAAGACGCTTGCACTGTTTGGAAACCTTTTTTTTAAAAAAAAAAACACCCTTCAACATTTCTCCAATGAAAATAGGGATGCCCTGTTTCATAAGAATAACAGAGTGCACCTCCGGGGGTGAAGTCAAACTGCTGTGTTAACATCACCAAGTGACCTCCCTGGGGCACAAGCCTACAGAGGGTGTATGGAGGTCCTGGGCTGCCCAGATGACATGACCCCCTGCTGGGAAGTTTTTGCCTCTGCACATGAGTCTGAGAATGTTCTGCTCAGTTCACATTGAGTTCAGTACCCTGACCTGTTCTTAACACATTGTTGACCACATCTACGGAACGCGATTGTTATGTTCTTTCATGTCACGCAATATCAATCATTAGTAATAGTTTAAGTCTTGATACTCAATCACTAGTTAATAGTTTAATAAGGAGGTTTCACGCCTGTCCAATTCTGTGTTCCCTTTCCCAACCTTTAATCTATTGATGATTAATACCTATATTCAACCTTTGCATTGTATTCATGTTAAACAATCAGCAACAAGCACATATGTGGTAATGCTGTAATATTCAATAAAAGGGACTCTCCGAGACATGCTCGGGAGATGCCTCCCGTATGACACCTTGCCATTCGTCTGTCGCTTATTTCAACCCAACAACCCCCCTCTCAACCTCGCTGATGTGGTCCAGTGGAAAGCAGAGCAATACAGAATTGCTGGAAGAGGGAGTGCAAGGCACCATCTATTCCAGATTTCTGTAGGGTTTACTCCATAGACTTTTATTCTCCCAGAGATAGCCTGCAAAGCAGCAGAGGTTTAGTTACAGAGCTTTCCTTCTCCTAGATGGGCTACCTTCCCAGCATGGATGGTGCTGTGGTCTAAATCACTGAGCCTCTTGGGCTTTCCGATAAGAAGGTTAGTTGTTTGAATCCCTGCAACGGGGTGAGCTCCCGTTGTTCTGTCCCAGCTCCTGCCAACCTAGCAGTTCGAAAGCATACCAGTGCAAGTAGATAAATAGGTACTGCTGCAGCGGGAAGGTAAACGGTGTTTCCGTGCACTCTGGTTTATCACAGTGTGCCATTGCGCCAGAAGCAGTTTAGTCATGCTTGCCACAGAGAGCTGTCCGTGGACAAATGCTGGCTCCCTCGGCCTGAAAGAGAGATGAGTGCCGCAACCCCATAGTTGCCTTTGACTGGACTTAACCATCTGGGGTCCTTTACCTCTTTTTATCTTTACCTTCCCAGGTTGATGAGTATCACGTGTGTGTGTGTGTGTGTGTGTGGCTAAGGAAACAGCACAACTCAAATAAAATAGAGATTTTATGAGTAAGAAAATATCCTGCTATCTGAATAGCCAGTATTAGCAACAAGATTTAACTGCATCCATGGAAACAAATCTTTTTTTCACTTTCTCTTTAGATCCCATCCTCTTTCACTTTCCATCAAAGCCAACTTCTCCAAAGAATGAAATCATGTTCAAGGTAGACTATCCCATCTTTAATGCATGTGGAAACCGGACTCTTGCAATAGGGTGAAGTCTCTACAAGCAGGACTGGTATATGAAGTCATTATCATTTCCCATAGAGAATACAACTTGACAACCTGCATGGTAACAAATTGCCACAGCAACTACTTGGGATTTGACACTGCAAGGTCTCTGTGCCTCGAGATCCCGCTGGTGTCAGTAGGAGTTCAACACAAGTAAGAATTATAGATTAGATGCTTTGCTTGATTCAATTTGGGAGGCAGAATATCTTGTTAAGGCCCCTTCCTACCCAAACAGTTCCATTAAAAGCAAAGTCACAGCTTTTCTTTTCTTTTTGATGAAAAGTACTTTTCCCTGTTTTGGCCATTTCAGTTTCAGAGTCTCTATGTACAGAAGGCAAGGTCACTGCAAAATAATGTTGCCTTAATGCATTTATGTAGCGCTCTTTGTGCATGACATAATTTTGTAAACAAAGGAACCAGCCCCAGTGCATTTGCAATGTATTTGAATATAGGAGAGACAGCAAAAAGCCTGTTCACATGTACATTTGCCTAGCAATAAATGCAGGGATGAGGAGCTAGGATTAGGCTTGATGGACCCATGTTCCACTTGGGATATGTAAGAATCTGTCAATTCAGTTGGTCATTTTTCCAGCCTTATAGTCATTTTACTACACATTACTACACAAGTGTGTTATTTATATTAAAAAGAAACATTAACAAATAAAAACATATGCACTTTGGGATACATTTCTCGTTTGGAACACATTTTTGGCTAATATGCACATTTGGCTAATATGCATTATCAGTGCTTTTTTCTGGGGGGACGAAGGGGTATGCATAACCCTAAACATTTTGTGAATATTTGTACAGTGGTACCTCGGGTTAAGAACTTAATTCATTCTGGAGGTCCGTTCTTAACCTGAAACTGTTCTTAACCTGAAGTACCACTTTAGCAAATGGAGCCTCCTGCTGCCGCCGTGCCGCCGCCGCACAATTTCTGTTCTCATCCTGAAGCAAAGTTCTTAACCCAAGGTACTATTTCTGGGTTAGCGGAGTCTGTAACCTGAAGCGTCTGTAACCTGAAGCATCTGTAACCTAAGGTACCACTGTGCTTTTGTCCATTTACTGTATTTATTTTTCCCGATTGGAACTATAAAATGGCTATTTTCTTGAGTCAAAATGAGAGTACCCTAAGCATTTTTAAAGAAAAAAAGCACTGGGTATTATGTTTCCTCTACATAATGCAAATTTTTTTTTTTGCATGCTACTTTCACTAATACTGCACATTTGTGCGCATGTTTCCCCCATATATTCTTTTTTTTTTTTTTTTTGCTGTTGTTGGCAAACTGCATTGCAACATTCACACAACTGCAAATTTTGAAGGACAACTGCGTTCCAGTTCATATATTGGTTCAGAAAGGGCAAATTAGTTGTGTTTACACTAAAAGGTGAACTGAAACCCATCCCTACCCTCTGCACAGGAAGACAACCTGTACTTGAATAGACGCTCTGTGCAGAATTCTTTTGTAGTACACCAAATGTTTTAGAACAGTGGTTTCAACCAGTGTGCCATGGCACCCTGGGGTGCCTTGAATGATGGTCAGGGGTGCCGTGGACAACACTGGCCTCCCTCCTTGGATATGCTCTCACATCCCAAAGGCTTGCACAGTTGTTTGTTGCAGCGGCCCTGGCTACAAGCTCTGCAGGTGAATGGGCTGGTTGACAGAAACTGAGGCAGCCTCGCAGTAAGCAAGCAAGCAGGCGAGGGAGCCCAACCAGCCAGTTCACCTGCCCTTGCTGTTGGGAGTGGACAGACAAGTCCCAGACCATCGTGGGGCAGTGTGAGGAGGCACCTCTCTTTGGGGCAGGGTGGGGGCAGCTCAGAGCCCAGGGGCAGTGGCTGCCCTGGAGCTGGTCAAGGAAGCTGTGGACACAAAAAAGGTTGAAAACCTCCATTTTAGAAGATGGGAAGGCTTAAGCCATCTCTCTACATGAACAACAACAGTTGCTGCAGACTTTACTGCTAAGCAGTAACGTAAGTGGACCATCAGGTGTTAAGTCCTCAACAAGATGTTGAGGAGGGATGATTTCATTTGCACTAATTCTTGACAGAGTCTGGCTTGAATTGTTTTCTATGCTACAGCTAGGGATAGAAGAAGACAGTGATTTCCATTCTAACCTGCATTCATCACAATCAGCACTACAGTGGTACCTCGGGTTACAAACGCTTCAGGTTACAGACTCCGCTAACCCGGAAGTAGTACCTCGGGTTAAGAACTTTGCTTCAGTATAAGAACAGAAATTGTGCTCCGGCGGCGCAGCAGCAGTGGGAGGCAACATTAGCTAAAGTGGTGCTTCAGGTTAAGAACAGTTTCAGGTGAAGAACAGACCTCCGGAACAAATTAAGTACTTAACCCAAGGTACCACTGTAAATGAGAGATGGAAACAATGCAAAGAAAGTCCTGTATCAATTTGCGGACTTAGAATAACAGCCATGTGAACAAATACAGTCGTACCTTAGAAGTCGAATGGAATCCGTTCCGAAAGTCCGTTTGACACCCAAAACATTCGGAAACCAAAGCGTGGCTTCCGATTGGCTGCAGGAAGCTCCTGCAGCCAATCAGAAGCCACGGAAGCCCCGTCGGATGTTTGGGTTCCAAAGAACATTCGCAAACCGGAACACTCACTTCCGGGTTTGCAGCAGTCAGGAGCTAAAACATCCGAGTACCAAGGCATTCAGGATCTAAGGTACAGCTGAGTTATGTGTTTCACTGATTACCATTCCAAACCACAGACAAACCCACATGCTGCAGCAATTTCTGCTTATTTTTCTGCTTTTGTGAGATTTCTATGACATCCCTAGATACAGCCTACAAAGGGCTTAAGAACCAAGGAGCTTTTTTCTTGCATAAACAAACCCTACGTAGCAAGATTTGGATCACAGCCTCTCCCTCACTTTCATCGTCGCACAGTTTAGCTGTGTCTTACTGATGACTCATTGATTTAATGCAAGGTTTTATATTAGGATTGGCTCTTCTCCTGTGCCCTTTCATTCTGTTTGGGAAATGGCTACACATTCAGGCCCACTAGTTAGTCCCTGGCTTGGGGGTGTTTGCATGGCAAGACGCTCAAGCTGACCCCCCATTAAGATAAATAAATTCACACGGACACGGATATTTTGTTTAAGGTTTTTGGGCAAAAATTTGGCCACAACTTTATTGATTACAGGAATGAGAGCGGTATTGGCTTAGGCATTGGCAAGACTATATCTGACTCCTGTCCCCTTTGCAGGAAGTCTGTAAGGGTAAAACACCCAAAGGGAAATTGCTTCGGGGGAACCCGCCTGCATCTCCCATGGTGTTCCCAGAGGCCTGGCATGGCCCTCACCCTTCAAGTGGACTTTGGACAAGATCCAGGCCCCAGATTCCTTTAACAGAATACCCTTGGACAATGGAGGGGCAGGTTATGGCTGACCTCCCCTCCCCCATTTACCATAAGCCAATGCCTATCCGCCCAACCTTACAAAGTTATGACGATTGCTAAGAGGTAGGTAAAAACCAAGTGGCCCATGCCAATTTGCCAAATGGAAAAATTCCTACCCGGCCCCTGACACAAGCCAGGCAACTAACCAAAGTCCAAAGCAAGGCCAAAGGATCTAAATTAAAGGGAGGGTGGGCGGGTGTTCAGCAATGCGAAGCAGGAGCCTGGGATACGTCGTGCTGCTGCTTTTATACTTTCCCCCACTATCACCCTTTGACATGATTGGGCAATAGCCCTGGGTAATTGTGGTGCCACCCCGGCATGCATGCGATAGCTCCACCCACGCCAGGGTGGGGGGAACCAGGTTGAGAGCCTGCCCGCAACCAGAACCATCTATTAAAATGATCCCATTTGTTGACACTCTTTTATAGGTTTGTAAAGAGTGCTGGCTTGGAGGCATCTCATAAAACCACATCTAGGTCTATAAAATTCCAACAAAGCATTGTGCTTATATCCCTGGCTTCCAAAGTATCAGAAGCATTATAGAAACATTGTGGTGAAAGCCGCAGTGGCCTGGGCAAACCTTCAAGCTGAATTTATGACCCTTGTATCAACCACGGGATGTTGTTCTGACAGGCTGCTGTCCTATGCATCGGTGCTGGATAATAAATGGGACTCAGTTCCAAATAAATGTGTTTAGCAGCAGAGGGCTGGCCTTTGCTTGTTTGTCATGCCCCCAACTGTGACAGTAAAATTCAGTTAAGGCCTTGATTTGCTTGTGTTAAATTTGGGTTCGTTCTTGATGTGGTTGACTCACACAATTGCTTTGTTGGTGCTTAGCAAGTAGAACAGTATTTTCCAAGTGCAACTGACTTGGCTTCACCGTCCAACCATTTTCTTCTTCGTGTCACTGATTTCATGTTCCGCAGCTCTGATTGTGCCTGATGTGCCAGGGGAAGTGTTTTCTTCCTGCTGCATGTACACACATTCCAAAGGTTATTTGCGGCCATCTACAATTACTGAAGACAGGGGTGGCACTGTCGGTTAAACCACAGAGCCTAGGACTTGCCAATCAGAAGGTCAGTGGTTTGAATCCCCGCGACGGGGTGAGCTCCCGTTGCTCGGTCCCTGCTCCTGCCAACCTAGCAGTTTGAAAGCACGTCAAAGTGCAAGTAGATAAATAGGTACCGCTCCGGCAGGAAGATAAACAGCATTTCCCTGTGCTGCTCTGATTTGCCAGAAGTGGCTTAGTCATGCTAGCCACATGACCCGGAAGCTGTACGCCAGCTCCCTCGGTCAATAAAGCGAGATAAGCGCTGCAACCCCAGACTCGGCCACGACTGGACCTAATGGTCAGGGGTTCCTTTACCTTTTTACAATTACCGAAATCAGTTTTGATATGCCTGCTTTTAAATGTTCCCACATATTTTGAGACATGCATTCCTACTTGTGAATTGGTAAGCAAAAGGAAGGAATTCCCCGCCCGCCCCCCATCTTATCAAACACATGGCATTTGGTAAAGAAATGTGAGAAGGAAATACAGGGTTGTGTCTAACAAAGACATGCCATTTCCTCAAGCATGTCTCATTCTCCCTTGTTTCTTCCAATCCATTCCGGGGTTCCCCCAACCTCCAGAAGAGATTGGGGGCGGGGAGGGGGGAAGCAAGGAATAGGGAGATAAAGGTAGTTTCATTGTGTAAGTTCAAGTCCTGACATAAACAGGGCAACTTCATATTCAATAGATATAATCCATAACTTCTACAGGTGTGACCTTGCTCGTTTGCTGCAGCAAAAAACAACCTAGAGTCTAAGGCACCTTAAAGACTAATCCATTTTTTGTGCCATAAGCTTTTGTGGACTAGGGTCCCTTTCATCAGATGTTTCAAGTATTAGCCTAAGTTGGCAGGTATATGTACACCTGGGTACAAAGGGGAAGTCCAATGGATGCTTCCTGCGACAATTCAGTTAGAGCATAAATGTATGCAAAATGAGGGCTGTGCCCATTCACTCCAATAGTCACTGGTGACAGCAGAATCATAAAGGAAATACGGTAATGATCTCTTGTTTAGAAATGTGATTATTGTTTGTGTTACTTACATGGTTAAGTACAATCTTCTCTCTCAAAAATTAACATAGTGCAGATCTGCACCATATATTTAAAGCACATTCATTGCTCATTTAAGCTATATGACTTCCCCCAACTTAAACTACAGTTCTCATGATTCTTTGGTGGAAATCATGGGTTTTGAATGTGTGTTGAATGGTTCTTTCAAATATACACAACATCAAGTATAGTACGATCGCTGCCATCCTTTACATGTAAAGATCTTTACTGCATTTTCATTCATTTCTTAAAATCAAGTGGCACACAAATTTGTTGAATAAATAAAATAAAATAAATTTACCAGTTAAATAATAATAATTAATAGGAATCCATACAACACATTAACCCAGATTCAAGCTGAATCAGACATGAGATGGAAGACATCTAATTCAGCTTCTTGAACCTGGTATCTTCCAGATGTTTTGGACTACAACTCCCATCAGCCAGAGTCAGCATGTGCTAGAGGGAACCAAGTTGGGAAAGGCATCTGGAAGGAACTGCTCCTCCTCTTGTTGTTCTCAGCATCTGATGATCTCAGATAGGGCGGATCTACACTTGCCGTTTATAACGTTAAAAATGTGTTATTAGAATGTGACACCAGAGGGCGCTGCAGAGCACTGGGCCACTGGCAATGGGAAACCGCGTTAAACGTTTTAAATGTTATTAAACATAATGATCTACAAGATCAATGTAGATCCAGCCCTAGATTGCCTCTGGTGCTGGAGGCTCCATTCTGCAAGTGTGCATAGCAGCCAATGAGAGGCCTATGGTATCAAGCCAGCACTTACACACAGCAAACACTTTTGAGGTTACGCTAATAGACTTCATTAAGCACACTTCACAAAATCCAAAACAGGTGTCCATCTACCCCGCTTGACCATGCTGCAGACCTCCTCCAACATAAGTTTGTATCTACTTTTAAGGCATTCATGTTCAGCTGCAACACAAACATGCCATTCTTTGCAAATCAAAAGCATACAAAGATCGCTGGCACAGTGTTGCTCTAGCGAGCAGCTTTCCCCTCTCAGTCCTTTTCATTCAGTTCTTGTGGCACAGCCATTGATACTGGAGGGAGACAGTATGGCGTTTGTTAACGGCTGGCAGTTAGCAGCAATTTATTGTGGAATTCTTTTTTAACCCTCCGCTCTCTCTTGCGACAAAATAAGTAGAGTTAGGTTGTTTAAACTGGGGAGGGAAGGCAGGGAGGATAGTAATGGATAATTATGCTGTACAGAAACCGAAAGGTACAAAATTGCACACACACACCCCAAAAAAACCCACCAATTGCAAAAGTGTAATTTGTTGATTTGTTTATTTCTGCTCAGAATAATCCTGTGAAATAGGCTAGGGCTAGGCTGAGAGTGTATCTCTGTGTGTGACTGGCTCAAAGTCAGCCTGTTAGCTTCATGGCTGACAAGATTTGAACCTGGACCTCTCCAGTCCTCGTTTGACACCCTGACCCAGGGATAGGGACAAACAAGCCCCATCCAGGTTACTCTATCTGGTCCTCCTGGTCATCCATCCTCCGCCTTCCTTTGCATCCTCCTTGAGCTCCCAGATGAAGGGCAGAGAGGGGGGGTGTGCAAATGTGTGGACTCAGCTACATTAGTCAAAAAAAGCACTTTAAATGTGTTATAACTCTGTGACCCCTGATGGCGCTGTAGAATTCATGATTTCCCATTATGAGCATTACAACGTGTTTTCCTGAAAATGTGTTTTTTTATTTTTATTTTTAATGTGTCTAGATCTAGCCTGTGTATCAAACAGTGTACTCTACGAAGGTAAAAATCTGTCCACTTTTGGTTCCGGCAAAGGATTCCCAACCCCTGCTCTAACCATATCACAACACTGCCCCTGCTTACTTATTCATGTCAATGGGGGATGCTGCTATGTACCTGCAAAGAAATTTATGCTTTAAAACTGTAGACATAAGAAAACGATCAGTATATTGATAAAAATAGCCAGTTTTTAAAAGAAATGTATATAATAAAATTACATGACTAGCTAGGGTTGCCTAAACAGACAAACAAAGGTTTAGGAGACTTTAGCAACAGTACAACAAAGGTAGTTAGGTGGAGAGTTCCAGCGATTAGGTGCTGCCACACTCAAACATTGATATCTTTCATGTTCAGAAAAAAAACATTATGTGGCACTCGTAAAAGTGCCTGGTCTGCAAATTGAAGTGGTCAAGTGGGAACGTATGAGCTAAAGTGATCCTTCAAATAAACTGGTCCCAAACTGTTGAGAGCTTTATACACTAATAGTAAAACCTCAGCTTTGGCCTGGTGACAGATCAGTAGCCAATGAAGATCTTTGAGCAGAGGGTCTCACTCCTGTCTGCAGTCATTTTTATAGTGTTCTGTACTAACTACAGATTCCCAAACCAGTTCAGTTGTGAAGTTATCAAAGCCAGATCTGCTATCGTAAAGCTTTCTCAGTCCAGGAATGGCTTCAGTTGGCATACCAGCCAAATTGTGTAGTTGATAAAACTCACTTCGTAATACCAGGTATCTGTGACATTAAAAAACACTTGCTATGTAGTTCACCAGTAGCTGTGCCAAAACTGATTGGTAGTAACTATTATTTCATTTTCTACGAAATTGAAATTTTAAACGAAAAGTAATTGGGTCAACTATGAAATTGGATTAAATCACAATAACTTCGATTAATCCAGTAAAAGCAACTCACATTAAAATCAGGATAAATGGTTGATTGTTTACAGTTAGCTAAGTTACAGGAAAGTTCCCTAGCCCTAAAACTCCAGAGGATGGAACCAATGATTTTGAAAAGATGTTTAAAAATCAGAGGTCTTGAAATCAGGGTGTGCACGTACAGAGAAGCGGCACTAAAGGATTCGGTTCATTGTCTCTTACTTGCCCTTTATACATAACTGTCAAAAATGAGTGATGGCCCATCATTTTAGCTGAAGTGCCCTATTGGTCAATAAACCGAAAGGTCTGAGTTTCCTTCCTTAAAGGAAGGGATAAGGCAATTACTCAAAAAGTTGCTGCGTTCACCAGAATGGCTGCCAAACTTAGAGCAAGGTTTGTTAAAATTATTGTGATGGATTGTCATATAGGTGGGCAGGATGTGTAAAACACATTCTGGCATGGAAAAATGTGAACCTGATTTTCATTGCAACCAAACCCACGATACTATTATGATTATCAGGTATTTTGTATTTTTTAAATATATTGTAATTTTATGTTGTGGACCACTCTGAGATCTACAGGTGTAGAGTGAAATGTAAATTTAATAAATAAACAAATAAAACTAAGTAGCGGTTTCTTACTAAAAACCACAGCATACTCAGAATTACAATAGCCCAAGAGCAGTGCGACACATAGAAGTGAGAAAATACAGATACCCATATCCTGATTGTTGACTCTGGTGCCCTTTTCAGATAATCATAGAGACGGAGAAGGGTACTGGAAAATATTGGAAAGCCATAGTTAGAGCACCCCTGGCAGACGTCTCCCTGGTTTCTCCTTGAAGATCACCAGTGTGAGAAAGTCCATCACCTCTCCAGGTAAGTGGTCTCACTGAAATCAAGAAATTTCTCCTCATTAGAGATGGGTGAGAAATTTGATTCAGTTCGCATTTTTAGGCCCACCCACCTAATTTGCATTTTCCATAACAATAGTAAAGGTAAAGGGACCCCTGACCATTAGGTCCAGTAGTGACCGACTCTGGGGTTGCGGCGCTCATCTCGCTTTATTGGTCGAGGGAGCTGGCGTACAGCTTCCGGGTCATGTGGCCAGCATGACTAAGCCACATCTGGCGAACCAGAGCAGTGCACGGAAACGCTGTTTACCTTCCCGCCGGAGCAGTACCTATTTATCTACTTGCACTTTGATGTGCTTTTGAACTGCTAGGTTGGCAGGAGCAGGGACTGAGCAACGGGAGCTCACCCCGTCGCAGGGATTCGAACCGCTGACCTTCTGACTGGCAAGTCCTAGGCTCTGTGGTTTAACCCACAGTGCCACCCGCGTCCCTTCATAACAATACATTGAACCAAAACACGGTCATTCAGAGAAGTGAAATTCAAGCTTCTCTGAATTTTGTAATGCAGTTGTTCTCCAGGCAAGTAATGTCAGAGGCGGATTGCGGGGATCATGACCGATTCAGTCACACTGGGCCTTGGGGTGCTGCAGGGAGCAACACAACTATTATTTAGAATGGAAGGAGAGAGGGAGGGAGGCCTCAAGATCTGCCTCATGTACAAAAGTGTACAAAAATGCATAGACTCAGATAAAGTGTGCATAACCATGCACATTTCAGTGAAAATTGCATACAAATGTCATTTTCTAGCAGGTCATTATGCCCATATATGTATTTGGGATGTAGAAGTCTGTGATTCTAAAATGTATTCTTACATATATATTTTTTAATCCTATGCTCCAGTCCTACAGGCTGAAAGAGACACATTCTTCCATATATTAATGGAAAACACAGGCAACACTAACATGCTTGCCATTTGTCCAAGGAAAGTCTGAACATAAATCCTACGCAGGTTGCTCTCATTTCACTTTGATACTCCACTGCCCTAGGCAAACCCAGTTCCCTTAAATACAGTGGTAGCTTGGTACTCGAACGGCTTGGCTCCCAAACAAATCTGCTCCTGAATGCCACAAACCTGGAAGTAAGTGGTGCGGTTTGTGAACGATTTTCAGAAGCTGAATGTCCAACACTGCTTTTGCTTGAGTGCAGGAAGCTCCTGCAGCCAACTGAAAACCGCATCTTGGTTTTCAAATGGTTTCAGGAGTCTAACAGACTTCCAGGACAGATTACGTTTGACAACCCAGGTACCAGTGTAGATTAAAATTGCCACCAGAAACACTGGGACAAGCTTTTCTTCTGCTCTTCAGACTTCTAAGCCATTTCCTATGGAAAATGCCTATGCAGTGGTACCTCTAGCTACGAACTTAATTCGTTCCAGAGATCCGTTCTTAACCTGAAAGTGTTCTTAACTAGAGGCATGCTTTCGCTAATGGGGCCTCTTGCTGCTGCTGTGCCGACAGCACACGATTTCCGTTCTCATCCTGGGGCAAAGTTCTCAACTCGAGGTAGCTCTTCCAGGTTAGCGGAGTTTATAACCTGAAGCATTTGTAACCTGAGGTGTTTGTAACTCGACGTACCACAGTTTGATGGTAGGAAGTCTGTCTCTCTCCATCGCCAATACCATCCATCAGCAAAACAATTCCCAGGGCATTCGAGAGTAAAATATAAGCCAATTACATTGATAAAACAAAATCAAATAATGGTGGGAGCTAGCAATGAAAACCAGTTGATGAGATATTTGAAAACTTTAAAAATAAATGAAAACCCTGCAAGAACATAGGAACGTAAGAGAGAACAGGGATGCAAGCCAGTATAATACACTAGCTGTTCATGAACACTTATCACATCACAAGTTTTAAAAGAACTTCTGTAGTTGTGGGCAGCACATTGTAAAAAACAACAACAGAGCACCTTGGCTAAGATGAGAAGGGATGTGGCAGAAGCCCAAGGACGTATTGTGTGTTGGCAAAAAAAATGTTGATATTGGGTCAATGTGATCAAGAGCCTTCATGTATCATAATCAATGTGACCCAGAGCTGTCATTTATCATAATTATGTGCAATTTAACATCATATTGATTGGGAGAGCACCTCAAAGCGCAAACAGCCCACTTTATTTCAACAAACCCAAATCTTGTAGTGAACACTCAGGAAGGAATCTGGGTGAAAACGTGATTGCAAACGCATTGGGACACAGAGTCTCCACATGGCTTTGTGTTTCCCAGCCAATTAAAAGAACCGTCTCCGCCGTCCACACAGAGCAATTACGGAGCCATGCTTCACCACCCAATTAATATTCACTTGTCATTGTCAGCATCTCACAAACATCTCTGAGACGTCGCCTTGTTGTTGTCCCCATTTTCCAAACCACGGCATGACAGCATGGCAATGACAGAGAAGGAACGTTGCCAGGCAAGACTTGAGAACCATCGGCCTGGAAAAAGAAACAGTTTGGCCCAAAGAGCAGTACTGTAAATATGAATGTCTGATAACAAAAACACCATGTGAATCTCCCCAAACAACAGAGGGTATTGTTTCCTGCTCAGTGACCAGTATTGTGAGGGAAATACTGAGTGCCAAAGAGAAGAGAAAAACCTTGCTTGTGTCATTCTGGGCCTTGCACATCACAACCTTTTTTCCCCATTATATTTTATTAAGTTTCAACATTTTAAACATTTGCAGTCAAAACTCACCTTTTCTCTTATTTTTGTTCACTTCCAACCCCTTTCCCCCCATGGAGTTGTTGTTTCTCCCCTTCTGCTGAACCCTATCTTCTATCTATCAAATCATAACCACAATATTATTATCTAATTACAGTGGTACCTCAGGTTACTTACGCTTCAGGTTACATACGCTTCAGGTTACAAACCCCGCTAACCCAGAAATAGTGCTTCAGGTTAAGAACTTTGCTTCAGGATGAGAACAGAAATTATGCTCCGGCGGCGTGGCAGCAGCAGGAGGCCCCATTAGCTAAAGTGGTGCTTCAGGTTAAGAACAGTTTCAGGTTAAGAACAGACCTCTGGAACGAATTAAGTACTTAACCTGAGGTACCACTGTACTTCTGTTCCTCACAGCTCAAATGCACACACAACCTTCCAGCCTCTTTTGTGATGATGGTAAATATTGTCCAATTCATAACACAGTGGTCAACCCAGTCTTTCTTTCCTAGAAACCATACATAACTTATATTAATGCTTCTATGTCCACTGGTATATGTGAGGCCACAGGTCCCACACCATTGTGTTAAAATTTAAATCGGTTGGTATGCATCTTTAACTCTGTTTTTATGCTATTGTTGCATTTTAAGTGGTGCATCGTGCTCTGGGCTTCCTGGTGGCAATGGAGAGTGGTTAACCAATATTTTAAATAAATATCAGTCAGAAGACTTGAGGCAAAGAGAAGACCCAGTGAGGGAAGCCAGAGGACAACAATGCTCTGTGATGTTGTTCTTTCAGATCTTCAAAACTTCTGCTTTTACTTGGACTGCAATTCTGGCTATGTAGATCCCCAAGCAATCTGAAGGGAAGAATTCCCATTTTCTTTCAGTGGCTTGAGGGATTTGGAGTTCCAAGAATAGGTGAGTTTTCCTATTTATCTGGAGTTGCTCTGAATAAATGTAAACATGACCATCCATATTCATTAAGCATCCTAAACCTATACTTGAATTATTCAATTATTTTCCAGGTTATAGATATGCTAATTGTGTGCTGTGAATGTCAAGAGCAATTTACAAAGTGAGTAAACGGCCTGTTATGATATTGGTATTAGTTGTGTCCTGCCTACATGACTGTCGCTTGAAGATATGATGGTTTTGCGCCCAACATAAACGTTTCAGCATTCCTGTAATATTGATTGAACAATGTAATGCATTACAAAAGGCACCACCAAGAAATATTAAACAGGACGGAGAAAGCCTTTTCAATAATTCAGAGTGTTGAACAAATATTCAAGTCCCAAATGTTTATACAGTTTTAAGTTGTCTTGGTGTATCTAAGTTATTGCCTTGAACGTATTGCTTGTTTCCATTTAAGAGGTTAAGGCGCCTATGACTGCAAGGTTTATGGATGCAACATGTAAAAGGTGTATCCATTTATATTGGATGGTGTAACATTCATGAATTTGAGGTACCAGGTTGTAATTCCACCTCTTCTTACACAGCCTATTTAATCTTTATTATAGAGGTGTCCTTGGAGCACTGGCACTGAGCATCTTGTCTTGAGTACAAACCATGAAAATGTTGGTGGCCTCTTTTGCATGAGGAACAGAACGTTTACTGTTCAAAATGTTAGCCTTTCTATGGCCTGCATCCATGTGTGAAGCAAAATGGAGGCATCAGATCCCACCCCCAACCTCCCAGTAGCATGTTGAGCACAGAGTCTACATGCACACCATAGAGACTGACAGATCAGTCCAATTGTGGTCCATGTGAGCCTCAGATGTGGCCATTAAAAATACTACCCCACCTGTTTGTTTGTTTGTTTGTTTGTTTGTTTCATTTTATTTATTTTATTTTTATTTATACCCCACCCTCCCTGGCCAAGACCGGGCTCAGGGTGGCTAACATCAGGCATAAAAACTATTGATTAAAATACAACTTAAAAACAAGATTAAAATACTACTTAAAATGCAGCCTCATTTCAGTGGAAGCCCAGATCAAAAACTGTTTTGGGGGAGAAAACGTCAAATCTTCACCAAGGCCAACTATTCAGACTGGTCCTATGTGGGCCAGAAAAAAGCCAGGGAAGTCCCCAAACAGGGGTTCCATCACAGAAGGAAAAGGAAAGAGGGGGAGGGAATCAGGCTGGTTCCAAGCCAAAGGCCTGGTGGAACAACTCTGTCTTACAGGCCCTGCGGAAAGAAATCAGATCCCGCAGGGCCCTGGTCTCATGAGGCAGAGCGTTCCACCAGGCCGGAGCCAGTGTTGAGAAAGCCCTGGCTCTGGTTGAGGCTAATCTGACTTCCTTATGGCCCGGGACCTCTAGGGTGTTGCTATTTATGGACCTTAAGGCCTTCCGCAGGGCATACCAGGAGAGGCGGTCCCGTAGGTAAGAGGGTCCTAGGCACTGAATATGTGGTGTTTTGGTTTGTTAAATATTTTTACCTTGAAAGGTACTTTACCAGGTGGACTTTAACACCTACTGTATTTTTCCGTCTATAGGACGCCCCCGTGTATAAGACCCCCCTATTTTAGGGGACCCAAAGTTGAGCCCCTCCCCCCATGCAGTTGAGGGCAGGAAACATTTCCTAGATCTTGTCCCGGGTGCAGTGGCATCGGGGGGAGTTGCAGTCCTGCAAGCCATTGTGCTCCGATGCTGCCGCGCATGGGAAATAACCCAAGGAGCACCCAGCACGCGCAGCAGCATCGGGGGAGTTGTGCTCCCACCAACGTGCTGGTTGGTGGCACGCCGCTTCTCCCTCCCCATGCCACTATCCGTGTATTGGACGACCCAAGTTTTTTGACATGATTTTTGAGTCAAAAAACCTCGTCCAATACATAAAAAAATATGGTACAGTGATACCTCGGGTTACATATGCTTCAGGTTACATACGCTTCAGGTTACAAACTCCGCTAACCCAGAAATAGTGCTTCAGGTTAAGAACTTTGCTTCAGGATGAGAGGAGAAATCGTGCTCCAGCGGCGCAGCGGCAGCAGGAGGCCCCATTAGCTAAAGTGGTACCTCAGGTTAAGAACAGTTTCAGGTTAAGAATGGACCTCCAGAACGAATTAAGTACTTAACCCGAGGTACCACTGTATTTCTTTTTTTTCTCTTTTTTACAGGGAAAAGTTGCTTCAAGAGGTTAGAAATCTATAGGGACAGCAAATTCCCCACTCCCCCGAATGCCTTTTGAAGCGATGGGGACGCTATCCTGTTTCAATGCTGTCCTGGTACATTTGTGGCCCCATTTGGAAAATGTGGAGGGTTCAGGGAGCCTCCAGAAAAGACTAGGGGCGTGAGTGGTCTAAAGGGAGAGATATGGAACAGGGAATTCTGTCACGTCTGCTGGCACAACTCTTTTACTACGTTAACCAGCCAGAAGATTCCCCCATCCCAGTGAACTTTCATTTCCTATCCTTTGTGACATTTAGTAAATTTAGTTAATAAATAATACAGTTTATGAATCAGGAAATAAAATGGATCCGGGAGGGAAGGGGGACAATCTGGTTCACCACAAGAGAGTCTACAGGCATATATTAGGCAAATATACTAATTGCACATTTAATAAAAACACGCCCCATATTATTCTGCCTTTGGAAATAATAGAAAGTTCAGCATATTTCTGCTAATTACATTTCTTTCAGCCACATTGTCTTTTTTTAATGTGGTTCCTTTCCTCACACAATATTTGCCTTTAGCCTTCTGCATATACAGTGGTACCTCAGGTTAAGAACTTAATTCATTCCGGAGGTCTGTTCTTAACCTGAAACTGTTCTTAACCTGAGGTACCACTTTAGCTAATGGGGCCTCCCGCTGCCGCTGCACTGCCAGAGCACAATTTCTGTTCTCATCCTGAAGCAAAGTTCTTAACCCGAGGTACTATTTCTGGGTTAGCGGAGTCTGTAACCTGAAGCGTATGTAATCCAATCAAGTATTATGCAGTTTGTTCCTAATTTTTCAAATGCTCAGGTGGAAAATCCAACAGCAGATGGAACTTCTGTGCCTTTCAGAAGAGGGAAGTCCAGCTGGTTAACATTACTGAGCTGCAAGTCAAAGTTCAGGAATTTCAGCTAAAGCAGGCATGGCAAAAACTTGGCCCTCCAGATGTTTTGGGACTACAAGTCCCATCATCCCTGACCACTGGTCCTGTTAGTTAGGGAGGATAGGAGTTGTAGTCCCCAAAACATCTGGAGGGCCAAGTTTGGCCATGCCTAAACTAAAGCATCAATGACAGGCGGCCATACAACCTCTGCTTAAAAACCTCCACTGAAGGATAGTCCACCACCTTATTATAATTCAGTAGCATCAATAAATGTCACAGTTTAAAATATAAGCAAAATACAGGAGAATAGATTTTTGACTAAGAAGTCCTTCACCTATAGAAGTTATTTCTTCACACACGTCCCCAAAAAGCTATATTTAAAAGAAAGAAAGGCTCATAAGCTAACAACAAACTACGGCTTCAAATCCTGATTTCTTAGCAGAAAACAAAACAAATTTAACTAGTTGGGCAGGGTTACACATAATGCTAAGCCACAGTTGAATAAACCATAGTTGAATAAACCATGGTTTAATGTTATGTGCAAACCAGGCCTTAAACTTTCTGAAGCATCTTATGGAAATATTTGAAGCAGCTTACACAAATGCTGATACCTGTTTGCCACCATCATGAAGTTCATGTGTGTCCTTATGAGTAGAAGAACAGGGTATAAAATATAAAATAAGAAATTTTAAATAGTCTGGAAAAAAATAGCAAGGGAAACCAGTGGGATTTTACTGTCCCTAATGTTCTGTAATGGTTCAGTTAGTTTTTAAATACATTGCCATGTTATTGCTTAAGTGACCCATTAGAGTACTAAAGCAACAGAAAAAGAGTAAACTTTCTACTTGAGGAAAATAATGGTAGATGTCAAGAAAATAGTCCCTTATTGTTCTTCATGGAAATTAGTGATGCATAATAATGCATGCCATTACTCTGAGCGAAAGCCTTTGGAGAAATTGTTATTGAATTTTAATGAATGAGGTAAATGACTGGAATTGTCAACTCTGCCTGAGGAATAATTATCAGAGAAAAATTAATTCTGGCATTCAGTAATTACTACTTCAAATATTGTAGGGTCCCACTGAAAGGAAGCTTTGTCTAAAGGCTCCCCAACAAAAACAGAGTGCGGAAACAAAAACATATTCCAGTTTCTGGTTGATACAGTAACATCAGAAGCTGGGCACAGAGAAGCATGGACAGAGGTCCTGTGGCAACCATTCCTACTCTCACACACACTTCTGCACCCATTTTTGCTGTTTCCGGAAACATCGGAACAGGCCCTAACGCTTATTTTCCTTACTCCAATGCAAGAAAATTAAACTTACTAAAATGGGAACGAATGGCACATTTTTGTGATGTGTTTTGGAGACAGGCCAGAAAAAAGAAGATGGAAAGAAGGTAGACCTCTTTGGGGGATCCAGTGTTGTCTACATTGCTCCACTTTCCTTGAATGGGTCTGGCATTTTTCAGCAGTTGCTTGGAAGTGCTGCCGTGCTTATTAGACAATGGACAGTAGTTTTCTGTTTTCTGTGTGGACCGCTACATAGATAGGCTGCTTGATAACGTTCTGCTGTATTCTTAGATGTACCTTGAGCAGCTCTTTATTGTTGATTTTCTCCTATCATCAGCCACTTTGGAAATAATTTCTGTTGAAAGCAGGATATAAATGAATAAAATAAATAATAAGCAGAACATATGAACACTAGCTAAACGGACAGGGCAAAGGCAAGAGGGCAGCATTCTCCTCAACGTTTCTCAAGCAGCGGTCTCATTCTGGTTACCATGCAACACATATATCTCGACTAAAAACATGTTTTGGGGGTTAATTGTGGAAGGTTCTTTGAGTGGCTTTGTCCGGAGGAGGATAGGAAGAAAGAACAACTGTTTCTGACCTGATGGATCCTTTATTATACCAAATAGGGCAGAGCAGCCGTGGATTTCAGATCTCTTTTATAGGAAGATATGTTTGTTTATCATAGGAGGACAGCCCACATTTCCACAAGGATATGCTCCAGACCCCATTCAGTTGTTACAAATGAGCAACACACACGCACACACACACACACACACACAGAGAGAGAGAGAGAGAGAGAGAGAGAGAGAGAGAGAGAGGGTGTCATTGTGGTCCCTATTCCCCTAGGAGATTTGGTATGTCTGAAGTCTCACTCTGTTTCCAGATAAATAATAATGCCTGGAGCCACCAGGCCCCAACTTTTGGTCTACTTTTAATGCTTAATGTAGCAATTACTGAGGCATAAAAGAGTTTAATGACTCTGGAAGAAAAGATTCCTACTCATCCGAGGGACTGAGATGGAAAACATTTAATGAAGGGCTTGTCTGTGGGACAAAATATCAGTGTGTGTCCCTCTCCCCTTCCACATTTTATTGAGCGTTTCAGAGCAGAATTCTTTGTTTGATGGTGGAACTCATATTTACGAAAAAACAGAGGCTGAGGAATATAGCCAAAAGAAAACCACAGTTTTGCACCAGCTTTCAAACTGTTGGGTTTTTGGATCAGATTCTCTTACCTGCTTGGTCACGTCCAACTTTGTAGATGCTGGTTTCTGAGGAAGAGGTGCCAAGACCATTCCAAGACATTTAGGTGTCTATTGTGGAGCCTAAAATGGCATCTCTTCATCATTCTGCCTCTCCGCGGCAAGTCAAGGTGTTTACGCCGGTAAAAATATTTGAACATGGAGTATATATTAAAAGGTCCCACAAGTGCCTCCCTTCTTCTCTGGCAGTAAAAATACAATTATAATAAATTAAATAACAATTCAGGGACGTGGGTGGCGCTGTGGTCTAAACCACAGAGCCTAGGGCTTGCTGATCAGAAGGTCGGCGGTTCGAATCCCCACAATGGAGTGAGCTCCCGTTGCTCGGTCCCTGCTCCTGCCAACCTAGCAGTTCAAAAACATGTCAGAGTGCAAGTAGATAAATAGGTACCACTCTGGCGGGAAGGTAAATGGCGTTTCCATGCGCTGCTTTAGTTCGCCAGAAGCGGCTTAGTCATGCTCGCCACATGACTCGGAAGCTGTCTACAGACAAATGCCGGCTCCCTAGGCCAGTAAAGCGAGATGAGCACTGCAACCCCAGAGTCATCCGCGATTGGACCTAACGGTCAGGGGTACCTTTACCTTAAATAACAATTCACTGTCCTTTTATGTCTCTATCCATATCATACAATCATGGCTCCCCCCAAAAAAAAGAATATTGGGAACTGTAGCTTGTTAGGTGTCTCTTAAGAACCCTCAGCTCCCTTAACAAATTACAGTTCCCAGCGGTCTTTAAAGGAAGCATTGACTGCTAAAGTGGTTTAAGAGTGGTTTGAATGCATAGTGTGGCTATAATGCATGACACCTGAAATCAGCCGCCTGAGGCGACTGCCTCACACTGCCTATCGGTAGGGCTGACCATGTGAAGTTACTGACAATCCAATGAAGCCCTGTCTTTTTGTAACACAGCCTTCAGTTGTGGTTCAAATCTACATTTACCCATTATGAAAACGCCAGTACCACACTAAAGAGTTAAACGGGAATGCAGATCTGTGCAGTGTATTTTTTAAGTGATCCAGATGTAAGAAGACAATGTTACCCTTTGTTAGCAAGCCTGCCATCTCATTACAATTTCCCCACATATTTCTTGTGACATATCAGTAATTGGATGCATAAGCTGTCAGACACCAGCTCTGAGCGTCCTTTCAACTGGGTATTTCACAGCACATCAGGGTTTTTTCCCCTCCCCTATCCCTGCTTCCTTATATAAAATGATATTTCATATAACACTGTTTTAATAATACTCAATATTATGATCTCTGTGTGCAGGAAGACTGTGCCAAAATGGGAACTAATATAATAATGGTGGAACTCCCTTGTTGGCGTAGAAAAAGTGTGAGAAGATAAATGTGAAGGGGTGAAGCGCTAAATGAGTTTGAGGAGGCTTGGTGGCAGAATATGTCACAATTGTACGGTGTGTTCAGGTCAAAGCACTTCGCATGCGATGTGTAGCTGTCATCCTTGCAGAAACCCTGTAAGTCAGGGGTAGCAGACATGGCACCCTCCAGGTGTTCGATGGGATTGGATTTAATATTTTTATCCTGCTTTTCCAACAATGATGCTGAGCTCACAATAGCATTAAAAATCAATCAATGTTTCAATGAATATAACCACATCGTGTTGTAGGATTCCAGCTCCCATCAGCCACAACCACATGACCAATGGTCAGGGATGATGGGAGTTATAGTCCAACAACATCTGGAGGGCACTTGCTGTCATGTAAGTCACCAATATTATTAACCATACTGTGGTGTGGGAATTCCATACCCTCCAACATTTCTCTGATGAAAATAGGGACATCTTATTTTATTTTTTATTATTATTATTATTATTATTATTATTATTATTATTATTATTAAAGTTGTTTATTTATTCATAGCCAGTCCAATCTGACTGGTGAAAAAAAATGTATGTGTGCACATAAAAGCAAATGTATTAGTGAAAGTAACATACAAAAATGCATTATATCAGGCAAAATTGGTCGACACAATGTATATATCAGGATTGCTTCTGATAACTCTGAACTTGCTGGTTGTGAAAATATTTTGAGCAGTTTTAGCATGATTTGGCTGTTTCTAGAATGCTTTAGAAGATGATAGATAGATAGATAGATAGATAGATAGATAGATAGATAGATGATAGATAGATGATAGATAGATAGATAGATAGAAGATAGATAGATAGATAGATAGATAGAGATAGAGATAGATGTGTTTGCCACCTCAGCTCTTTTGGGAGGAAGTGCAAGATATAAAATGAATTAATAAAACAAAATCAGCATATTAGGCAAAATTGCATAGAAAATGTCTATGTTAGGAAGAACACATTAAAACGCTGATGAGTTTTCGTAGGGATGAAAGTGATGCAAAGTGATGCAGAAATGTGCCAAACGAAACTTTATATTGGAAAAAATGGGAAACTGGATGAAATGGAAAATGACAGATTCCATACACTTCAATGTCCTGCAGAGGAAAATCAGGACCTTCAAGGCCACGCTCCTGTATGAGTCACATGACTCACGCGAGAACACAGGCGTCTTTGGGGGCTGTGCTCTCATGGGAGTCAGGTGACTCATGAGATAGATTGGCACCCCAAAATGGGCATCTTTTGGGGCCACACTCTCGCAGGAGCCAAAATGGGACTTCCCAGTATCCAGTCAGAATCTGGAGTGGCTTCTGTAATTCAAGGATGTCCCGCTCAAAGTGGGACAGCTGATGGATACGAGATTCACCCACTTTAACACCTCTGGAAGAATAAAACCATTAAATATCATAAGACACAGACCCAAGCAATCCTGTCCAGGAGGCATTGCTGGCTCTATCATTTTGTATAGCAAACACTGGAATACTAATACACTAGCATCAGATCATCCCTCTTTCTCGGCTCAAAAGGACTAAAGTCTTGTAAAAATCACATTGCTTGTGTGCATGCACGTGGAATTAAAGAACTGGTTTTCATTGACTCAATTTTTAACAAGCCATCTAAAATCTTTATCCCACTTGGTATCTCTCCTGGATCTGAATTAATTCAGTGTATATATACGAGCAACTTCTTTTAACTGTTTTTCGATATGTAACTATTGTACATATGTCCTGTGAAGCGAGGCTTCATAGGAAGTGATTCATCAATGAAATGAAATGAATGAATGAATGGCTAGCCAATAAACAAATGGCTACCCACAACTAGAAACTTGTGTGAGGTGAAAGTAAGATAAACAATGGCACTGTCAATTTGCAGCCTCCTCAAAAGAGGAAATATATTGAGTCTGGCACATGCAAGTCCACAAGCACTGAACTATGGGGTAGTATAACTAGCATTAACATTTCATGCATTTTCCGATTTACACATCAAATATGTATATGCCGGTGTCATTGCAGCTTGCCTGAAGGGCAGGTCCTTGCTGACATAAGCTGCCCCACAAAGTAAAATAATGGATGATAGATGCCTGCAGAGCAGAAACAGAAAGCAAAAGAAACAATGCAAAAGCACGCAATCCCTTTTCAACAGGGACCAAAAATGTGGTACACAGCTTTCAAAAACTACAGTAAAATTGGCTACAAATTTAAGTTAGTGAAAAGTCAAAGTCTGGAGCACTTAGCTTCCCCTCCCCCCCCCCCATTTTTTAGGTGTCACAGTTTAGAGCATCCACAGAATCTGTTTCTCAGAGATCTCACGAATTGCCATCTTTCTGAACAGAGGTTGAACAGGCATTAATGTGTGAGCCATTCATACACCCGCGTCCAGTTTTGGAAGTCTCTTTTGAGAATCATATTAGTGGAAATCGGCCCTCAAAGTGTGCTGATTCAGTCTTTGTAGATGTGACAAGATGAGAGTAAATGAGAATTTCCATCAGTTTCGAAATAGTTTTTCAGCTGGAAGAGGTGCTTTTCTTTTTAAAAAAATGTTTAGGGGTACTCTCATTTTCCTACTCATATTGAAATACTGCCCCTCAATGGGGCCAAACTTAGATTCACAAAATGTTTAGGGGTATGCGTACCCCTGTGTACCCCCAGAAAAAATAAAGCACTGCCTGGAAGACACTTGGGTGTAATTTACTTACAGCTAGGGTTGCGGGTGGTGCTGTGGTCTAAACCACAGAGCCTAGGGCTTGCCGATCAGAAGGTCGACGGTTCGAATCCCCACAACGGGGTGAGCTCTCATTGCTCGGTCCCAGCTCCTGCCAACCTAGCAGTTCGAAAGCACGTCAAAGTTCAAGTAGATAAATAGGTACCGCTCCGGCGGAAAGGTAAACGGCGTTTCCGTGCGCTGCTCTGGTTTGCCAGAAGCGGCTTAGTCATGCTGGCCACATGACCCGGAAAAACTGTCTGCGGACAAATGCCAGCTCCCTCGGCCTATAGAGCGAGATGAGCACGCAACCCCAGAGTCATTCGCAACTGGACCTAACGGTCAGGTGTACCTTTACCTTTAGGATTGCACTACTCAGTAACAAGTTTATGCAAGAGAACGCCAGTTTTCCTTCCCAAACAGTGTTCTAGTCATGATTTCAGAGGGGTTATTTTAAAGTAGGGTCAAAGGGGCATGCCTTTATTCCAAACATCTCTCCCCTTACATCAGTTCTCACTGACAATCACCCTCATTCCAGAACTATTTTTTTCTAGAAAATGAGGTGCCAGAACTCACCATGACTGCCTCCAACATTCTCTCAGAACAGCAATGGCACCCACCTGAGAGGTGCCAGAACTGAGTTCTGGCAAGTCCCGGCTGAAAAAAAGTCCTGCCCTCATCCCTGTTATTCCAGCTTCAATGTAATTTTCAGCAGGGGAATGGTTCAAAGAGAAAATGTTAAACCATCTCCTCCATACCACAATCCTGATTCTGGTGCAGATTTGTTCTTGAGAGCCCTCTATATAATTTCACGTTTTCTAGTTCAGTACTTGCATCTACAAAGCAAAAACACTTGGCAATCTTTTAATACGACTGAGACAATATGGGTTTCCTTTGTGAACCAGTGCAGGGGATGAGCAGATGAAACCTAGAAGATTTCATAAACAATACATGTTGTTTATAAAAAGTGAAAACGACTGGATGTTTAAAACGCTTATGATTATGCTTGTTCTCATACTTAATGTCCATCCATCCACCCCCGGTCCATTTCCACCACCCCAACCATTTATTAAAAAATCACTGATTTTCATTGTCTTCTGGCATTTTCATTTAAGAGTATAGTTCTGAAATAAACATCTCCAGTCTTCCACTTCATCACTTTCAATTATGCCAGAGTATTACAAGGCTGACTTGTCTGCCTACAGCATTGTGAAGTGGGTTTTTTTGTTTTGTTTTTGTTTGGGGAGAAAAATAAGCACCGAATATTTATTATATGCAGGAAACATACAATCATGCCAAACAATTAGCAATCTAATGCATATTCCTCTGTAAGAAACATTGTGCCCCACTTTTTCAAAATCTGAGCTATTAAGGATTGAAATGTCTTTGTGGACCTATAATTCAAACTCTATGTACACAAATAACACAGGAAATCAACAGGGGTCTTGCTGAAATATTAGACACGTCTAATCTGCAGAGTCTAAACGCAAGGGAGACCCCCCCCCCCGATCCCACAAAACAATTGCCTGAGGTTGCAGAAAGTGTTTTTCTATCACCATCCAGTATTAAATTTATGGAATAAAAGCAAACAAGCATACTGTAACCTGTACAGAACATTATATAGAGGAGCAATCGTCAGAAATTATTGGGGCAGAGCACTGTAAGCGTATTGGCTTTCTCAATGCACACTTTAGGTAAGCTTGGATTAACTGTAATTATTACTACTATAATTACTACCACCAATAATTCATTGATTTGATGTTTTACTGGTATTTTATGCCATAGAGGCCACCCTGAAGGCTTATCTAAGCCCCATTTGGCGGGTCTAAATTGTGAAAAATATACATATTTAAAATTTGTCACTAAGGTGTGTCAGGCACCATATATATATAATGATAGTCATACCATTCCTTCCTGGAGAGTTCAGTGGCTACGTTTGACATACCTGTTAAGAGATGCTCAAGAACAGACAGATGAGTAGCAGTGTTAAGGTAGGTGGGCTATGATGGTTTGTATCAGAACCAAACAAAATTATCCAGGCCTCTCTGCCTAGCCCTCCATACTTTCCCCTGAGAGCCAGTGTGGTGTAGTGGTTAAGAGCGGTGGACTCGTAATCTGGTGAACCGGGTTTGCATCTCCGCTCCTCCACATGCAGCTGCTGGGTGACCTTGGGCCAGTCACACTTCTTTGAAGTCTCTCAGCCCCACTCACCTCACAGAGTGTTTGTTGTGGGGGAGGAAGGGAAAGGAGAATGTTAGCCGCTTTGAGACTCCTTCGGGTAGTGATAAAGCAGGATATCAAATCCAAACTCCTCCTCCTCCTCCTCCTCCTCCTCCTCCTCCTCTTCTTCTTCTTCTTCTTCTTCTTCTTCTTCTTCTTCTTCTTCTTCTTCTTCTTCTTCTTCTTCCCCAGTCCACACTTCCTTGTTAGTCCTTCTTCAAACCTCTCTTTTTAAACAAATAATATTTTATCTTTTCATTCATATAGAAAGTTACATCTGTTATTCAACAATTATATTCCAGTTCAACAATTCAACTCCCCGCTCACTCAACAACAATGTTTGTAACTCAAATTACATGCAATTGCATTTTAAGGTTCCGTCTGATATAATTTCATCCTCTGTAACATGTTTATTCATATGCTTTGCTATTTTCTTACACTTCTAACCCTGCTGTGGTCTTTGTGAGGAGAACCTGAGCTTACAGGGTTAAACAGCTCAGAGTGTACGCCCTGCCTACTGTTGAGAGGAGGGGGGGAATTCTTTGTCACTTCCGAGAGCCTCAAGCCTTTGTTCTTTCTCTCTACTTTCGCTTTTGAGGAGAGAGGACGTGTTTTCGCGATGCTGTTCACTGTGATAGATAATGGATAGTCTGCTGTAAATAAAACTGCTTTTAGCTGCTAAGATCCTGAGTGGACTTTATTTAAGCACACTGAAGAATGCTCTGGAGTTTTTTTTTTGCAGTCTTTCTCTTGCCGCTGTCGATCTCTGCTATGCTCCGGAATGTGGACTTTGGAATGCAGAGGCCTGCGATGGGAAGTGTGCCGGACCTCAGGCTTATCTGAGCAATAAATCAATTTCCGCCCGAAAGTCTTCACTTATGGGAAATAACTCTTTTATATAGACTAGAAAGGGTTTCCAGTCTCCATTAAAAGATTCTAAATTTGCATCTTTCGTCAGTTTTGCCATCTCTGCATATTCCAAGATTTCCATCAACCATTCTTCCTTTGAGGGTGTTCCCTCCTCCTTTCATTTCTGTGCATAGAGAATCCTTGCTGCTGTAGTCACATACATAAATAAGAAGGCAAAGGTCTTTTGGGACACAATCAGTGCTATTTTTCTAGGAAAAGAGATGTTGGAAGTCACCATGAATGCCTCCCTTGTTTTCTTATAATGGCAACGGCGCCCACCTGAGAGATGCCAGAACTGAGTTCCGGTGAGCTGCGGCAGGAAAAAAAGCCCTGGACATGATATAGCACGTAGGGCCCATTACTTACCATCATAGGAGCCTACACAACACAAAACACTGTTGCTGTCTGTAGGTTTTATTTTATTTGTTTTTTATCTTATATTTTGGAAATGTACATCCAGGTTTTTTCCTTTAATTTTTTTGGGAGCCCCCAAGTGAGTGGGGCCCTAAGCTATAGCTTGTTTAGCTCATACGTAAACCCAGCACTGACTAGGACCAGGCTTGGAGGGCACAAAAAGTGTGATGCGTGTGTGGCTTGGCTCTTTAAGAGACATGCTTGTTGTGGTTTCCTCCCCAGATGTGTGGGAACTAACTGGAACCTTCGCCTTGCCTTGCCTGCAAGTCCGAGTGGCGATGTTGAGTTGCTGTTCTGTTGTTCATAAATAAATACAATGATTGTGACTCCTGCTGCTTCCTGGTATCAGACTTGTCACAAATTTCCTCACACAGCGAGCAGGGCCAACCTGCCCATAGGGCAGACTGAAGCAGCTGCCTCAGGTGGCAAACTCCTGCAGGGTGGTACACCTGCCGATGCCCCACCTGCCTCTGCTCCTGCCACCAAGCTTCTGCAGCTCCAGTGACATATAATGAGATCTCATGGAACTCCCATGAGATCTCGCTGGAGACCCCTGCCACGTGACACCAGGAAGTGAGACTTCGGCAGGGGAGGCGAAGGCAGTGCTGAGGGATACTTTGCCATTTCACCTCAGGTGGTGAAACAGGATGGGTTGCCCCTGAAAGTGAGTCCCCTTCCCAGACCCACAAAATACTATACCATCCATCCATCCATCCATCCATCCATCCATCCATCCATCCAGGAAAAGGCTTATTAAGCAGAGAACATATCTTAATGCAACTCTCCCCAAATCTCAATTAATCATGATGCAAACCAGCATCAATCACACATATAAGGTAAAGGTAAAGGACCCCTGTCAGTTAAGTCCAGTCAAGAACGACTCTGAGGTTGCGGCGCTCATTTCGCTTTACTGGCCGAGGGAGCCGATGTTTGTCCACAGACAGTTTTTCCGGGTCATGTGGCCAGCCTGACTAAGCTGCTTCTGGCGAAACCAGAGCAGCGCACGGAAACACCGTTTACCTTCCCGCCACAGCGGTACCTATTTATCTACTGGCACTGACGTGCTTTCGAACTGCTAGGTTGGCAGGAGCTGGGACCGAACAACAGGAGCTCACCCCGTCATGGGGATTCGAACCGCCGACCTTCCGATCGGCAAGCCCAAGGCTCAGTGGTTTACACCACAGCACCACCCGCGTATATCACATATTAAACATGCTTGTTTTTCACTGCAAAAGTATAACTCTGTAAATGTCTTGTTACAAAACCAGCCACACTATAACTGTAGATGCCTTTATGCGCATAAATATCCCCAAAGAAATAACCGCTAACAAATATAGTCGGTTGGTGTATATAAAATATGGAAGAAATTTAAAAAGATGAAGGCACTAAAGACAGTGTTATTACGAACTTAAGTCCCAGACACTTTTTAATGGGTATCAACAACAACTTATTGCAACACTGGGAAAACTCTGCCACGATGATCAACAATACAAGTTTCCTAGTACTGAGGTAGCAGCTGTTATGAATGGCTCTGATCTCTGTGGAGCAAAATAAAATAAAACAAAAATATGAAAAGGAAAACCATTCTTTCCGGATGAACTGGGGGATGCTGTAGTTAAACGGACTTTTCTGCAGCAGTCCTGTAAAGCCGGCACGGAAGATGTAGTCCATGCAAATGAATGAAAATAATTTCTGCTCTCCCCCTTTTTCCTCTCTTTCTCTTTCCTCTCACCACAAAATGCCTGCCCCTTCAAGTCCCTTGAGGAAGATATGAGGGTATGAGTGTTTTCTCAGTTCTCTCCTCCCTCCCAGCCCATTGGCTGTACCCCGTCTCTCCTCATCAAATGTAGCCTGGTTTCTCTGCATCTCATGTCTCCTCAGGCAACACGTTACAGTCAAAATTATCTTATTTGTCTGACAGTCTCTCTCACTCTCTCTCTCCCTCCACATTCCATTCATTTTTCTCCTTTCTAACCTTGATTCTCTTTGCATCCACACGAAGTCTCTTCAGCTTTGCATTTGACTCTTTGCTACAATTCTTTACCGATGTGGTCAATCTTCAGCTGCTTCTGCCTTCCTCAGAAGCCTTCATTTTTCACTCCATGAGCCACACTGCCCAAAGTTTCACCCTGGAGACATGGGATGTATCTTAGCAAGCTCCAAAAATATTGTTACATGCCACCTTAATCTCCCCAGCAGTGTGAAATTCCAAGAATTCCAGGTGATTATCCAGAGATGTGGGTTAAACCACAGAGCCTAGGACTTGCTGATCAGAAGGTCGGCGGTTCGAATCCCTGTGATGGGGTGAGCTCCCATTGCTTGGTCCCTGCTCCTGCCAACCTAGCAGTTCGAAAGCACGTCAAAGTGCAAGTAGATAAATAGGTACCGCTCTGGCAGGAAGGTAAACGGTGTTTCCGTGCGCTGCTCTGGTTCACCAGAACCGGCTTAGTCATGCTGGCCACATGACCCAGAAGCTGTACGCCGGCTCCCTTCAGCCAATAAAGCGAGATGGGCGCTGCAACCCCAGAGTCGGTCACGACTGGACCTAATGGTCAGGGGTCCCTTTACCTTTACCTTTATCCAGAGATAAAGAACTACACAACTTTTAGAAGACACCTGAGGGCAGTCCTGTACCAGGAGGTTTTTAATGTTTGACATTTTATTATGTTTTTATATGTGTTGGAAGCCACCCAGGGTGGCTGAGGTAACCCAGCCAGATGGGTCGGGGTATTATTATTATTATTATTGACCATTTCCAGACCAAGCTTACCAGTGTATGCTAAATATGCATGAACAGTAGCCTATGATACGGTGAAGTGAAGTTGTAAAGGAGCAGTTCTATTTCACAGGCATGGAAATTCATAACAGGAAAGGTCAATTAAAAGCAACTGGGGGAAATAACAGGAGAGGAAATATTAGCAATATCATTGTGGGAAGCTGCTGAAGACCACCAAACTGGGCAGAAGACTTGGTCAACACCTTTGTAGATGAGATTATCAATTTTTCAAAGAGGAGAGACATCAGAGTAATGGGAGACTTCAGCTACCCTGATATATGTTGGAAGCCAAAATTCTACTAAGAATGAAAAGTCTAATGAATTCTTGAGTCACCCTGGCTGACAATTTTATCTTCCAGAAGATGAGGGATCATACTGGAATTTGTGATAGCGGAGAAAGGGAAAGCTTGCCATAGATAGATGTACATCTTGGGCTTTAGGAACAAATTCACAGAACTACTGTGCGAAATCCCATGGGTAGAAATACGCAAAGAGAAGGGGTTTTTTTTCATTTACCGGTATTTAATAAATTTGTAGACCACTGTTCAAGAAAAAAAAAAATCCCTGAAGCATTAAAGCAATGTATCTCTCATTGCAGTGTTAAAATTTGCCTACCATTGCCCTCTGGTTTAGAAATCAGGGGGGGGGGGGAGAAGACTTAAAAGCTTATCTTCAGCTCAGAACCCCTCCATAACCTGTTGCAGTTCTGATGAAAGGTTCAATGAAAGCACACAGATAAAAAGAAAACACACACACACAAAGTGCATGGCCAAAAGGGATAATAATGGCAGACGAGCCCAGGAGAATGCTGCCAATCGATTTCTTTCCCATCTCCTTCCAGCTATTCTTCAAATAAGTTGAAGAACTATAGAAAATGAAGTTGTACCAGTTCATTGGTTTATGTGGCTATCATGGCTGATAGTCCAATGCCAATGAATGTCAAGAAAGTTGCCTTGCCATTGCTGAGCCAATTCCCCACCTCCATTGCATTTCAAGAGAAAACAGCAGTTATTGTGATTTTTTTCCTTCCTTTTTTAATACAAAGATTATTCCCTTACCTATACAACAAGCAAGGTAAAGGTAAAGGTACCCCTGACCGTTTGGTCCAGTCGCAGATGACGCCAGAGTTGTGTGCTCATCTTGCTCTATAGGCCAAGGGAGCCGGCGTTTGTCCACAGACAGCTTCCAGGTCATGTGGCCAGCATGACTAAGCCGCTTCTGGCAAACCAGAGAAACACGTGGAAACGCCATTTACCTTCCCGCCAGAGTGGTACCTATTTATCTACTTGGACTTTGACGTGCTTTCAAACTGTTAGGTGGGCAGGAGCTGGGACTGAGCAACAGGAGCTCACCCCATCATGGGGATTCGAACCGCTGACCTTCTAATCAGCAAGCCCTAGGAATACCAAAAAACTCCAGGAATACTTAAAAAGGTAAAGGGACCCCTGACCATTAGGTCCAGTCGTGACCGACTCTGGGATTGCATCGCTCATCTTGCTTTATTGGCTGAGGGAGCTGGCATACAGCTTCTGGGTCATGTGGCCAGCATGACTAAGCAGGTTCTGGCGAACCAGAGCAGTGCACGGAAACGCCATTTACCTTCCTGCTGGAGTAGTACCTATTTATCTACTTGCACTTGACATGCTTTTGAACTGCTAGGTGGGCAGGAGCTGGGACCGAACAAAGGGAGTTCACCCCGTCGTGGGGATTCAAACCGCCGACCTTCTGATTGGCAAGCCCTAGCAATACCAAAAAAATCCCAGGAATACTTACCCATGTCTAAAATGCATTCAATTCATTTTTAATTTGTATGCCTGCCTCCCTGCAATAAATCATGGTTTATTGTGATACACAAATGCAGCCAGTATCTGATGATTCCTAGCTGTGATATCTGCATTGTGGGGGTTGGTCTAGATGATCCTAGGGGTCCCTTCCAACTCTAGACTTTTATGATTCAAGGATTGTATGGCTAGTAGCAAATGATGATAAAGCCGCAAACCTGCCCACGGTTACCTGCACCCCCATAACAAATTAACTGTTCTTTCCAAGGCTACAGTGTGCACTCCAGTCTTCACTAATGGAGCTCTTACCATTGAATCAAATTCCTATAAGCCTCCTAATGTCTCATCTAATTTCTAATTTGTAACTGCAACTATTACAGGCAAGGAAATAACCCCTGTAAATAGCTATTAATAAAGCATCAAATTAGGCTCTGGAACATCTCGCACGAGAACTCCCTGAGCCTAGCAAACTTCCAGGCACCGCTGACGACAGAAATGGCCTATTTCAAAGACAAGTAGCCTAGGAGAAAAAGGAAAAGAAAAAAAATACTGCTTGGCCTTCGTATGTTTGTAATGTAGCCAGCACACACTGTTCTTGGCTGCAAAACTTAATTCCTGTTAACAGATTTGAAAACAGGAACGTTGCTCCTGTCTCTTGTGGGGAGTCCAAGCCTACGCCGGGGTTCACGAACAGTCATCCTCTCTTGGCTCAAATGCGTCCGTAGCCTCAGAAGGCTTGAACAGGCCTGGAGACGGCATTGCCTTTCTCTTTCTGCTTCTAATTGACATTTCCAGGTCATGAATGAGGCATACCAGTGGGGCACTGAGAGGAAAACTGTCGCTCCAGGGGTGCTCCTGCAAAGATAAAAGTGTGTCAGTAAGAGCCAAGGCCCAAAGAAGGGAATTAGAGCACCTTGTGTAAATGAATAAATAAATCCATAGCCTTAAGAGCCCGGAACACTTTCCTGTTTTCCCAGCACTTTAACAACTGCATACAAGTAGAAATTCCATTACATCTCCACACTGTGAAAAGCTGTACAGATTCGTCTGCCTAGTGATCTATACTAAGGATATGAAAAGTGGGGGGTACATTATCCATGTTATAAGCTATTCGTTTCATAATGTTGAACGTTCCTTGTAATATAGCAAGGTTTGTAATTTTTCAGTAATGAGGAAAAGCTAAATTAACTGAAAAGTATGTTTTAATCAATAATCATGTGTTCCTGAATCCTGACTTTCGATGAAATGAAGTGAAATGAAAGAGCTTAGCAGTTAATGTTTCATATTAGCAATATATGCTATTGAAAAATAGGCTGTAAGACATGAACACACAAGGAATGTTGTGACAAATCATTTATTTAATCATTTCAAATTACCTAGAACAGTATTGTCATATATCTATATCATTTTGATGAAATTAACCCCCAAAGGAAGATATTTAATAAGCAAAGGAAGATGGTCCTCTTAATTGCCATTCCTCAGGAAAAATTGACTTATATTTATGCAACTACAGTATTACTAATGCGGCACTTAAGGATAGCTTTTGTAAGATTGTATCTCATAGTATCCATGCACCGGTGAAGTCGAGTAAAATATTTTGAGATATGAGAAAGCTCATTAATAGAAGATTGGCTTTAAGAAATATGGTAGTCAATGTATGTGTAAAATTACAGCTATTATACATACAGGTTTAGGTATAGAAAATATCATTAACACTGAAATCCTGTGCATGTCTGTAAAGATATGCTTAATATGCATAAAATGTAATGTTTGCACTGAAGTGGAAAAAAGAAAGCTCATGTAACAGTTTGCATTTGCGAAGCAGAGAATTTGCATTAAGTGAGAGTTTGCATTAAGTGAGAGGTTTAACTCTAGCTAAATGCGGAAGGCTGGTGTTTTTCCATTTCAGTCTTCAGGTTCATTGATTATGCACCCCGAACCCATGCTGCAGGTCCCTCACAACAGGAGAGGGAACCTGACATCACAGCAATTTTTGTCAAGGGATGGCCAGTAGCAGCAGCGTGGTAGTAGCATGTAAGCTCCACAATGTGAACATGTTTAGGATCTCTCTCTGGGACCAGAGAGGGGGGAATTTACTGAACTGCATAATTTCTGGGTAACAGGAAGAAACATCATCATTTTTTGTTATTTTTTATTTTTGGTCAATGGCTTAACATATTAAGGTTCCTATACAAATCCTGTAAACATTTTCTAACTGATGATATACAGTACATTTAAAGCACATTCAAAACAAATCCCCCCCTCCTAGAATTCTGGGCACTACAATATAGTTTACCCTTCCTGAGTTACAATTTCCAGCAACCCTTAACAAACTACCATGCCCAGAATTCTTTGAGCTGGGAAATTTGCTTTGAATTTGCTTTATAGGTACGGTGTGTATAGCAGTCTGAATTTCTAAAGGGTTGTTTCTAAAACTGGGAGGTTTTAAAAAGGGAGGAACACTGGCCCGCAAATTTATGTGTTATTTTGTTCAAGGTAACAATTGTAAAATCAGGTACTCTATACATATTATGTTCCCGTCAGAAATTGCCTCGCACCCTTGCTGCTTGAAAGTCACTTGGCGTGAATTCTGAAAGATGCTTTAATTTAATTCATATTCTCTTCTCTTTTTTTAGCTGAGGCTGTGCATTCTTCAAAAGGCATAATTCAAGCATGATCAGACACATTGCAAAGCAGCTAGTGAAATAATGGCACACTAATCACGACATTGTTTTCTTCTGCGCAGAAGCCCACCAGTTTTACCGCAATGGGCAAATGCGGCACTGCGCTATCAAATGATTATATGCTAACAAGAAGACTAATTTAAGGGTATGCAAACGTCAGAGAACAGCATTTAAAGCAGGCTGGGAAGCAGCAAAACCCATCCTGCTGTTTTCACGCTCCTGCTGAAGAACTGGCTGTGCCACGGGGTGTGGGCCTGAAGCATACATTTATCCGGTTTAGCTATTTTAAGGTCTCTCGAGTTAACGTTGTGCTCACGTTATTGTTTTAAATGGCTCGGTGCGAAAAGGTACGCTGAAGCTGATCGAGCAGTTATGTTAACATAACAAGGCCAGGGCCGTTTGACGGCACGGTCTCTGAATTCATGTTTGCTGTGACTGTGGGAAAGGCCAGCTTAAAAAATGATAATCTCTGTGAGGCGATTTGGTAGCCTAGGTGATCTCGAAGGCAGGCCTAAGGCGGGCTGGAATTAAGCAGATAACATCAACTTTGGTTCGCATCTACACCTCCATTATAACCCATAATTCATTAAACAAGCTGCCAGTCAGCACTGGTACGAAACCATATATCAGGGACAAGTTATTTACTCAGTATAATGAGGCACCTGCTGAGGCGAAGGAGACTCTCAGCCTGCCTTCACACTTCGCCACCTTTACCTTGTAGCAAAGCAGTATGAAATGACCCTAACGTAATGCAGACTTTCATGGCAGGTGCGCCCCTGCTATAGCTACGCCAATAAAATTCCCAATTATCTCACTGAGGGCTGAGCTTGAGCGTGGCCTGCAGAAGTGGTTCCTGGGGAAATTTATGTGCTGTGCCCTTAAAATATAGGTTTGTCAGCTCAGCCCACTCGCTTGCTGCTTCATAACTCCGCCGTGGCACTTTCTGAACTGCTCTTCATGCATGGGATGTTAATAACACGTTCCTAAATGTCTTGGGAGAGAGGGGGTGGGCAGGAGGGAATTTTTCACTCAGTCTACTCACCTGCTCCCTTTCCCCTCCTTTCCCTGTGAACATATAGGCCACTAAGAGAAATTTAAAAGCAAGCAAGTACAAAAAATCATGAAGGTACCGCCAAAATAGAACTCAAAATCAACAACACATGTTCTGCTGCTTATAGCCAAGCAACAAATGTCTTCCCACCCCATCACCCAATCAAGGTGCATATCATCATACAGTGGTACCTCAGGTTAAGTACTTAATTCGTTCCGGAGGTCTCTTCTTAACCTGAAACTGTTCTTAACCTGAAGCACCACTTTAGCTAATGGGGCCTCCCGCTGCCGCCGCACCGCGGAAGCACAATTTCTGTTCTCATCCTGAAGCAAAGTTCTTAACCTGAAGCACTATTTCTGGGATAGCGGAGTCTGTAACCTGAAGCATATGTAACCTTAAGCGTATGTAACCTGAGGTACCACTGTATTTATTAATCCAATTTCTTACCTCCCCTTCACCATAAGGTCCCAGGTTAAGGTGTATGTTATCATCAGAGCTATTTTTCAGATGGAACTCACTGGAAACCTGGAAATCTTTCAGGTGGGCACCATTGCCATTATAAGAAAACAAGCGAGGCATTCATGGTGAGTTCCGGCACCTCTTTTTCTAGAAAAATAGCACTGATTATTACCATCTGTATTAATCTGATTTCTTACTGCCCTTCACCATAAGGCCCTGGGCAGGTTACAGCAATTAAAAAAAATATAAGACTAAAAATGGTTTGAAACATAGTCAAGACTAGAGTGCGTACTAAAATATGTATCTATATATCAGTATTGATACTCAAGGCTACTCAGTTATTTTGGCACCTAATGCAGAAAAGCCCATAAGCACACATCTCACTCATTCCTGTCTCTGGCAGTACAAAACAACAACAACAACAACAACAACAACAACAACAACAACAACAACAACAACAGTTGTTGGCATCTGTCTGTCTCAAGTGCTCCTTCGGAGGTGAAGTCAAACCGCCATGTTAGCAGCACCAAAGTGAACTCCCTGAGCTGCAAGCCTGGGCAGTGTAATGTCAACAACTATAGCAATAATAATAATATCAGAAATAATATCAAATTCCCTCCCTGAATCAGCTGCCTAAAGCAGCCACCTCACTTTGCCTAATGCCATGGTCAGCCCTGTGAAAGTCATGGGGATTTCCAATGACAGAGCTCCCTCGTTGCGTCTAGGTTGGCCTTGTTGTGCAGCCATCCAACTGCCTGCTGTGACAGCAACTGAGAATCATTGCTTGCCCATTGTTCTTCCCTAAGATTGCCCACCTGAATGGGAATGACAGTGATAAAGGATTTTGATAGCACTTCAGAGTGTCCAAGGTGCTTCATGTGATATATTATCTCAATAATCCTTACGACGACTCAATAAGGTGAAGAGCTGGTGTAGCATACTGACTCAGGCTGCAATCTTATACACAAGTACGTGAGAGTAAGTCCACTTGAACTCAATGAAACACTTCTGTCCTGAGTAGACATGCATAAAACTGTGGCTTAAGGACTGAGCTATGAATCTAGAAATCCCCAGTTCACATCTTGCCTCTGACCTGCGCTTACTGAGTGCTGTTAGGCAAGCCACTTTCTCGCTTAGTTTCCGTCATTTCCCATCTTCAAAGTTCAGGGTCAGGGCGGCCAGTGAAAAAGAGCCCCAGGCTCCTGCAGTTTTAATCGTTGTATAGGAGAGAGGATTTCAGAAGGTCTAGCGCATTATCCAAGTTACACCTCATGAAATATTCTCTTCCCTTATGGGGGGCAGTGGCGTGGCATGGGTTGCCAGTGCCCAGGGCTGCATGGAGAGTGGTGGGTGGGTTGGAGGGAAATGGGTGGAGTAGGCATCCGTGTCACCCAGTAAATCTCAGCCACAGAGATAAGAAAACATGAGTCATTCTGTTGTCTGGAGAGGTCACTTCCTGGTTCGCATGGAGAAGCTGCTTTCAGTGGAGCCCATCAACAACAGAAGCACATGGCTGTATTGAGGCAGCAATGGGTGTTGAAATTTTGTGCCCACAACAATTTTGTGCCTGAGGTAACCTCCCCTGGCTCCCCCCAATGCTACACCACTGAATGGGGGATAAGTATTGTTTTGTATTGTATTGTATTGTATTGTATTGTATTGTATTGTATTGTATTGTATTGTATTGTTCTATCAACCTTCCATTCCATAATCTGAAGCATCCAAAAATATATTGTGTATAGTATACTTTAGTGCATAGTAAAGTAACGCATGACCAAATGTTTGCCATGTTGTTATCCTGCTCATTTGGACCTGTGAATCAGTTCTTCCACTTTAAATTGTACTTAATAAATTGTGAAATTGCTTAAAATTTTACTAATGTGAACTGGGGTAAATGTATATAATCTATATTATCAAGTTATATGGATCAGATTCTCAAAAGGGCTCTTTGGTCTCTGGCAGTAACATAAACAGTTTGAGTGAGTTATGTGTGTTTAAACAAAAGAATACTTTACCAATGTCTCATTGAAGTCTTTGCAAACTTAGGAAGGATTCAGACATAGGTTTAGTGCAGACATCACATAACACTGCCTGTCTCTGAAGAATAGTTTAAGGTATTGGACGTGGGTTATGGGATCATGCATTCCTTATCCCCATCTGCAACTTACTGCAGATAAGGTTTCTGCCAATACTGTGATAACCCTTGTTTAATGCTTGCAAGGCAATTTGAAACAGAATAATAAAATACTCTGCAAGAAGTATAGTCAAGTGGTTACCATTTGTGAGGGGAGACTGGAGGCATTTTTTTTCTTGAAAAGCAAGGCTTTTGGAGAGGAGATTCATGATCCCATGGTTCATTCGGCCATGATTAAAAGATGGGCTGTGTTGTATCTTTAGTCAGTTCTCAAGTTTGTTTTTCCTCAGATGTTTTTCCCTGGAGGCCCTGGAAGAAAAAAGGAGTGAGGAAGAAAGAAGACAGAAAGAAAGGAGCAGAGTGAAGAGAGAATGGTGAAAAGGCTATTAAAAAGTGTATGGGATTTCCCACCCCACCCCGCTTGCTTAGGGAGGCACAACACTGTTTTCTATTTTATTCTCACTAAGGAGGTCATATTAGAAAAGACTTATGTCTTATTGTGCTTTTAATTCTGTTGGGAGCCACCCAGAGTGTCTGGGGAAACCCAGCCCGATGGGTGGGGTATAAATACTACTACTAGTATTATTATTGTATTATTATTATTATTATTATTATTATTATTATTATTATTGCCATTGTTGTCTTCTTCTTCTTCTTCTTCTTCTTCTTCTTCTTCTTCTTCTTCTTCTTCTTCTTCTTTTTACCAGGAATGAGACAAAGCCATGTTGTGTCCACATCAGCCCACAATATTTTTTCCCCTGTACAGAATAGATGTGAAAAGGATTGATGGTGTACAAAAACCCACACTGGTTTTCAAAGCTGACCTCTACAGGTTTCCTTCCATGGAGAAATACTGTAATACATAATTTGGAACCAGTCTTCAGATTCACTCACAACTGTGCTGCTTCCGGTCAGATCACTAGAAAGGTTGTAAATTACCAAGGTGACATCATTTCTACCATTTTTAATAAGGAGAAGACTGATCTTAGCAAGGGGAGTGGTTCTACTGGGGAATTCCAATTGTGAATGGTTCTTGGTAGTCTTTCTTAAAACGACTTGTAATTAGTTAAAGCATGGATGAAAAACTGGATGGACCAAGTTTATACTGGCCTTCATTTATCTAGACCTAATTTCTCCACCACAGCTAAGGAGAAATGTAAATCTCAGGTGCAACCCCACCATAGGCAAGAAATTAGAAATTTTGAGGACTGTTGCACACAGCCAAATTTTACACACAGCCCTCCGCAAACTTATCTACCACAGCAGGGGCGTAACTAGAAATTCATTCTCAACGTGGTAAGATTTGTTAGTTCACATCTAGGGGCTGCTCAAAGCCTCCCTACGTGATCTGACTGTCAAATTTCCTTAGAGTCGGAAAGCAAGCCAGGTAGATGCATGATTGCAGAAGAATCTGGCACCAGGGTGTCTCATATTATTATAATTACAATGTGTATTGTATCAGGAACGCCATACTACATTTTATATTGCTTCTGTTTTCCTTCAGCATCACTTCTATTTTCCTGCTCGTGTTCCTATTCTCTTTGACTTTCTCATCTCCCCTCAACAACATTTCGCTTTACAATCGTTCTTGCGAGTCTCCCCTCCCGCTCCACCAATCCCACTTGGGTTAATTCTTAAGGGGAAATCCTACACAGGCAGAACAATCCTATCCCGATTCGGTGGAACAACTGCTTACACCTACAGCCCTGCTGACTCCGGAATCAGGGCAGGAAAGTGGCTTGGAAGATAATGTAGAGAAAATTTGTCTTCCCAATGACTTAAATGAGAGGGAAACAGTTACATCAGGTTTGGGGCCAATTTTGTGGACATACTGAGAGAACAAGAGCACTTTAGATCCTGCAGGCCCATGGGTGAACTTGACATACCGGTACCTCCCCCCTCAGAACACTCTGTTTTTACCACGGCCACCAACAATGGACCATCTAGGTAATTGGAGCTTTCCAACAGACCCTCCAAGTGTCCATATTTTCCAGGGACAGTCCCGGATTTACAGAAGCCATATCAGTTTCTGGTTTGATCCTGGAATGTTCCACTTTTCCTTTGGGCGTCCCTTTTCTAATTGGAGAAATGTTGGAGGGTATGGAGTTATGCAACCCAACCCCCAAGTCAAAGAGACAAGTAACTATACAACCTTTAGAGGACATCTGAAGGCAGCCCTTTATAGGGTAGTTTTTTTATGTTTTATGTTGTGTTATGTTTTTATATATATTGGAAGCCATCCAGAGTGGCTGGGGCAAACCAGGAAGATGGGTGGGATATAAATAATAAAATGATGATGATGATGGAATAGAACGTCCTTATTTTCATCAGAGAATTGTTGGAGGGTATGCCTTTCCATTGGTATATATACCAGAGTCTTCTGAGAATGTAAGTGGTATTCTGACTGTAAACATCCCTCTGCAGCCCAATACAATTGCACTCAGATAACTGGGGCTGCTTCCAGAAAACCGGTTTATTAAGCATTCGTCCTGATCTGTTTTCATGGAGGTCAGACAATTAATTCAAAGTATTTAGTGGTACATCTACACAGTGGGGGGGGGGGCTAGTAATACACTTGTTGCAGTCAAAATAGTTTTCTCAATGAATCCTATAGTCAGTTGTCCCGGTCAATAGATTCTGGTATAGAACATACTGCAAAGGTCTAGCCTTCCGGTAGGTTGACTATAGGTTGGAAGCTAACAATAATCTCTACTTCTGGTAGACCTTCACCTTGGTATTTAATGTTAGCATCACATTCTCCAGTGTGGCGTAGTGATTAAGAGCATTGGACTCGTAATCTGGTGAACCAGGTTCACGACCCTGCTCCTCCACATGCAGCTGCTGGTGACCTTGGGCTAGTCACACTTCTGTGAAGTCTCTTAGCCTCACTCACCTCACAGAGTGCTTGTTGTGGGGGAGGAAGGGAAAGGAGGTTGTTAGCCGCTTTGAGACTCCTTAGGATAGTGATAAAGCGGGATATCAAATCCAAACTTATTCTTCTCCCATACCCTTCTGGAGAGGCGAGCCATTGCGGTAGCTGCCTTGCCAATATGCTTGTCCAGCATTGATGGAAAGGTTGCTGGTTAGACAATATCATCTACCATCTCAATCATGCAGTCACTATTGCTGATGCGTGGAGTGCTGGCAATGTCCTGACCCAGGATGCTGGTCTTTGTCAGGCTGATGGTAAGGCCAAACTCCTTGCAGGCTTGTGTTAAATGGTTGGTGAGTCTTTGTAGAGCTTCCTCAGAGCATGCTCTCAAGGCTGCATCATCTGCAAACAACATCTCTCAGATAAGAACCTTCCTGTTCCCATTTTCCTTAGAATTCCATCACTACAAGTCACATGGCACATATAGTCTCCAATACCTCTATGCTACTCTCTGTTCCCCAGTATCTGCTACCTGAGGTGACCATATCACTCCATCTAATGCTAGGGCTGGCCTTGCCTCCATCTGAACACATCTCTTAAGAACGAGACTTTGTTGCTGTTGCTTTCGCCTAGTTTCTCATGCATTTTCCATTTTTCTCCTTCAGACAGCCTCTGTCTTCCTCGCACTTAATTATTTTAGTCCCCATGGCTGAATAATAGTTTAAATCTAATACTCTCGCAGAGTTCAGGGCTTCAGAAAGCTATCTCGCCCTTCCTTCCCCCTCATTCTTTGTTATTGGACAGAATACGTCCAGTGCCCTCATCAAGGACCGTTTTCTGTTCCTCCCACCTAGCAGGTGGGAGATGGTAACTTTGAAAGCAATGGGAATAACTCCAAAAAATGACATTAAACAAAAGATTGTGTTCATAGAAAGGGGATGATTGGGAGCAGAGAGAGTCTACTCTGGCGGATGAAATTGTTGCCAGGGTAACAGAGCAGCTTCCATTCAGACCTTTCTCTCCTCCATCTCTCCATCTTTAGAACTTTCTACTAGTTATTCTGCATGTTGTGTTGTACTTGTTGCTTCTCTCCTGAAGCACAAAAGGTTTTTTTTATTTTTAAGTGGCAAAAAATGTGGCTGAAATCAATGGAGACAGCAAAAAAACAACTCCCAAAACCATACTGGCAGAGTTTTCTCTGTCTCCAGAATCTGATACTGGCACAAGAGCCCCTTATAGATATTCTGAGCAATGACAATGAAGGTTTCAAGAAGGTGCACATTGCAGAAATGTGTTCTGTCCTCATCTTAAATGCATTTGAAGGGTTCCCAAATTCCGGTGGAGATCCCAATGTTCCTATTAGCAGTTAGGACCTCTTCCAACATTTAAATGAATGCACAAAAGTTGGGGAGGAGCCTGTTGCCATCATTTTCATCCTCCCTTGTGCGCATTTGCTGTATCTAGTTAGAAGAACATACATAAGGGGCAGAGTTGAGCATAAGGGGAGTTTGTGTCATCAGGTGATCTTGTAAAACTATGAACATGTGGGAAATTTCCTAACATTTTTATGCATGTTGTGAGGAGGGGAAAGGAGAGCATAATACAGCAAATAAGAGGAAATCCAGTGCATGTATAGGATCTTTTTTCTGATATTCTCTTGCATAGGAGTCTTTGTAAGAAACAAGAAATCATCTCAAGATAATTCATAAGTAAATATTGGTCTGCTTTGACATCAGTTACAATTACTTGTTACTGTCCAAGGTGGGGTGCGGGTGGCGCTGTGGGTTAAACCACAGAGCCTAGGGCTTGCCGATCAGAAGGTCTGTGGTTCGAATCCCCACGATGGGGTGAGCTTCCATTGCTCGGTCCCTGCTCCTGCCAACCTAGCAGTTCGAAAGCATGTCAAAGTGCAAGTAGATAAATAGGTACCACTCCGGAGGGAAGGTAAACGGTGTTTCCGTATGCTGCTCTGGTTTTACCAGAAGCGACTTAGTCATGCTGGCCACATGACCCGGAAGCTGTACGCCAGCTCCCTCTGCCAATAAAGTGAGATGAGCGCCGCAACCCCAGAGTCGTCCGTGACTGGACCTAATGGTCAGGGGTCCCTTTACCTTTACATTTAGGGTTCTCCAAGAATTATGCAGAAAATGGAAACAGGAGCAGAAATTTGCAGTGTTCGCTTATTCATCCCCAGAATGGAAAACAGTATTTGATGTTGCTGCTGTTTTCAGTCTGCAAATGATACATATTTGACTCCATTACAGGGACCATGTGACGCACCACCATTTTAGGTGAAGCTGAACGTAGGACGTGCAGAACCACCGAGTGTCCCTATTTTCCACGGACAGTCCTGGATTTACAGAAGCAGTCTCGGTTTCCGATTTGATCCCAGGATGTCCTGCTTTTTCTTAGGACATCTCTTTTTTCAATGGAGAAATGTTGGAGGGTATGAAGTAACTATACAACCTTTTGAAGACTTCTGAAGGCAGCCCTGTATATGGAAGTTGTTGGTCTCCCCCCCCCCCCCATGTTTAATGCTTTGTTATGTTTTTATGTATGTTGGAAGCTGCCCAGAGTGGATGGGGCAACCCAGTCAGATGGGCGGGGTATAAGTAATAAAATTGTTGTTGTTGTTGTTGTTGCTGCTGCTGCTGTTTTCATCGGAGAAATGTTGGAGGGTATGGAAGTGGCACCTGATCTCTTAGAATCAAAATATGGCCTCGGTCCAGTATACATGAAGGAGCGTCCCCACCCCCATCATTCTGCCCAGACACTGAAATCCAGCACCGAGGGCCTTCTGGTGGTTCCCTCACTGCGAGAAGCAAAGCTACAGGGAACCAGGCAGAGGGCCTTCTCAGTAGTGGTGCCCGCCCTGTGGAACGCCCTCCCACCAGATGTCAAAGAGAAAAACAACTACCAGACCTTTAGAAGACATCTGAAGTCAGCCCTGTTTAGGGAAGCTTTTAATGTTTAATACATTATTGTATTTTAATATTCTGTTGGAAGCTGCCCAGAGTGGCTGGGGAAGCCCAGCCAGATGGGCGGGGTATAAATAAATTATTATTATTATTATTATTATTATTATTATTATTATTATTTAAATGGATTCTGGGATAGGGGTCCGAAGGTTGCTATTCTTCTGGAAAATGCTGAGAAAAGATATTGCTCTGTGGAACTTCCTGCAGCAAGAATTAGTTTTCATTAGAAAACTAAGGGCTTTAAGGTGATGCTGAACATAGGAGATGGCACCTGAGTTGGGACTGTGTTACATTACAATCTGTTCTATTTACAGTGGTACCTCGGGTTACATACGCTTCAGGTTACAGACTCCGCTAACCCAGAAATAGTGCTTCAGGTTAAGAACTTTGCTTCAGGATGAGAACAGAAATCGTGCTCCGGCAGCGTGGCGGCAGCAGGAGGACCCATTAGCTAAAGAGGTGCTTCAGGTTAAGAACAGTTTCAGGTTAAGAATGGACCTCCGGAACGAATTAAGTACGTAACCAGAGGTACCACTGTATACTCATTTCAAATGGGCATCTAGCCCATTCACTCTACTTCTAGTAAGAACAGTGAGTGAAGAATTCCACGCTTTAATTGCAACCATTTCTGTCTGTTCTAATGTGACTTTCTCCTTCCAAGGGCAAGAAAGATTGCTGATACGGCTGTCTCATATTTAATGAAACACACAGAGAGATTGTATTTACCTTTTTTTTTTGTCTTCCTTATCCTCATACATTTTTAAAATCGTACAACACCTGAATTTGAATTCTGTGATAATTCTCAATGTGAAAGTGTAGCTTGAAGCGATGGATACATTGACAGGGTCTCCTCCAAACCTCACTACATGTGAGCAAGCTGACTTTGTAATCTGTTTTATTAAGTTTTCCGGACAGAGGAATCTGTTCCTGGGATGTGGCGATTTGCCAAGGAGGCAGGCTGCTCCTTAAGAACAAATCTGCAACTTTTGTGACGATGGCGTGCTATGGACTCTGCGCCACCTATTCTGCACTGTAACCTAATTTGCTTTAATCGAAAACATGGGCAAAAAACCCCCCAACACTTTGTATTTCTAAGTACCTTGCAAGATAGGAGCGGTCCAGGAATTCAACCTGCACTTTTCAGGTAATTGATGTTTCAATGAGAATCAAGAGAGGGTAATTGCATGGAAGAAGGGTGCTTGTCTTTATAAATTAGGCAAAACAGGGAAACAATGAACAGTGGCTCTTTTATCTCCTATATTCAAATAGGCAAATTCATTCTCCAGTGTAGATTTGTATGCAGGGAAAGCAACATCACTGGTGAACTAAAGCAGGAGTGGAGAACCTTAGCCTTCCAGTGCTTGCTATGTGGTCTCACTCCAGGCCACACCCATGAAACATCCTTTCACTGGTTCTGCTCTACTTCTCAAAGGCAAGTGCTTTTGCCTGGCTGGACATTGTCCACAAATATATTGGAAACCATCAGTAGGAGATTTGGGGTGAGATGTCATCCATGTAGGATGTTACCCAGATATCTCTCTGTATAACATCTGAATGGGATGAGGCTGTAGAAGCCCTGGGCTGGTGCCCATCTTCAGTGGTGGGCTGGATGAGAGCCAATCAGCTTACTCTGAATTCTTGCAAAATGGAAGTGCTGTGGGCAGGTGGTTCTTGAATCTGGATAATTGTTCAATTGCCTGCTTTGGATGGGGTCATACTCCCCCTAAAGGGGCAGGTACAAGGTATGGGGGTTGCTCCTGGTCCCATCTCCATTCCTAAAGGCCCAGGTGACCTCAGTGGGTTGTTTTTGTTGTTTAGTCGTTTAGTCGTGTCCGACTCTTCGTGACCCCATGGACCAGAGCACGCCAGGCACTTCTGTCTTCCACTGCCTGCCGCAGTTTGGTCAAACACATGTTAGTAGCTTCAAGAACACTGTCCAACCATCTCGTCCTCTGTCGTCCCCTTCTCCTTGTGCCCTCCATCTTTCCCAACAGGAAAGGGAGTCTACTCTTCTCATGAGGTGGCCAAAGTAGTACAAGTAGTGGGTACAACTGCCTCTTACCAGCTTCAAGCAAACATTACAAACTTCCCAGAACAGGTCTGCTTCCAGATCCCTTCTAAATGTCAGATAGTTCTTTATTTCCTTGACATCTGATGAGAGGGCGTTCCACGGGGCAGGCACCACTACCGAGAAGAACCTCTGCCTGGTTCCCTGTAACCTCACTTCTCGTAGTGAGGGAACAGCCAGAAGGCCCTTGGAGCTGGACCTCAGTGTCCGGGCTGAACAATGGGGGTGGAGACGCTCCTTCAGGTATACTGGGCCGAGGCTGTTTAGGGTTTTAAAGATTAGCACCAATACTTTGAATTGTGTTCGGAAATGTCATGCACGTCACCTGTATGCAGCCAGCAGAGTTTTGCCTCTGAAGGAATGTGGCTCTTGTGCTGCAAGGGCTCCCCAGTCCCTGAATAAAAATAAAACCCCAAGCTTTCAACAGCCTTGGGGGAATTACAAGGTTTGCAGAAGAACCAAACAAACAAAGCCCCTTTAGGAAAGAGCTGTTCTCAAAGCAGCCCAATGACAAGTGGGCATACTGTCAGGAGCTCCTCCTACACTCGAGTAGGACCCTGGCAGAGACACATGCCCAACTGGCATGTTCTCTCCCTCCTGGTCATTCGTTCAGGAGCTTCAAAAGCTTTCTTCTGCCCGAACATCACAGTAACCAATGCCAACAGACACCGGCACACTTAGGGATCCGCAGAGTGTTCGCAGTTCGCGTAACAGACCTCACCTCAGTAACTCAGCATTTCGGCTAATCTACTTTATTTACATATAAACACACATGGAGCACTGCAACATGGCTCCCTCTCTCTCTAGCATCAGACAGCAAAGAGAAAGAACAAAGGACAATAGTCCCACTTCACGGAACACAGTAACACAAACATCCTGTCTCTGTCACTTCCCACTCTGTGGAGTCAAAACATACACCGTCATAGACAAAAATCCCATGACTGCAATCATGGAGCAGGAATTCTAACACATACCAGGGCCATACTGTTGGTATATGTTGCCACAGCTACTTTTAATGCATTGGCCTTCATCTAATTCAATTAGCTTTTAATTCATTCTGCTGAGTTCTGTGGCTGTAATGTTGTGTTTAATTGTACTGATTGATATTTTATTGTTCAATGTAAGCCACCCTGGAATATGTGTATGTGTTAAAAGGGAAGAGCAGAAGTGGCGAGGAAACAAATGCCTTGGCCTGCTAAACTCCCTCTGAAATCAGGGGGCTTGGATGTACTCTATCCTGCCACCAGCTTGCGACCTCCTGAAGGACAAAATCTGTGATGACATTCTTGAGCTAACTCCTGCTTGTCTTTCCTCCTCTTTGTGTGAAAATGTTATCTTTCCCTGGTTTTCCCACCCTCTTGCTGCCTTTAACAGAGGAAGTCAAGTGAACTCAGCCATTCATACAAAGTGTCATTTTTTCCATGCAAAATGTGCAGATGGAGGGAAAGGAGCATAATGTACCAAGTGGAAAAGAAAAGCCTGCTGTTATCTACCCGGCTTCACAGCTTCCAGGGGCCCTGACCTCATACGGATCAGAGGAGTAAGCTGGTCGTGAAAGTTAGGGCTACCTAAATTGCTTTCATTAATAGTACGAATCACTCTTCTCCTTGTGAAACTTGTAACAAGCTTCAAAGTACATTCAAAGGTATGCTGAGCCCTTGCAAATTCTTGGGTCTCATGCTGCTGACAAAAAAAGGTAGAGCTCAATGCCTTAGTGACTGTGATTGAGAGGGAACAGGTGGACATCTAGAACCACCTTGCTGGATCAGGAAGCCCAAGAGACTCAGTGGTCTAGAACACAGCGCCACTCAGTTCCCTATTTTTACCTTATGTAAACATAACTGTATGGTGGCACACCATGCTTATGTCAAAAGGTCGGGGGTTCAAATCCTTTCAATGGCGTGAGCTCCTGTTGCTATGTCCCAGCTCCTGCCAACCTAGCAGTTCGAAAGCATAGCAGTGGAAGTAGATAAATAGGTACTGCTGCGGCGGGAAGGTAAATGGCATTTTCATGCGCTCTGGTTTCCGTCATGGTGCTCCATTGTGCCAGAAGTGCTTTAATCATGCTGGCCACATGACCCGGAAAGCTGTCTGTGGACAAACGCCAACTTCCTCGGCCTGAAAGCAAGATGAGCGCCGCAACCCCATAGTCACCTTTGACTGGATTTAACCATCCAGGAGTCCTTTACCTTTTACCATGTTTAAATATCCACTACATGGTTACAAGGAAATATGTTGTTGTGGATAGTATGTTGGATGTGAAACAGGTAGAGCTGAGTTGAAATCCTTGCTCCATCAGGAACCCCGCTTAGAGACCTTGGACAAGGCCCCAAGTCTCAACATAATGCACAGACTTCCTTTAAGGATACCATCCTTAAAGCCAATGTAGTACCCTCCAGGTGTTGTGGGCTTCCAACATCTGTTGGGGCAATTGAGCATGGCCAATAGTCAGGGATGATGGGTGTTGTCATCTAACGACATCTAGACTGCACCACATTGTCTACCCCTGAGCTCACAACACGTTTGCCAACCTGAACACCTTAGAGACTGCTTGAGATATAATAATATTGTGGTAAATATTTGTACCAAGTAAAATTGGTTGTGTGTCATGCCAGGTACACAACCAGTAAAATGTTGTATAGAAAAGTGACTGAGGCAAACAGTTCAGATGCTTCATCTATAGTCCTCTTCACAGCTTGAGCTGGACTGAGAAGCAAATCTGTGAAAAAGCTTGCATTCAGTCCAACTTTATTGTTTTGAGTCAACGGATTCATTTGCAATATCACTTTCAAAATCCTTCAGCTTTCTCAACCCTGTCCCCAGAGCCTTCTGGCTTTGCCATTGATTCATATTGAACTTCTTAATATATGTTATTCATTATTCTTAGAATTAAACAGAGGTTTGAGTTGCTCTCCTAACCAATTTCCTGAACAGGTCCACACCTACTTAGGTTCAGCAGTACTGCAATATTGGATACTCCCAGATCATTTGCTTGGCCCAGGTGAAAAGCAAACATGATTGAAGTGAACATTTTCTCAGAGAAAAACTGTGATAGCACGCTACATCAAGAAGCAGCCCGTTAGCACAATCCTGGAAAGTGTTTGTTTGCTAATGTGTTCAAGGAACTTGCACCTTGTCATCTTACTAAAGGGAGCTGCTTTCACCGAAGCTCCCATTTGTGGCAACCGCTAATTGTGTGAATGGCATCTTGTCTAGTCTGGTCCCATCTTGGGCCTGTAAATTTCAGTATGATAGTTGTAGTTTCAGTCTCAGTCCCCTCAAATTATTTCCTGGCCCACTTTAGTGTTCCATCAGCCCAACGACGTCGTATTTCACCGTGTTTGAGTCAGCAGTTTATCCAATCTGTTCCATAAAATGCTTGTAAGAAATGCATGAAAATATGAGTTTGCATCGGAATTTGGGTGAAGATGCAAATGAGATCAATCCAACAGATTCACTCTGCTGCAAATCTTCCATGAAACCATAAGATGAATAAGGGAAAACGTTCAATCTTTCTGAAACTGCGTTGTGAAGAACTGAAAGAACCCTGCATGAAAGCAGTGGCTTATATTAAATTAAGAGTACCCCTCTCAATCTATTCCTCCTTAACTCCTATTCATTTCTTTTGCCATCTGTCTGACTGGAATCTTGGAGACCATCCCAGATACTTCTGGACATTTGACACCAGCCAGCTGCCCATGATCACAGCCCAATAGTTAGAACCCACACGTACCACTGAATGTAAAATGGAGGCAAAGAAATATGAGGAAAGTCAAAAGGATACAACTGTTCTTTCTATTTCTGCTTTTTAAAAAAAATATATATATAAGTAGACATTGTAGAGGTGAGTCCCATCCATCAGTCCCTACACATTTCTAAGATTTTTTTTTTTTTTAAATCATATTTATTAAAGTTTCCAAAAATATAAAAATACAAAGAAAAAAGAAAAAGAAAAAGAAGATATTTAAAACCTTACTTTCATTGCCTACTTTCTGGGACTCCCCCCCTCCCCCCCCGACTGTATTCCCCTTTCCTTAATTTGGTTCTACAAGCTCTCACTCCCAATTTGAAGCTTGATTTGTTTAACCCACTATCCAGATTGAATTGTACAAATCTTGCACCGTCCCACATCATTAACAAGAAAAGAAAAAAGATTTTCCCCAAGATCCACCCCAGTTCCTTCCACGAATTCCCTTTTTTTTTAAACACGTCCAATCAAAATAAAATGACATGCGTAAGTTATATAAAGAAATAGAAAATAAGAGATATAAAAAAAGAAAATTCAAAAGATTGTTACACAGCCTTTGGATTCCAAATCTCTCCCCCCCCTTCCCCGGTTTGAATTCCCCATGTCCATCAGTCTATACATTATCATCCTGGAAGTCTCAATTCATGGCCGAATTTCTCCCCAATTCCATCTTGCCGGTTTTCTTTTAATTTATTAATTTTAATGATATTTAACTTCAAGTGTCCAATCTAACAAAGGCCTTTAATTTCCTTGATCTTTACCACTCCTCCCATTGTTCTTTCCGTGTCGTAGTCGGTCCTTTGTTCTTCTTATTCCTCACTTTCTCAGGTTTCTTGTCCTGTTCAGCTGCTAAAACTTTCTAATTCAGAAATCTGGTATCTCTACAGAGGTTTGTTATTCAGGAACAAAAACTTACGTCCAGTCCCTTCCTTTCTTCAATAGAAAATTCTATTGTCTCCTTTAATGTAAATACCTCTGTAGACAAAATACTATTTCAGTTTTGCAGCTTTCCCAGAAGATAACAAGTCCTGTGTGAATCCCGGAGTATTTTTCCACTTACGACCGTTCTTGTAATGTCCCGATACCCCTCTAGGGGGATTGTAATAACTTTGTATCCTCTGATCCAAAAGTCAAATTGTTGTTCCTTATTTTCCGACAGTTTATATCCATATTATAGCAAATTGTAACAAAATTAACCAGCAAAGTCCTCGTAACAAAGTCCTCTTTATATTCTCCAGCTTTGACAGCTACTTTGACAGCTGTCAAAGTCTCCGTCTCTCTTCACCAGGCTCCGCAAATCGCCCTGGTTCCCGGGGGGGGGGTTGCATTTTCCTTCTCACCCTCCACTCTTCTCCTCCAGCACAGTTCTTATAATTTCGCATCGTGGAATTAATGATTTTTATCAGAAATATACTTCCCTTTGGACCTTGGTTACTCAGTCCTTGTTTTGAAATGCTTACAGTAGAGGGGGGGGTTGACTTCCTTTTTAAATCGCCCCCGCTCGTGCCAAATCCAAAATTTTAAACCCGGTTTCCCAATTACTCACGGGTTGTTGTTAATAGTCCAAATTTTCAATGGAAGAAGTCAGCGCTCTCCGTCGAATGGCATGCGGCTGCGCTCGGCAGGGAAAGCAGAAGACTCAAAGCACCGCACCGCTCCCCGGCACCCGATCCGAAGCCTTTAAAAAGGCTCCTTCACGAGTCGGGAGGGCGCTAGTGGTGCAAGCCGAGTCACCCATGTCCACGGACTCCGTGCCCGTGGTTTTTAAGGGTCCCCGCGTCGCCGGCGCGGTAGGACCCAGCCCCTGCCGAGCAGACTCCCTCCGGAGCTCGGAGGGAGTCCGCCATTCGGCGATGGCGCCAACCCGGAAGTCCACATTTCTAAGATTTTACAGTCTGCATAAAACATTTGCTTCAGGACTAAAATTCTCCAGTTTTGATGTGATTCCAATGAAAAGATTTATGAAAATAATGCCTGTAATATGAATGAAATATGATTTATTATCAATAATAACCCCTCTCTGAAGTCAGTATTATGACAGTCAGTGTTGCAGTCAGTATTATTTGTACAATTGTAGCTGTGTAAAAATATGATACTGAACCTGCTACTACCAAAATGAAGACGAGAGCAGCTGAACCTCTCAGTCCCGCAAGTAATATTTATTTTCACCTTGCATTTATCTATTTTAATTCAGCAGTATAATCCTACACATGTCTACTCTAGAGAAGAGCTAGAGGAGAAATAGGATTTTGTTTGCATTTTCACTTTAAAATATTTTAAAAAATTATTTTACTGCTTAATTTGCACATTATGAACAGGTAGGTGAATAGGCTTATTAGAAAAACATCACACCAAAATGCCAACAAATTTTCGTGGGGATTTTTCCTCCTGCTGCAGAAATGTGAAGAACTGGAGAAGTGAATTTAAGATAGGGAAAATGAAAAACTTAGAAACCAAAATGGACAGATTTGTCCATTGCTACTCAGGACTAAGTGACTTTCCACTGAATTTAGTCATGCTTACCCTTAGGTAAGTGGATATTGGCTTGCAGCCTTAATGTGCAACACACACACACACACACAAACCACTAAGTAAAACTTTTTTTTAAAGTGATCAAACATTACATTGAAAGTTCAAATAAATGACAAATATATAACAAGACAACCATAATAAACATGACGATGGGGAAATATATTTAATGTAACTAAACAAACTGAGCTCTTTAGACACCAAATTTACATGTTTCAAAAACAGCTTGAAAGGAAAGCCTCTAACCTCATGTTCAAAAAGAGAGACTAAATAATAATTAAAGTCAAGCAGACTCATGTATTAGTAAAATCATTAGCATTTTATTTCAAATTTGATATTCAAGACCATCATCTTTTTAGCTTCTAAATTGATGTATACCATTTGGATTAATGCTCGGGGGTCAAAGAAATCTAAAAGATATTTGCATTAAACGCTTTTACGTTTCTCATTAGGATCATTAAGAGCTCTCTCTTTTTTAACCCCATATAGTATTTTTATCCATGTTGATAATTCCCAGGCTGTAGTTTTAAACCTGCCCACATTAACACTTCTTTACATTTTTATGCACCTTTACAACAGACACTTTAAGGTACAGATTGAGATGCTCTTAAACAATTCAGCATGCCTGAGAGGCTTATTAACAAAATCAGGGCTGCTGTATTCTCCACTTCTTCTCCACTTAGGACCCATCAGAATGGGCAATCAGAGCTAGGAGGTGATTCAGGATGTTTGATAAACGTGGATTGGATTCCTGGTTCCTGGAATTGTGCTCACAGAACTGAGCTCATTCACTGCCACCTTCCCACTGCAGAATGCTGTGTCTCCTGTAACTTCACTTCAAAAGGTTCTGGGGAACCACAGGACAGTGCTGGATTTATGTATAAGCTAAAGAAGCTATAGCTTAGGCCCCCACTCTCTTGGGGGCCCCAAAAAAATTTAAAGGAAAAAACCTGGATGTACATTTCTAAAATATAAGATAAAAAAAAACAAATAAAATAAAACCTACATACAGCAACAGTGTTTTGTGTTGTGTAGGCTCCTATGATGTAAGTAATGGGACCCACCTGCTAGCGTGCTCCCTAAAATATAACTGGTTTGCTCATTTCCATACATAGGGTGCCTACATTCTGCTATTTATAATTACATTGGTACCTCTGGTTGCGAACGGGATCCGTTCTGGAGCCCCATTCACAACCTGAAAGGAACGCAACCCACATCTGCGCATCTGTGCACGTGCGGGTCATGATTCGCCGCTTCTGCGCATGCTCGTGACATCATTTTGTGTGTCTGCGCATGCGCGAGTGGCGAAACCCAGAAGTAACCCTTTCCGGTACTTCCAGGTCGCCGCGGGACACAACCTGAAAAAAAGTATCATGAAGCAAACGTAACAAGAGGTATGACTGTATTAGTAATTTACATCATATATTTATTACTTATATTTATTTCATGTTATAGCAAGTTTCTAGAGACTATGAGTCTTTGTAAATTGTGTTTCTAAAGGAACTTTTATTATTGCCAATGTGTTCACATTATTAAGTTTGTTATGAATTAAAAAATCATTTTAAGTTAGAGCTTAATAATTATTTCACTATTCATATGCTTCTTAATCGAATTGCAGTTCAACAATTACTTTGATAAAATACATATTTTGTTATGTGCAAATGGCTTTAGATACCTATTAGGTGCATAAATTACCATATAGCATATATTCAACACAAAAACAGCAACAATTTGTTGTTGACAAAGGTCAGCTGGACATATAAAGGGCCTCGTTACCTTCAGTAGCTTAAATCCGGCCCTGCCTCAGGAACATGGGTGCAGCCAAGGGAGGGGACTAAGGGCCCCCAACATCTGCCCCCCCTCCAGATCCACAAAAATTATTGAAAAGCACAGGAAGTACTCAATTAATTGTGGTTCTGCCCCCTGAGTAGATTCCTTCCCTTTCCCCTACTAAAGCTTGCCTGTGATTTTACCTGTGATTTCCTAAAAAAAATAAAATCTCAACAATTTTGGCTGCCCCCCCCCCCATTAACAAAAATCCTGGCTACACCCATGCGCAGGAACAGTGTGAGGAACAGGGGCCTCCAGCAAGAAGGGGGAATCAGCAAAAATTGCACCAGCTTAACTGCCTCCTTGTACCCCAGTCCTGAGATTCCTCATCCCCCATATAGGTAAAAATTACAAATACTTGTGCAGTTTCCCCTGCAAAATAATGTAGCTGCTGGAATGGGGCGGGGATATTGGGGAAATGATAAAATAGGGAAAGGGGGGAGTTTCTCTTCCTTGTGGCTGCTTAAAACAAAGCAAAGCAAAGCAAAAAGATCCTAATCAATGATTCCCAAGTTATCTTTTCCTTGGCCTGCAGTCTTTTTACTCAGATAAGCTCTTAAGCGGCCTCTTCTAAGCAAGGGAGATGGATTGATTACATTGGAAATTGTTGCTGTTGTTTAGTCGTGTCCGACTCTTCGTGACCCCATGGACCAGAGCATGCCAGGCACTTCTGTCTTCCACTGCCTCCTGCAGTTCGATCAAACTCATGTTAGTACCTTCAAGAACAAGAACACTGTCCAACCATCTTGTCCTCTGTCGTCCCCTTCTCCTTGTGCCCTCCATCTTTCCCAACATCAGGGTCTTTTCCAGGGAGTCTTGTCTTCTCATGAGGTGGCCAAAGAATTGGAGCCTCAGCTTCAGGATCTGTCCTTCCAGTGAGCCGTCAGGGCTGATTTCCTTCAGAATGGATAGGTTTGATCTTCTTGCAGTCCATGGGACTCTCAAGAGTCTCCTCCAGCACCATAATTCAAAAACATCAATTCTTTGGTGATCAGCCTTCTTTATGGTCCAGCTCTCACTTCCATACATAACTACTGGGAAAACCATAGCTTTAACTATACGGACCTTTGTCGGCAAGGTGATGCTGCCTAGGCTTTTTAAGATGCTGCCTAGGTTTGTCATTGCTTTTCTCACGTTTAGTCAAAACTCTCCGCTATGACCTGTCCATCTTGGGTGGCCCTGCATGGCATAGCTCATAGCTTCTCTGAGTTATTTCAGCCCCTTTGCCACAACAAGGCAGTGATTCATGAAGGAGATATAGGAAATTATCTATCTACAATTGCATAGTGTTTCACTGCTGGAAGCAATGTCAAAATCCCCATCATGTATTTATTTTTTGGCTTCCAATTAATTCTGCAATGGACATCTAGAGAAATGTTGGTTAACAAACTTTGATCCTAGAGGCCATCTGTTTGGTCTGTCTCCTTTTTACAAATGAAGGGAGCAGGAGGGGGAAGAACTTTATTGGAACATCTGGGAAGGAAAGCTAGGTGTTATGACTTCATCCCCTTTTTGAACTCCCAACATCTCCTATGAACTTTTCAGAAAGTTATAAAGAAAATATGATCTCACTGCTAATCAAATTTGCACATTCAGGTGCACCATTCCCTTTAGGGCAGATGTCTGCTCAGTTTCAGTTGATTGGTTGATATAATTTATTTCCCAATTTTTAGCACCATAACTAGGAGGACAATTCCTCCATATCCTTCTTTAATGATAAAGGAAGCACCACGTTGCGATTCATTCAAGTATAAATGAAGCTCAGAATCTGACAGTGCAATCAAGTCTCCGAACTGGAACCTGGTCTTAAGAGATATGCCTAAATAATTAGACAATCTGAGCCTAAAACAGATACAAGATGTTCTCTTGCATATCAATGGCTCATGCTAAATTACCTTTTCCTACTCACTCAAATTGTAGAAGATTGAGGCTCATCTCACACAAGTATCATGCTGCTGTGCAGTCCTCCTGAAAAATTGTTGAAGTAGCTAAAAAATAAAATAAAAATGTTACCATTCTTGTTCCTTAAAATCCACAAATTCAATGATTGACTATCTCCAAAGAGTGTTTGAGCATTGACTGAATCTTGGTGTGCTTAGTTGTATCATGCATATTGTCAACTATCTGGTACTACAAGCTCGAAAAGCCAAAGATTACACACACACACATTATTCTGGAAATTGAAATCTGGTTTGTTGAAACGTTAACTTTGGCCTCTGAAGTACACATTGCTTGTAAAAGAAGGCAAAGTTTAGGTGGGAAATCTGGATACTGGGTAGAGTCTTAGACTATGCACCTATCACATCATTTTTGAAAGAATTGCACTGGCTGCCTAGTAGCTACTGAGTCATTTTACAATTTCATTTCTACTGCTTAGCTGTCCATTTTTAATATCATATTTTTGCTCTTGGTTACCAGCTTTCGGAGGCAGAGTTGTGTGTTTTTCTCTAATGCTGACAAATGTCAGGCAATCTGTAGAAAGAACATAACTGCTCAAAGAGCACAGATTTTTAAAGATGATCTCATCTGGCACCTGGGAAGCTGAAGGCAATTTTAAAAAGCGCGTTATCTGTAGAAATAGGTTTCCAATCCTAGCAGAATGCTTTTTTTGGGGGGGGGGGATCCATTGTGTCTAGATCATGGCAATTAAAATAAACGTGGATCTAAGCTCTTATCTATGCCTTCTTGAACAAGGACTCTTGTTAGCGTACATCAGGGATAACCAACATGTTGCCCTCCATATATTGTTGGGCTAAAACTCACAGCAGCTCCATCCTGCATGGCCAATGGTCAGGGTTGATGGGAGTTGTAATTCAACAACATCTGGAGAACCATATTGGCATATATCCATTCCTTATCTTCAGCGCTGTGAGGTTTCTCCCACTTCAGTTCCTTGATGCCTTTGACCTTTACCTCAAGCTCAGTCCACAGTTGAGGCTGGTTTATGTTAGGGACCGGCTGGATGAAGAGTGGTAGGAGCCGCTAGCCCAAGAGCCCACCAGGGTGGGCTCCAAAGATGACACCTTAGAGCTCAGAGCCTAGTGGTGGGACATTGAGGTGCAGTTAGCAGAAGGGATGAGCTGGAAGCTGATCAAAGCAGGAGACTTGAGCGAACAAGGGGAGTCAGAAGGAGGGCCTTCCAGGGTAGGATTAGAAGCTGAGAGTCACAGCGTGTGTGCTGACAATCTCAGTCCTACTGACTCTCCTCTCCCTCTGAGCAACACTTCAGACAAGTCCAGAGGAGGAGCTCACCCAAACCTCCCCAATGCTGTCGGCATGCAGAGGGTCGCAAGGCCAGCTGGCTAGCCACAGCTGGGTCGTCTCCTTCCAGCCATCCCGCTGTGAAGACCAATCGGCCTCTGCTCTAAAGTAAATCAGTGACCCGGGCTTCAAAGCCAGGGCACACTATTTCAGCAGATCAAACTGCACACACAGAATAGGCATGAGGCTTGTGGAAGCATACTACAATTACGGATTTATTAATCATAAATCAGGACAAAGAAACATGTCGTCTCTCTCTTTGTCTTCTCAGAGAGACAGAGAAAAACAAAAGTTATATACACAACGGAAGTTCCCAGCAGACTGTGCTGGAATGTAAACAGACATGTGACAGGCAACAGTTCCCTGTCTGCTCCTTAAGGTGGAATGGAAATTCTCAACAGATGCAGCCTTCATCGGCTTAGGAGGGATCCAGAGTGAGAGGCTAGAGGGGAGAGGGATACCTAGAGCTTTGTTTCAGCAACACCTTTGCTGAGTTAAGACGACCCATGGACATTGCTGTGCTGTTGCTTTTCCGTAAATAAAAAGCTAATTGCCTTCCATGCCTTCCGTGTGCGTTCCTGTGGATGACCTGGCTCCTTGACAGCTCCTTGACAGTCCGTTAGGACTGCCCCACCACCCTCAGCCTGACCTCAGCTTGTACCCACCTGCTTGCCTTGTCACATCCAGACCAGGTGATGGTAGAATTGGCTATCAACTTCCTTCTCCTTAGTCTTGGTGTTGCCATGGCACAACTCAATATGGAAGAGGATGGGCACAAAACTAGAATCAGTTGGCTCTCCACCTACTGTCATTCTCTCTGCCTTCTGCCCCACCAGTTTGAGTGAAGTCACGTTGCCCCTGGGGGGCTCTCTAAGATCTCTTCCCAGTCCTTGGCCCCTCCCACAAACCCTGCCTTCCTCCATGGTCTACCTGAGGCCCAGCACCTTTCCATCCTGCATGGAAGCTGAAGGAAGTTGAAGAGTTCCTGAAGGTTCTATTTTGTAATACCCGATCAGCCAAAACATGGGCTTCACAACCTCCATGCAATATAGATAAAGACATATGTCTCCTAAAATGCTTACAAGATAGTGAGAACTGCAGGCACACAGCCCTTCCTGAAACAGATATTTCAGAAGCTTTATAATGAAAGAATGCCTTAATAGAAATGGCAAGACCATATTTTCGCTTAACAGTGAGCAACAGATGCATGCTAATATTATCGGTCTGGATAAGTAAACACAGATTTCTTTCCTATTATTGCTGTTTTATTGCGAAGGCTGAAGCCCCTACGACCCCTAGCAGTTGGCTTCTGTGTGTGACAAAATGCAGATACCTTGCAAAATTCACAGTTTTGTAATACAGTTCTCCAACCACAATATTTATACCCAAAAAACCATGCATTAGGGGAAACACACACACAAAATGTGTGTTGCAATGCACACAAAATGTTCATTGTATTGAAAATGAAATAGAAAATGCATTGCATTAGGGGAAACGTGTTTTTTTAAAAAGCATTGAATATAGAAAATTATGTACCACAAAATGTACACAAAAATGCATGAATATTCATGCAGACTTTTCTTTTTTTAAAAAAACCACGAACACATTTGGAAATGCAGCAGACTGAACTTAATCCTGGAGAAAGAAGAAACCAAGAACATCTGAAATCAAAATATTCACACATCCCTGGTGAGAGGCAGATGCAGTGACTTTATCCTTACAGCAATGCAGTGGAGAATTGCTATTTAAAACAATTTTAAAGTAAATGGTCAGGGAACAGGTATATATTCAAAAGTAAGGTGGGATTGAAACCTAAGAGGAGTACGGATTGTGAACACCTAGTGGCAAATGTAGGACATTTACTCATCTTCAGGAAGTTAGTCAGTATTCAATTACTCCAGCTCTCTCCATTCCAGTAAGACAGTGAAGATAACAGGATTTCCAATCACGCTACAGACATAGGAGAGCAGGAAAGACACAATGTGGAACTCTGGATTCTGTTCCTTTTGGCCATATGAGAAGTACATGAATAATTCCGTAAGTGTGAAATCAAAACAGAGCTTTGTAGCTTTTGGATATGACCGGCATTCATGTTTAAGGCCCTCCACATATCCAGACATAACAGTAAGCAAGGAGAGGCCTAGCATGGCACATCACAGAGGCACAGCAAGATATTACAAATTCACAAATTCAAAGAGAACAGTTCAGATAGATAGTTAGGCATATGTCACTGGATTCTTCTAGACTTCAGTTCCTTTTGCGTGTTCAGACCTTTAAACCTCCCCATTAAATAAATTCAGACAAAACTCAAATTTTGGTTTGGTTTTTGGCAGAATTTAGGCCACAACTTTATTGATTACAGAAGGTGAGTCGTTGCATAGGCTCTGGTTCGACTAGCTCCCTGCACTGTTGCAGGTAGCACTGATTCAGGGCACCAGAATAGGTCAGCCAAGGGTGAACACCCAGATAGGTGGAAAGCCAGGAACAGGCTATGTCCACCACCCAGATGTCCCCCTGGACTCAGGCACGGGCACAACCCCCTCACAGGGTTGACCAGACCATTGAGTCCCTGGATTCCTTTAGTGGAATACCCTTCACATAGGGATGGCGAGAGCGTTCTCCCATCCCTATCACCTGAACCAGAGTCTATCCACAACCTTACAAGTTGTGATGATTTGCTACGTGGCAGGCAAAACCCAAATGGCACCAGCCAATTAGCCAAGTGGGGAAAATTCCTGCCATGCCTTTGTCCCAAAGACAGACAACACACGACGGCATAGCAAGGTCAAGCGCAAAGCCCTAAATATAGGGAGAGGTGGGCAGGTGTTCCAATTCATGCACCGAAAGAGGAAGCTCTGGGTCATGTGCATTGGTATATATAGGTCCCTTGATCCGTTTTAGCCTGTGTCCCATTGACCTGATTAAACCCTGCATCAAGGGACCTACCAATTGGGTGTTGTGGCTATCCAATCTTACCCACCCACTACACAGGGTTTGGTTGCCAGGTTTCACCACAGACACATGCCCTCTTTAAGGGAGGACCCGATTTCCCATAATTTACATAAAACCCCAAACAGATACATAATCTGGTTGAGCTGGGATGTATTTGTGTTTCATGAGATTTCGGCTGCCCAATCCTCTATTAGGAACCTTCTCTCCCTTATGCTCCAAGATTGCTTCAGCTGAATTTTGTGTTAGGAGCTGATGAGTTATTCCTTTGTAGCCTTCTGCAGCCTGAAGGAGAGAGAATGAATGAATACTATAAGTGTAATTGATCATTATTCATACCGTATCCCACCTGAGTGCTTGAAATAAGGCAGAAAACTCAAGTGGATGCATAGTGAATAATAGAAATAATTTACACCTCAGTTTAAGACTACATAACCATTTCATACGCGGTGACACAGGGCCAACAGCTGCTGTTATGGCCTGGTTCAGAGCTGTCAGTTAGGTCCACATATTGATTTGTTACTATAATGGTTCTGCCCTAGTGTCACTCACCTCTATTCCCGAATGTATTTATACAAGCCTAATTGAGAATGAGAGTTTGTTTGGGTTGGAGGGGGAGAAAGAAGGAAAGAAAGAAGGAAAGAAAGAAGGAAAGAAGGAAAGAAGGAAAGAAGGAAAGAAGGAAAGAAAGAAAGAAAGAAAGAAAGAAAGAAAGAAAGAAAGAAAGAAAGAAAGATGTGTGTGTGAATTAATGTGAGGAGAGAGAGGCATCTCAACTAGACAAGTGTGGGGATCTTTTTATTTTCCACCTCATAAGGCCAAGGAATTGCCATTTCCTTCCTTCCTTCCTTCCTTCCTTCCTTCCTTCCTTCCTTCCTTCCTTCCTTCCTGTATCTGTGATCCCTGTGTTGTTTTTTAAAGCAAAAATTGGCACTCAGTGTGGTTTAGAGTGAAAATGCACACAAAAATACCATTATAAAATTAGCTACCATACTAAGCTCAAGGTCTTGGTAGCAGCATAGAAAGCTCTGTACAGCTTGAGAGCAAAATAGCTAAAAGACCCTGTTGCCCCTTATATAGCCAACTGATTGCTGAGCCCTGTGGGATAGGGCCTCCTGCAGATACCATCTCACCAGGACCTCCATTCCATACAATGCAGGAAAGAGGCCTTGAGTGCTGAGCATCTGCCCTTTAGAATTCCCTACCGTATAAGATAGATGCTGCATCTATTATCTTCCACCTTCATTTCCCAACAAGTCTCTTAAGCAGAGATTTTTATTCCGGTCTTATTTAAAATTGTTTTTATACATATTATTTTGCTGGTTCTTCTTTCTTGTTCAATTGCTCCCGGATGTTTAGTGGGAAGAAATTCATGAGTGAAATAAATCATAGAATTGTAGAGCTGGAAGGGAATCCCAAGGATCATCTGGTTCAACCCCCTGCAATGCAGGAATCTCAGCGACAGCATCCATGACAGATGGCCATCCAACCTCTGCTTAAAAACCTCCAAGGAAAGAGAGTCCACTATGTTCCGAGGGAGACTGTTCCTATGTTGAACAGCTCTTACTGAACAATTCAAAGTCATGCATGGGAGTTAAGGATAGGAAATGTCTCCTGCCAATTGATGATACCTGAAGGAGCGTCTCCACCCCCATCGTTCTGCCCGGACACTGAGGTCCCACTCCGAGGGCCTTCTGGTGGTTCCCTCACTGCGAGAAGCAAAGTTACAGGGAACCAGACAGAGGGCCTTCTAGATAGTGGCGTCCACCCTGTGGAATACCTTCCCATCAGATGTCAAGGAAATAAACAACTATCTGACTTTTAGAAGACATCTGAAGGCAGCCCTGTTTAGGGATGTTTTTAATGTCTGATCTTTTATCGTCTTTTTAATGCTCTGTTGGGAGCTGCCAGATGCATGGGGTATAAATAATATGTTGTTGTTGTTGTTATTCTTACTATAATGGTTCAGGGTCTCCAGAGGGACAGGGTAGAACAGCTCAGACTGATGGGAAAGCAGCCCTCAGTTGAGCTGCCACTTATTACCCAAATTGGTTACATTTTCAGAGCAAATGGGACCCTCTTAAATTGAGGGTCCTGGTTGCGCTCGGGACCCTTAAGCCACCCCCATGGGGTGTGTTGTTGCTAGGCATGGCCCAAGACTTGTCTGTTGGGCCCCGGGATCGCTCTTGGCTGTTTGGGCCAATTGGGGTGAGTGGCGTGATCCCGGGGACCTATAAATGCGGCAGCACGACGGGCGTGGGGCACTTGCTTCAGGCTGCCAAAGTGAGCTGAGGCCGTCATCTGGTGCATTGTTCAAGGCCGTAGCTATACCCACCACTGCCCTCATTTTTTTCTCTCTTCATTAGAAAACCCTGTGCTTGCTTCCTTCTGACTCTATCCTTAGGTTCTCAATCTCTTCTTCAGCTCCCTAAAATCAATCCCCACCCCACCCGGACCTTCCGCAAACCTTCCTCGTTGTGTGAGCCTTCCCCAGTGTGGTGTAGTGGTTAAGAGCGGTAGACTCGTAATCTGGTGAACCGGGTTCGCGTCTCCGCTCCTCCACATGCAGCTGCTGGGTGACCTTGGGATAGTCACACTTCTCTGAAGTCTCTCAGCCCCACTCACCCCACAGAGTGTTTGTTGTGGGGGAGGAAGGGAAAGGAGAATGTTAGCCACTTTGAGACTCCTTCAGGTAGTGATAAAGCGGGATATCAAATCCAAACTCTTCTTCTTCTGTGCTAGGTTCATGGAATCATAGATTTGTAGAGTTTGAAGGTACCCTGAGGATCAGCTAGTCCAACTCCCTGAAATGCAGGAATTTCAACAAGTGGTCCCCCATCCAATTTGAAACCATACCGGACCCTGCTTAGCTTCCTAGTCCCTTGTGGCTTCCTAGTCCTAGGTTACCTTATTCCTTCTCATTTTCTCTGCGGGTGTCCCTTGCCTCCATTTAGAACTGTATTTGATATTCTCCTCGCCCTCCGTTGCCTTTCTGCTTTGGATATACAGTATAGTCCCATTCCCTGCCTCTTGATTGTTTCCTTTCATTCTGGGTGCTGCCCCACCTCTAATTTGCTGGCTTCGATCCAGTTTATGGAGTTATTTACTGGGAAAGGGCTTGAGGGCCTCGGGACGCAAACCCGAAGCTTGAACTCATCCTGATTACCAGCACTGGGTTAATGGGCCATCATATGCTACTTGCAGCTTTGGTATTTGTTTATCCTAGGTCTGGCTGCCTTTGAGAAGAAGCTTGCAACATGCAGCCAGTAGCAGTGGTTACATAACTTTATGACCACTACTCCATAGCAATTGTTATACAATTCCATTCACCAGATAGATGGGGTATGTACTTTTGGTTTTATTTCATATTGAATTGACATTATAGCTCATGCTTACAGCTTATAATAATTTGAGTTATTGTAAGTTACCATGCATATGCAGGTCATCATTTCAATAATTCATTTGCAGTTTATGAAGCATTTCTGTATCCTTCTGCTGTGCTGAAGAAGAATTCCACGAAACAGTGGATATATCCAGAATCGCTGTTCACTACGTCTGTTTGCGGACTACTTCGGCCGCATTGGACGTCATAAAACAAAGCTTTACGGCTTGTTTTCACCAGATAAGAATCTGACCCATTGCTTCTTTCAGAGACTTGCATAGTCTACAAAGACTTTCAGAGACTTATAAGACTTTCATTTGGTTCTATGTTTTCAAGAGAATCCATGAAGAGTGCATATTTTATGACTTTCAGAGATTTATAAGATTTCTGTTTATTTGTTTTTGCAGACAGTGCATTTCATATATTTCATTCTGTTCAATGTTCTGTATAGATTATATAGAGTTTATATTGCCATCACATTGTTGTACTTGGTCATTGTGTTGCCTTGGGTATTACTGCTAATTGTTTTTAACACAGGGGTTTAATTGTTTGGTTGCCTTTGAGAAGTGGCACTTTAATATTATTTGAGCTGCCTTCTCCTTCTTTGCATCCTGAGCATCTCCCACAGGACTGGACTACGAAACAACAAAAAGCATGCTTTTGGTTGTTTTGTTCTGCTGGTCAGATAACCTGAATGTGTGAACTGCGGAGGGAAATGAAAACAAAACCGAAAGGTGCTGTGACATTGTGCCGCAGCAATGAAACAGTGAAATTGCCTGCGGCACAGGACAGCAGGAGGAATGACAGAGTTGGCTGGTTTCATGTCAGGATGTACAGTATTTGTGTGCCTTAAATTATTCTATACTAACAAGCATCTTGATATAACAATTCAAGCAGAATTTTTTCTATGGGAAAACGAGATGGGTGGCTTTTCAGAAATGGGGTGAGGGGGTTGGGGAAGACAACTCAAAATCAAAATAATCTACTGACAACCCAGCAGGTTGAATCGGCTGGAAGAGAACCAGGCTTTCATCGCTGCTCATTGCAGGATCAAAAATTTAATCATCAATAACTTCCACGACAGTGTCTCGTATATCTCACTGAGTTCACATTTGTAGATTGAGGGGGTCGAAGAGGCAAGCAGAGAAATCAGCTGTGGCAAATGAATGCGAAGTAAGGAGCCCAGTAGTTTAGCTCAAGAAAGATATGGATTTGTGGCAAGGCAATGGTGGGCTGTGCGATAGCCTCAGAAAGATCATTTAAAATTAATGTGATTGACAGTTTGATGGCTGTAGCAGCCGGTGCCATATTAAATAAATGAGGGGCACTATGCTGAATACTTGGGCCACCTCATGAGAAGAGAAGACTCCCTGGAAAAGACCCTGATGCTGGGAAAGATTGAGGGCACAAGGAGAAGGGGACGACAGAGGACAAGATGGTTGGACAGTGTTCTCAAAGCTAGCAGTATGAGTTTGATAAAAACTGCTGGAGGCAGTGGAAGACAGGAGTGCCTGGCGTGCTCTGGTCCATGGGGTCACAAAGAGTCGGATACGACTAAATGACTAAACAACAATGCTGAACTACCTTCCACCAGCAGGACTATTTAGGCAGAGAAGATGAGAACAGAGGCCAAGTGGAAGAAGAATGAGCAACAGAATGCAGAGGAGCAAAGGAAGATACAGAAACGCATTGGGAGATGTAGCCAGAAGTGAGGAAGAGAATGTCAGAGAAAGGGGCAGGGAAGAGAAATGAGAAATGAGCTAGTGAGAGGTTATATAAGCAGACCAGCATGTTTTGTTATGGGTTCTACAAGCAATAATAATCATAGCAGTGATGTATTAATACGCACCCATCAACTGCAGTTGTGCAATCACTCTGGCTGAATCCTGATTCAAATCTGGCCAATTCAGGTTGACCCAGGATTCAGTTGGAGTGGGTTGAGGCCTGGATCCGGGCTTGGCCTGGAATTGGATTGGGGAGGCCCATGCGAAGCCCTACTATCAACCACATTTGTTCTCATTAGTAGATATCAAGCAGGATTCCTTTCCAAGACAACAAAAGAGCAGATAACATTGACTTGTGTGACTGTTGGATTTTTTTGTGGGTTGTTTTTTTTTTGTGGGGGGTTGTAAGTGTATTCTGCCAGATGTCATTGACATAATAATGGTGGATTTATCCTGGATCGTTTACCTCATTCCACTTTATTAGTTGTTCTGTGATGTTTCCTGATTATCGCTGTCAGGGCTGCCTCAAGTCTCAGCTCACAAAAGACCAACGCCAATCTCTTCTTATATACAAAAGTGTTTATTGCAGTTCATTGTTTGCTTCACATCCGAGGCGCGCGGCCCCACGTCTGTTACGCTTAGACCGTTGAAGTCCCCTCTGAGTCAGTCCCTCCCCTGCACCAGTTTAAGAAGCTTGCGCTGCTCCACCTCTTCCTCTCTTTCCTTTTCCGCAGGGTCTTCCTGCCCCCTGGGGTTTCGCCCCTCCTGGATTCCCCTGACGCGGAATCCCCAGACTGCTCTTCCCCCCTCCTGCGGGCTTTGGGACCTGGCTCTTCCTCCGGGCTCCCTGTACTTCCGCGCGCCTCTACATTTGAACTTGGCACGCGCGCCCAACCTCTAACCTTCCTTTTGACAGTTACACTACTCCCTTCACTACTCCCCTCCCCTTCCGGGAGGGTGGCTTGCTCCGACCTCCCTCCCTTCTCTGCTGCCGGAGCTGCTTCCCCTGATACACTGGAACCTCCACCCCCTTCGCTGCACTCTGGCGGGGAGGCTGGTCCTGACGCCCAGCTGCCACTTTGGGATCCCCTGCTGGCCCCCTGTTCCTGACACCTCCCCCCTGGGGCTCCCCTGGCCCTGACCACCGGCGCCCCCTTCTGGGAATCCTCTGATTCGCTGGAAAGACTCATGGAATCTCTTGAGTCATTGTCATCCTCTTCCTCGCTGTCCTGGGATTCATCCCCATCGCTCTCCATCTCCTGCCTACCCTGTGCCTCTGTCCCTGAACCCCTGACAATCGCAATCTGCAAGACATCCTTGCACCACGAAATCACCACCAACCCTGCTCTTCAACATTTGTGGTATGAAAAGCTGCAGGATTTCGGCAGGAAGCTAGAAGACATAAGGTAACTGGATTCAAAGCAGTAGGTCCATCCTGAAAACTTTGCAGATGCAAAAGAAAACAGATCGCATATAACCACCCTGATTCAATCATGAGCACAAATCATCATAAATGCACAAATGATGTCTGGAGGGACTCTAGATAAAGGTTTGCAGCTAATACACTACTGGCTATTACATACCAACTTAAAGTCTTATTGTCTAGATTATCTGCAAAATAAACTTTGATGGCATAATTACAGATGCGATCTGAAGGCACTTAGGAGGCCATTATTAGAAGCAAAAATAACCACCCTGAGCTAACAAGAGGCTTAATATATGAACAATGAAAAGTAGTGATGTATGATAGCTACTCAAAATTGTAAAATACTGTACAGATGCAGTACACCATCCTTTTTTTAAGAAAAAACAGGCTGGAGAAAATAGAATGATTGGCTACAGGATTCCAGATTAGAAATAGCTATTACTAGATAGTCCTTTTAAGTTACGCGGGTGGTCCTGTGGGTTAAACCACAGAACCTAGGACTTGCCGATCAGAAGGTTGGCCGTTCGAATCCCCGCGATGGGGTGAGCTCCCGTTGCTCGGTCCCTGCCCCTGCCAACCTAGCAGTTTGAAAGCACGTCAAAGTGCAAGTAGATAAATAGGTACCGCTCCGGCGGGAAGGTAAACGGCATTTCCGTGCGCTGCTCTGGTTTGCCAGAAGCGGCTTAGTCATGCTGGCCACATGACTCGGAAGCTGTACGCCAGCTCCCTCAGCCAATAAAGCGAGATGAGCGCCGCAACCCCAGAGTTGGCCACAACTGGACCTAATGGTCAGGGGTCCCTTTACCTTTACTTTAAGTTGGGGTTCTCCAGATGTTGCCAGAATACAGCTCTATCATCCCTGTTCAATGGTCATGCTGGTCATATATCATGGAAATCCAATATCTGGAAGGCCAAAGGTTTACTACCACTGTTTTAAGATGATAAGGAATCAAACACTTACGAGATGGCATCTATTGATTACTAAAATTCTTGGGATGGCAAGATGTGCCTATGGTCGAGTAGTGTAAAAGGTGCATCAGAAATCACAAGGTGCTGCTGAGAGGAATGCCCAGGTTAGTGTCTTAAAAAATTATTTATCTTATTTTATTTATTAAATTTCTATACCACCCTTTATCCGACGATCACAGGGTGGTTTACAATAGAAAAACGCAAAAATACATAACATGGGAACAAAAGAAAACAATAACTCTTTCCCCTACCCCAGTTTAAAAGGCCATAGATTGGCTGATTAGCCAATGGACTGGGAGAAGAAGAATATGTTTTTGTTTGGTGCCTAAAGATATGTAACCAAATCACCAGGGGAGCCTACCTAAGAAGAGCATTCCACAAGCAGGGAGCCACCACAGAAAAGGCCTGTTCTTGTGTTGCCACCCTCTGGACCTCTTGTAGAGGAGGCACATGAAGAAGGGCCTCAGATGATGATTGCAGGGTGAGAGGACCCTCTGAGTAAACCCATATAATATACCCACTCCTAGCTACGTGAACATGAACAGAATCACGTCCAGTTTTCCAAGGTTCATTTCCTAAGCTCAGCATACACTTCAGATGAGCACGATTCCATAGGCCTCCGTAGGCTGGATACATTTTAATGTGTTTTTCAGACATGTAGAACGCGAATGTATGTTTTAATCTGTTTTTATATTGCTGTTTTTATGTTTTGATTGATTTACAGAGTTGTTTATGGTTCTTCACTGATAATTTTATTGTTTTCTTCTCTTTGTAAACCGTTTTGAGGTTTTTTTTAAAAAAAAAACAATCAAGCAGTTAAATTTTTTTTATGAAATAAATAAAATAAATAAGCAAATAACACCACTGCCCATCTTTTTTCTTTGGCCATTTTACAAAGTGAAAGAGTCATCTTTAATAGCTGTGATCAAAGGGATTAAATGTGGTTTCTGTCTGACTGAGTCTGCTGACTTCAAGCTTTGTAGTACAGTATGGATAGGATCCAGAAATACGACACAACTTGGGGGTCACTTTGCCCAGTGAAAAACAGCAGTGTAACCGCTCTGGGTTAGTTTTAACGGAGAGCAGATTTCCTAAACAAATTAAGTGGCCACAGGATTAAAATGAACTGATGATATTGATAAAAACCCGCATATTTTACATAGAAAGTTTCCCCGGGGAGGAAAAAGCTCCCCCTTCTCCCTGCAAAAATTCAATTCTCAAGGCTCTGCGCCGTTCATAATGTTGCCTTGAGCCTGGAAAAGCGGAACAATAGGACTGAAAGAGTCATGAATTACACTCATTCATCTATAAATGTCAGTGGTACCAGAATTAAATGCTAGCATTGTTAACTACTTTGTTGCCAGTAATCACCAAGGAAGCAATTATTTGTAATTATTTATATGTTTGTTTCAAAGACTTTTTTCTTCTTCTTCCAAGGACCAACCAAAGTGTTATTTGTTTATTGCATTTCCACTCCAACCTTCTCCTGAATGCCTTGCTCTCCCCCCTCATGGGTTTTTTGTTTGTTTGTTTGTTTTGTATTCTTTGCTGATACAGTGGAACCTCAGTCTTCGAGCATCTCGGAAGCTCAACAATTCAGAACCTGAACGCCAAAAACCCAGAATTGCTTCCATTTTCGAACACACCTAGTAAGTCGAATGCCTTCTGCTGCATATTTTTCCATTTTTTCAATGGATTTTGCCAACCACCCATTGTCAAACAGTCTTCTGGAACAGAATACTTTCAAAAACCGAGGTTCCACTGTGAAATTAAGAAATACCTAGGCCATTTTACAGTGGAACTTCGGTTTTTGAAAGTATTCCGTTCCGGCACAGCAGCAGCGGGAGGCTCCATTAGCTAAAGTGGTACCTCAGGTTAAGAACAGTTTCAGGTTAAGAATGGATCTCCAGAACAAATTAAGTTCTTAACCCGAGGTACCACTGTATACCAAAATCCTAAATCAGCTCTCTTTCCACATTCAAAAGTTTAAAGCTGTCCTGGGTTGTTGTTGCTTTTTGCACAAAGCAGTCTTGAGTCCTCAACTATCTAGGACAATAGTAGCCAATATCATTCCAGATGTTGTCGGATTGCAAGTCTCCTCAGCTCCAGCCAGCATGGCCAATTGTCAGCGATGATGGGAGTTATGATCCAACATCTAGAGAGCCCCACTTTGACTGCTCTGAGTAAGGCTGAAGAGACATCACCTTGCCAACAAAGGTCCGTATAGTAAAAGCTATGGTTTTCCCAGTAGTGATGTATGGAAGTGAAAGCTGGACCATAAAGAAGGCTGATCACCGAAGAATTGATGCTTTTGAATTATGGTGCTGGAGGAGACTCTTGAGAGTCCCATGAACTGCAAGAAGATCAAACCTATCCATTTTGAAGGAAATCAGCCCTGAGTGCTCACTGGAAGGACAGATCGTGAAGCTGAGACTCCAATACTTTGGCTACCTCATGAGAAAAGAAGACTCCCTGGAAAAGACCCTGATGGTGGGAAAGATGGAGGGCACAAGGAGAAGGGGATGACAGAGGATGAGATGGTTGGACAGTGTTCTTGAAGGTACTAACATGAGTCTGACCAAACTGCGGGAGGCAGTGGAAGATAGGAGTGCCTGGCGTGCTCTGCTCCATGGGGTCACGAAGAGTCGGACACGACTAAACGACTAAACAACAACAACAACACATTCCAAGCAACTTGTGATATCCATCTGCAGCATCTGCCATTAATTTCCCCTCCTGGATGGACAGCCCTCGCTGAATTAAGGGACAGCTTGGTTCAGCAATATTCAACTGTTTTAAACTTTCCCTGTTTACTAAGGTGGAAACAATTTGGCTACTGATGTACTTGTAACTAAATTGGGTAATGAGCAGAATTTCTTAGCTTTGTGCATTTTCTAATTAATGGAGTGTGCAAAAGTGGGAAGGTTTCTCGTTTCATTTTTTAAAAAAAGCATCATGCGTTAAGGGGGGGGGGGTAATAAAAAATCTTTTCACCCAGAACAAATCAAAGGTGCTCAAGGAGGCAAGAAAAACAAGCCGTGCATAGACTCCCGACACAAATATTTTTAGCTGAGGAAACATTAGTATTAACAGTTCACAGCAGTTTGGTAATTTACTTTCTCACTTGTTGAAACTGTTGTCTCATTATCAAGCTTAAAAAGTACTGTATTTTTCGCTCCATAAGGCGCACCCGACCATAAGGCGCACCTAGTTTTTAGGGGGGGGAATCAAGAAAAAAATCCATCCTGCTGGCTGTCTTGGCTTCCTCTTTAGCCGCGTGCAACCTCTCCAGCCAGGAGAGGCTGCGCGCGGCTTTGGCAGAAGCCAAGACAGCGAGCAGGATGGATCCCGCTCGCTGTCTTGGCTTCGTTTTTAGCCACGGGGCTGGGGCTGGGGAAGTCTGAGCTTCCCCCGACCCCAGCCCTCAGAACAGGTCCAGGAGCGGCGGCAAGGTTGCGAAGCCTTTGGAGCGCAGCACGAGTTCCCGCTGCACTCCAAAGGCTTCAGGCGGCTATCCCTGAAGCCTGGAGAGCGAGAGGGGTCGGTGCTCACCGACCCCTCTCACTCTCCAGGCTTCAGCGAAAGCAATGCGTAGCCTCCGGAGCACGGAGGGAGCACTCCCTCTGCGCTTTGGAGGCTTCGTGTTGCTATCGCTGAAGCCAAGGAGCCTGCATTCGCTCCATAGGATGCACACACATTTCCTCTTAATTTTTGGAGGGGAAAAAGTGCGTCCTATAGAGCGAAAAATACGGTAACCAATTTTAATTTGGGGTAAAATAATTTTATGGACTAAACCAGGTAATCACACATATTAAGTGCTAACACAGCTTAGAAACAACCAATTCTCACAGGTTGTAGTGGGGACAATATATCCCACCCATATTAAACCAATAATAATAATTCTAACAACATCAGCGGACAATAGCAGGATTATGATTAGGAAAAGGTGACAGGTTCTCCTTCTCCTTCTTAAAGAATTCTTTCCAAAATGTGATTCAAATAGCACTGGGGGACCTAAACAACCCCAAGACATATAGGACTTAAAGTAAAAGCATCACTGAACTTCATAAAGGACAACAGGAAATAAGAAATGGTGTGTAAAATATATTTTTCATCTAAGAGGGCACATGTATACCTACTGGTTCTAAGCAACTCAGTTTCCAGATAAGTACAGACCTGCCCTAAAGATGTGTCTCTTGCGTACAGCTGAAGTGTTTATAGCTATATGTACTACTGTACGATGGCTTCTACGTATCATAGCCCCCAATGCTAGGGGCCTCTAATACCCATAGAGATTCGGAGGTTGAGGTACAGGCTGTTCAACTGAGGGGAGAACCTTTTGTACTTTCTCCCATCTCCTATCTGCCAGAGGATATGGTTCTAACCTTGGACTCATAATATGGGTCCCAAAGAGCACCTCCAACCCAACAACCTCAGAGAAGCCAGTGGATACAGGCAAATACAGTGGTACCTCAGGTTACAGACGCTTCAGGTTACAGACTCCGCTAACCCAGAAATAGTACCTCAGGTTAAGAACTTTGCTTCAGAATGAGAACAGAAATCGTACTCTGGTGGTGCGGTGGCAGCGGGAGGCCCCATTAGCTAAAGTGGTGCTTCAGGTTAAGAACAGTTTCAGGTTAAGAACGGATCTCCAGAACGAATTAAGTTCTTAACCTGAGGTACCACTGTACCCGTTAGATCTTCATTGGCTCCCAGTACGTTTCTGAGCACATTTAAAAGTGTTGGTGCTGACCTTTAAAGCCCTAAATGGCCTTGGTCCAGTATACCTGAAGGAGTGTCTCTACCCCCATTGTTCAGCCCAGACACTGAGATCCAGCGCCAAGGGCCTTCTGGTGGTTCCCTCGCTGCGAGAAGTGAGGTTACAGGGAACCAGGCAGAGGGCCTTCTCGGTAGTGGCGCCTGCCCTGTGGAATGCCCTCCCAGCAGATGTCAAGGCAATAAACAACTATTTTACTTTTAAAAGACAACTGAAGACGGCCCTGTTTAGGGAAATTTTTAATGTCTGATGCTGTATTGTTTTTAATATTCAGTTGGAAGCCGCCCAGAGTGGCTGGGGAAACCCAGCCAGATGGGCGGGGTATAAATAAATTATTATTATTATTATTATTATTATTATTATTATTATTATTATTATTTAGTAAATAGAGCCAGCACCTCCCTCAGAAAGGTGGGGCCAGGTACAGAACAGGCTTCCAAAAGCCTACAAAAGATTTCAGATAGCTTCAGATGTCTGCAGAGGCAATGTTCCAATAGTTGCAATAGGACCCAGAGCTCCAGCTGGCAGGACCCACCAAGAGCTGTCCGTGGTCCTGAAAGCCCTCTGCTAAAGAGACATGACATGGGAATATAGGATGCTGCTTATATGGAGTCAATGTTGTATAGAATGACAAGCAGTGGCTCTCAGGTTTCAGACAGGGAGCATTCCAGTCCTACCTGGAGATGCCAGGGATTGAACCAAGTACCTTCTGCATGCAAAGCAGGTGCTCTACCATTTAGCTATGGCCTGACTTGGCTTGCCCAGAAGAAAGTCGGACTGACCGTATTCACCACCTCCCCAAACCCCAGGCTTCATGAAACATGATACTATGCTTCAAGTACCTCTTGCTGACTGTGCAACCTCACCCATTTTTATCCTGTTCCACTACAATAAGTGGCCTTTATTTTTTTGCTCTTAACGGCGAAGCAACACAAAAAAGCCTTTTCCGGCATGGATTTAAGGTGTAAAAGTTACACCAGTTTAATTGCTGGGTGCCTGGTTGTCCTTTAAGAGCAGGATCAGAAGCTGCAGTAAATTTTAAAAAACTGGCAATCTTTTGTAAAACTTTGTCCTAGCTTTGCCTAATTTTGACTCGCATTATTCTGACTTCCTTGCTGCTGTTAAGTCATGTCCTTTTAGTTATTTTTTAGCACATCTGGAAGTGATTGAATAACAAATCTATGAATGAAGTGCATCAGGAACATAAATAGTTCAAAAAAACCTTGCATTTTTAATCTTAAGGACCAAAGACAATGACACCCCTCCCCATTCCTTGCCGGGTGAACATTACAGTGGTACCTCAGGTTAAGTACTTAATTCGTTCTGGAGGTCCATTCTTAACCTGAAACTATTCTTAACCTGAAGCACCACTTTAGCTAATAGGGCCTCCTGCTGCCGCCACGCCGATGGAGCACGATTTCTGTTCTCATCCTAAAACAAAGTTCTTAACCTGAAGCACTATTTCTGGGTTAGCGGAGTCTGTAACCTGAAGTGTATTTAACCTGAAGCGTATGTAACCTGAGGTACCACTGTAAATGCATCTCATGGAAACGATAGGTGTATTATTCACAAATTCAGTTAAGTTCTCTCTCTCTCTCTCTCTCTGTGTATATATATATATATATATATATAGATCAAGATGGCCCAAATATAAAAGGTGGAATTCAGCTAACAAGCCCCAGCAGAAGTCCTGTGTAATGGGTCTCACCTCCCCGCCTGCCCCCCAAATTGGATTGGAAGGGCTGGAAGAACTTTCAGAATAGGAAGAGTGGAGAGGGGATCTTTCTGTCTGCCACACTAATATTCCTGCACAGGTGGAATGCTTGTATTCCACTCAAGTTGTATCCAGTTACCGAATGAAAAAACCCTGACTTTTTCTACTTCTCTTCATTGTAGTAGTAAATAGATGGTGCAGGCTTAGTAGAGATTTTGCACAAGACATGAGACAGCCAGCAAAACAGTCTATCAAATTTTCTGAAATTTGACTCAATTTATGTTTTGAATGAAAACCGGGAGTGAAGGGCGGAAATTATGCACCACACATTGCAAGCCTTCAAATTTATTGTCACTAATTCTGTAGCAAATTCTTACATCGCACCCCCTACAACAGCACCATCACTTACAGCAGGAATTATACACACAGACTGAGGACATACCCTTAGTGTAAAAAACTAAAAAACACTGTAAAAAGAAAATAATGGAATTACAGGCAATACACCCTGATGTGAGTGGAAATTCCATGGATTGAACAGAACATAATAACTTAGTCTACATCTATGTGTTAGAAAGGAAATACCCATTGTAGAAATATCAAATCTTCTGACTGTACATTGTACATTGAAAAATTATGGGATTTGTTTTAATAACGCAGGTTATTTCCTTTAGATATACAAGATTGGGAAGCCACTGTGCAGATATCTCTTGACTTCCAATTCAGTGCAATAATGTGCAACTAGAGGTATCCAAAGAAGGGCAGGCACCAAGAAGCCAGGCATACATTTGTAAATATAGTCTGCACTAGTGCTGTTTAAAAATAAAAATAAACAATTGCTACTCATATAGGAAGAAAGAATCAGCCTTCTGCTATCAAGACAAGTTATCGCCAAGAGTGCTATGCAATTATGACTCATTCAGTTTTGTAGTTAATGCAAAGAAACAAATGACGGCTTTCCTCATTGTGAAAATAATTTGGTAGAGCCGTTAAAAAGCTGCTCAGCAAAGTAGGAAACTCAAGTATTTTATACTATTTTTAAAATAACCAATTAGTGTCTTCAAACTATTCTTAAATACTGCAAACCATTTATTTCCATAAAACTTGGGGGGGGGTTGGGGGGGAGAATAGGGAAAACAATGTGCCTGGTTCAGCCTACATTAAACAATTTCAAGTCCTGAAGGAGATTTAAGAATATGCTTCATTTTCTCCCACTGAAATCAATGGGATTATTAGTATTTGTTGACCACTAATTGCTACAGGGGAACCGATGGCACAACTGCAGAATCATATGCACATTTACTCACAAGCAACTTCACTGTGTTCAGTGAAGGTTCTTAGGTTAACTGTGATTAGGATTCAAGCATTATTTCTTCCTCTCCTTCATTTATTTCCCATCTTTCTTCCAACATGGAACTGAAGGCAACGTAAGTATGGCTCCCACACGGCCACCCATCCAGGAACTGACTAGAATCAGACCTCCATAGCTTCACCAAGGTGATGGCTTCATGCGCCATTCCCTGGGATATCAGAAACGCTTACCATAAGCTGGATCATTCTCAATGTAGTTTTTTTGTTTTAGCAGAAAATTAAATTAAATAATACATAGGATTGGCTTCTGCCTTCCCTTCAGACACAGAGCGCTAGCACCATATATGAAATGATTTATAACTCCACATTGGCAGTACGTCTTTGTTTTTAGTGACTAAAACTTATTTCTCAAAGCAAATATGTTAATATGCAAACCAGTTTACAGTTGGCCTTACAGGACTTCCATTTGCTTCTCGTCTCTCAACATAAACTATGTTGAAATCAAATCAAATGGCAAAACCCAGGATCCCACTGAAGTCGACAGAACAACCCCGACAGATTTTTGCAAGCTGGACCTGCGTGTTGATCAAAAGGGTGAGCTAACAGTGAGTCCCAACAGAGGCAAATGTGGACATCTCACGACGTATAGTACTGAAAGGGGAGAGTTCAAGCTCTGTAGTATATTCATTGTCATTATCATCACTTGTCACGGTGGAGGACTTTTGGATGCACTCGTCACAGCAGCAACAGCAACACTCCATAAAGGCTCGGCTGAATGGTTTACAAAGACAGAAAAGGAGAACCGGAGTCACACAGGATTTGAAGAACAACAGAAACTGGCTAATAAGGTGCAGGAGGTCCATAGTCTGCTGAGAAACCCCCGTGGACATGTAGGCGGTGACAATATTGCAGATGTTTTCAGGAATGATGCAGAAACCGTATAAAATGGTCAGAGCCACGACTGTGCAGTTCATCTGGCTTTCCAGCTGAATTTGTCGCTTGTTTCCCCTCGTACAGGCCTTCTCCACCTTTCGGATTTTCCTTGCCGTAACCAAAGAGCAAGTAATGGTGAAGAGCGTAGGCAAGCAGAAATAACAGCCAAAATACCACCAGAGCCTCGCGCCGTCGTACGTGAGGGCTAAAACGTAGATGGTGTCAGGCAAGTGGGGAGAGATCTTCACCACGCACCTTTCCACGGGAGGGCTCCCACTGGCTTCCGAGTTTTCCTTAGTCAATTGGCGCAGAACCACCTCAGGGAGCGCCAGCAACAGAGCCCCGACCCATATAACAGCCAGCTTGGCGGTTGTCGACGTACAGTTTTCAATCATCTCGTAATACATCTGCACGTTCGTGGCAGCACGGAAACGGTCTATGCAGAGGGCACATAACGTGAAGGTAGTTACTCCAAGGGATGCCACCTGGATAGGGAGAAATACAAAAGTGAGTTTAAATATGAACGAGGACTTGAAATATGCACCTTAATAGAGAACAGAGACAGTCAATATGATGCGCTCCAGACTACAGCTCCCATCAGTCTCAACCTGCAGGGCCTTCTCGGTAGTGGTGCCCACCCTGTGGAACGCCCTCCCATCAGATGTCAAGGAAATAAACAACTATCTGACTTTTAGAAGACATCGGAAGGCAGTGTTGATTTAAAGCAGAGTCTCGTGCCCAGCGGAAGGATGAGGAGTACGTGCTGCATACTCTATATTGCTTTATTTACAGTTCAAAGCTGGTATATTACAGAAAGACATCTTGCCTCTGCCGGAGCAGAAAATGCATCCTCTCTCCTCGACAGCTCGGAGAGAATCACAAAGTGAAAAACAGGAAACCAGTGTACGTCACATCCAGCCTCCCTTTCCCGTGAGAAACTCCAACAGTACAGACTGTGGAATGTAAACACCTGTCTCGTGACAAGCCCTTTCGCTGCACAGTGAAGGAAAGCAGAAACCAACATCCTCCCCCTTTCTGTGAACATCACTGGGCAGCGTGTTCGTACAATATCAGTACAAACCCAACTTCTGCACATAGGTACAGTGTTGATCCCTTGATACAATCTTGGACAATACATCAGCAGGAATTTCATTACCTGGCATATAGGACACCGTTACGAGTCCCTTCTGAATACATTCCCTAGCATGCTGCAACTTTAATTGCAAGTGCTTCGTGCTTTGCTTACAACCTTCAGACTTCAGCAAAGCCAAACATGCTTTGTTGTCCTGGTAAACCTGGATTGGACATTTGACAGGAATTTTCATATCTTTGCACAATTGTACTAACCATTCACAATCCTTAAGTGAATACGATAGTGCATTCAGTTCGGCTTCACAAGTACTTAAACTAACTGTTGTTTGCTTCTTGCATGACCAATCAAACAGACTCTGATTGTACATGTAGCAAACTCCAGACGTACTTTTCCTGTCTGTAGTGTCACTTCCAAAACTTGCATCTGCAAATATCTCAAGACCACCAGACTTCTGATTGTTAAATCTCAGTCTGTAATGCATAGTGCCTTTCAAATACCGCGCTATGCGTTTCAGAGCTTTCCAATCCTTGACACTAGGATTGTTGACTTGTCTGCTTAGCAAATTACAGCTAACAGCAATGTCTGGTCTTGAACATCTGGCAATGAAGTTTAGCTTGCCTAGCACACTTCTGTACAGTGTAGTGTCAGAAAATGCTTCTTCAGTGTCATCTACCTGATAACCTGTTGTCATCGGTGTGTCTACAGGGTTAGCATCCATCAGATTTAGTTTGTTTAACACATCAGCAATTTTCCGTGACTGGTGTACTAGAATGTTACCATCTTGATCTCTCTCTATTTCCAGAGATAGGTAGTTGTTTACCTCACCAAGATCTTTCATGTCAAAGTGCTCTTTCAGTTGAGCTAGGGCGTTATTGTACATTGCGACATCTTTCCAAAAGAATAATAAATCATCAACATAAAACAAACAGTACAGTTTCTTTTGCCCCTCCTCTTTGACAAATACACATGGATCAGCTTTCCCTTGCTGAAAACCTAGAGAAAACAATACTTCAGTGAGTTTTGTGTGCCAACACCGTGCACTTTGTTTGAGACCATAAAGGGATTTCTTCAGAGCACAAACAAATCCCTGTTTTACCTGTACGCCATCAGGTGGAAGCATATAAAGTGATTAATCCAGAGATCCGTACAGAAAAGCTGTGTTAATATCATGGTGACTAATGTGTAGATTTTCCTCTGCAGCTAGCTTGAGCATAAGCCTAATGCTTTCATATCTCACTGTCGGTGAGTAGGTCTCGTGATAGTCTTCACCTGGTACCTGTGCAAAACCTCTGGCTACCAATCTGGCTTTGTGTCTGACTATCTTGCCATTTTGATCTGTCTTCGCTTTGAAGACCCATTTGCTTCCAAGCAGTTTCATTCCTGGAACTACTGGAACTAGCTCCCATGTTTTGTTCCTTTCTAAGGAATCAAGCTCAGCCTTCATGGCATTTAACCATGGCTCAGCTTCCTTTGAATCCAAACCCTGGATGTCTTGGAAACTTGAAGGTTCAAATACCTTCTTGGAGCTTTTAACAGCTGTTACTGCTATCGTAGCAAACTCATCAGCAAATCTCTTTGGAGGTCTGCCTTTTGTGGCTCTTTGTGACCTGCGAATTAGCCTTAAGTCTTCAACACTCTCCTCTTCCTTCTTAGGAGAAAAACGACCTATTGTGAACAATGGTTCCTCCAATTCTTGATCAGAGCTTTCAGAGGGTCGCATAGAGGCTTTCGCACTCTTGAAATCCTCTGAATCACCCGATTCAGTTTCAGATTCAGACTCAGAACCTTCATCAGTGGGTGTGGGCTGTTGTGGTTGCTTTTGACTATCCTCAGTCTCATCACCGTCATCAGGATAACATTGGAAAATTCCCACATTCTCCCCCCACTTTGCATTGTACTCAACACTTCTCGTGAGCTTAATTGTCTTAGAGTCAGTCATCATTATTCTGTAAGACCCTTTCTGATAACCTAGAAAGATACCATGCAATCCACGCTTGTCTAACTTGGAGTTTTGTGGTGAGCGAACCCACATGTCAGAACCAAAAATCTTCATGTGTTTGATGTATGGCTTCTTGCCAAACATCTTCTCGTAGGGGGTACAACCAATCGCTGAAGATAACCTGCGATTGTAACTGTAAACAAAACACGAGAGAGATTCGGCCCAATAACTCTCTGGAAGATTGGCATCATGCAGCAAGGTTTTTAACCCTTGAAGCAATGTCTGATTTGCCCGTTCCGCAAGTCCATTCTGCCATGGCGAGCGAGGACTAGACAAATCGTGTTGAATTCCTTTCTCAGTCAGAAAAGCTTCAAACTGCTGAGAAGTGAATTCCCCCCCGCGATCAGTGAAAAGAGTCTTTATCTTCTTACCGTGCACATTTTCCAACCAAGCACAGAATTCCTTGAACCTAGGAAAAGCCTCTGATTTCTGCTTGAGATTGTACACAAAAATATATCTAGAAAATGCATCAATGAGAACCATGAAGTACCTATTTCCACCCAAAGAGGGCGCTAGTGGTCCAACTAAATCAGCATGAACAACCTGGTATGGTTCTGTAGCTTGCCTACTAGACACCTTACCTTTCGCAGCCATTTTCACCTTGTTTGCTGCGCATGCTTTGCACTTCATGTGGTACCTGCAGGGTTTAATAGTCATACCTTCAACCAAGGCAGGCATTTTAGATACTGCCTCAAAATGCAAATGACCAAATTTTCTATGAAAATCGTGAATACATTCTGCATGCAAACTTTTGTTAGAACCTGCAATGCAACAAGTGTCATCTTGCACAACATCATCATAATACAAAACAAACAAACGATCAACATATTCAGCATGCAATACATAATCATTTTTCTTTGTGATGATGCACTTCTTGTTCTTGAATGACACGTCAATGTTCCGCTCATTCAGCTGTCCAACGCTGAGCAGATTATGTTTGGCGTCTGGCACGTAAAGCACATTCTGTATCGATAAGTCCAAACTGTGAAGAACAACAGTTCCGTAGCCTTTACTGGGAATAGTGTGGTCATCCGCCTGGTGAATCGCACCTTCCTGCGGTGTAAAAGACACAAACAGTCTCTTATCGTTGCACATGTGGTGGGTCGCCGCTGAATCAACAACGAAGAAAGATCTAGACGTCTTCTGGACCTCTGCAACCTTTGGAGTGAAGCGTGAAACCATAGCCTTGTGCTGCGTTGTCCTAGACACCGGACCTTTGCCTTTGCCTCGGCCTTTTCCGCGCGATGAGCTTTCGCTGCGCTGCTCTGTCTTGGCCCTGGGATATCTGCATTCCCTCTTCATATGGCCTAGACGTCCACACGAGTAGCATTTCACTGCCTTCAAAGCTTTGGCGCCATCTGGTGGTTCCACTGCAGTATGGGATGACGTCTGTGAAGACTCCCCCTTGCCCATGCAGCTAGCACCCCGGCGATCTGCTTCATTTAAAATCACGGCAGTAACAAAGTCCACTGTCAGCTGAGCAGTTGGTTGCACAGCAATCTGGGTTGCAACAGACTCCCAACCTGAACCCAAAGATTGTAGTATCATGAAAGAATACACAGCCTCTGGAAAGTTGAGTCCTCTCTGTTGCAGCTCATGTCTCAGATTTTGCATCTCCATCAGATGTAAACGCACATCTCCACCTTCAGCAAGAGCCATATTATGCAGCTTGTTAAAGTAAAACATAGTGGATCCAGCTTCTGTCCTTAAGTGAGCCTCTCTCAAAACGTCCCAAATTTCTCTGGCTGAGGTCTTATCACGCAATAGACAGAGCTCTTCTGGGGATACTATCAATGTAAGAGTTCCCCTTGCTTTGGAATCCTTAGCTTCCCATGCAACTGTAACTGGAGCTGGGGGGGTTTCTGTAATCACCTCAAACAAACCCTCTTTCCGCAGAATTGCCTCTGCATACAGAACCCAGTCGGCATAATTTTTCTTGTTGAGCTTAGGAATCCCACAAGCATCCTGAAGGGCCATCATGACTCTGGCATTAGCCTTCAGCGTCATATATGCTGCTTTAAATCTTGCTGCGTCACTGCTGCAGCTGCTTTATTCCAAAAGCGCACTTAAAAGTTACTTTCGATTTCCCCAGCATAGTAACTTGTGCCTGGGAGCCTTTTGCCTATTCCCGGCAAAACGGCTTTAAAAGATCAAAGTCCAGCCATAAATCCATTAACTAGAAGCTGGCAGGCTGCCCGGAGCAGTAGCACATACCTCATCAATCACTTTTACGCGCAGAGCAGATTCCGATCCGACCTGTCCCTCTGCATTCCGATCCTTTGCCGGCACTCCGATTCGACTTCTGGGCCCATAACCACGTGTTGATTTAAAGCAGAGTCTCGTGCCCAGCGGAAGGATGAGGAGTACGTGCTGCATACTCTATATTGCTTTATTTACAGTTCAAAGCTGGTATATTACAGAAAGACATCTTGCCTCTGCCGGAGCAGAAAATGCATCCTCTCTCCTCGACAGCTCGGAGAGAATCACAAAGTGAAAAACAGGAAACCAGTGTACGTCACATCCAGCCTCCCTTTCCCGTGAGAAACTCCAACAGTACAGACTGTGGAATGTAAACACCTGTCTCGTGACAAGCCCTTTCGCTGCACAGTGAAGGAAAGCAGAAACCAACAGGCAGCCCTGTTTAGGGAAGTTTTTCATGTCTGATGTTTTATTGTGCTTTTAATTCTGTTGGGAGCCACCCAGAGTGGCTGGAGAAACCCAGCCAGATGGGCAGGGTACACATAATAAGATCATCATCATCATCATCATCATCGCATGGCCAAGAGAGTATGGCATAATGGGAGTTGATGCTTTTTAATTATGGTGCTGGAGGAGACTCTTGAGAGTCCCATGGACTGCAAGAAGATCAAATCTATCCATTCTGAAGGAAATCAGCCCTGAGTGCTCACTGGAAGGACAGATCCTGAAGCTGAGACTCCAATACTTTGGCCACCTCATGAGAAGAGAAGACTCCCTGGAAAAGACCCTGATGCTGGGAAAGATGGAGGGCACAAGGAGAAGGGCACGACAGAGGACGAGATGGTTGGACAGTGTTCTTGAAGCTACCAGCATGAGTTTGACCAAACTGCAGGAGGCAGTGGAAGACAGGAGTGCCTGGCGTGCTCTGGTCCATGGGGTCACGAAGAGTCGGACACGACTAAACGACTAAACAACAACAAAGTCCACTAACATCGGGAGGGCTCCACTTTGGCTACCCCTCACTTAAAGGCATACAATATTCAGTACTAGATTTCAAGATGGCTGCTAGCCTGACCCGCAAGCCAGTTATTTCTCTACTGTAGGAATATCTACCCTATCCTTCAACAGGCATAATTAACATACAAACTATGACAGACTAACGTGAGCATCATCTAAGAGATCATGGCAGAGTGCATTGGCCGGGGCACCGCATGGCAGGGCACTGTGGAGCCTCTGGCCTCCCTGAAACAGCCAGCCATGGCTCGTCGCGACAATCTCTCAGCATGCAAGCGGCAGCTACCGAGAGCCACAGTTCCGTCTGTGAGTGCGCCACTTCCTGCCCTCCGCTCTGGAGATTTCTCGGGTTGGCACTCTTTGTATTTGTCCCTGACAGGTAAATAGAAACACGGTGCCCGAAGCTCACTGCTAGCCTATGGTTACCAGATTATTTTTTAAAGCTGAGTAGCAACAGGGAGTCAGTAGTGGGGATGGTGAGGCAAAAGACCCTGGGCCCAAGCATACATGCATATTGTATAAAGGTGCAAAGCCCTTCTTTGGCAGCCTGTGAAACATAAATGCACAGAGGTTTTAAAAAACTGGGCAACGGCTGGCCGGCCGCCACTCCCAAGCCTCCCCCATCAGTCAAAACAAAGGGAAAAGGGGACAGGAGATCACGCAAGACACATCATATGGGGACTTCCGGTGAGGAAAAATGGCGGGTGCCACGGCAGCAAGCAGCTCCTGAAGCTAGCCAGAGCAAACCGTGCTACCAGGCTGTCTCTGGGCTGCTGAGGCTGCCGCTACCACATTTTCCGGGAACAGATTTGCAAATCTGGGGACTGTCCCCAGGAACCGGGGACGTCTGGTAACCCTATGCTAGCCTGAACTTTTAGGCTCAGGAGACGCAAACTGCCTTTGCAGGCTGCCCCATGGGCACTGCGACGTGTTGGGGATTCTCGATACATTGCGTGACTGGAAATTCTAAAACCACTCTCGCAATTTGGTTTCAAGCGATATACTGATACATCACCCAGGCCTAGACCTTTTGCATGTGCTCTTATTGTTCCCGGTTTACTCTATGCAAATTTCCCATAGGTTGTAATACTGAAAGGTGGCTCTTCCGAAGGTTGTTTTTTAAAAATAAATTTCTGTCAAGATGCAGTGGAGCTTTGAAGGAATACAAACAGGAACTGCTAAAGATTTTTCTTCTCCCCCTATCCCAGAGGTTTGCCTTTATTATAAATTAGCCCAGCATCCACATAGTACATCAGTTTTTAAAAAAGAACACCCTTAAAATACTGGGCAGCTGACTGTAATTTTTTTTTTTATAAGATATTTATTAGGATTTTTTAAAAAAATATTACAATACAAAATGAAAAAAAAAAATACAAAATAAAAATGATTAAAAACACTCAGATTTTCCATTGCTTATTTTTCTTTAGCTTGTTTCCCGGACCTCCTCATACCTCCCTTTTTTGTATTCCATTTCAGTTTGTTGGTTCAGCAAATCCTTACCCTCTTTATTTATCCTATTCTTTGGTCTTAAAATAGTAACGTTAGATTTTTACCTCTTAACAACCCCTTTTTCATATTCCCTTAAAGCATTACAGCTAGAAACCACTTAATTTCTATCCAACATCGTTCTAACATTCATTAATTTTACAATATTTCTGTAGATAATCTTTGAACTTCTTCCAATCTTCTTCCACCGACTCTTCTCCCTGGTCTCGGATTCTGCCAGTCATTTCTGCCAGTTCCATATAGTCCATCAACTTCATCTGCCATTCTTCCAGAGTGGGTAAATCTTGTGTCTTCCAATACTTTGCAATGAGTATTCTTGCTGCTGTTGTGGCATACATGAAAAAAGTTCTATCTTTCTTTGGCACCAATTGACCAACTATGCCTAGGAGAAAGGCCTCTGGTTTCTTCAAGAAGGTATATTTAAATACCTTTTTCAGTTCATTATATATCATTTCCCAGAAAGCCTTAATCCTTGGGCACGTCCACCAAAGGTGAAAGAATGTACCTTCAGTTTCTTTACATTTCCAATATTTGTTATCGGGCAAATGATAAATTTTTGCAAGCTTGACTGGGGTCATGTACCACCTGTATATCATTTTCATAATATTCTCTCTTAAGGCATTACATGCCGTAAACGTCATACCTGTGTTCCATAACTGTTCCCAGTCAGCCATCATTATGTTATGTCCAACATCTTGTGCCCATTTAATCATAGCAGATTTCACCGTTTCATCCTGAGTGTTCCATTTCAACAGCAAGTTATACATCTTTGACAAAATCTTAGTTTTTGGTTCTAATAGTTCTGTTTCTAATTTTGATTTTTCCACCTGGAAACCAATTTTCTTATCCAAATTACATGCCTCCATTATCTGATAATAATGAAGCCAGTCTCGCACTTTGTTTTTTAATTTCTCAAAACTCTGCAATTTCAGTCTATCTCCGTCTTGTTCCAAAATTTCCCAATATTTCGGCCATTTGGCCTCCATATTGAGCTTTTTCAGAGCTTTTGCTTCCATCGGTGACAGCCACGTTGGAGTGTTATTTTCCAATAAGTCCTTGTATCTTATCCAGATATTAAACAATGCTTTCCTGACAATATGATTTTTAAATGCTTTATGTGCTTTGACCTTATCATACCACAGATATGCATGCCATCCAAATACATTGTTGAAACCTTCTAGATCCAAAATGTCAGTGTTTTCAAGAAGCAACCATTCTTTCAACCAGCAAAAAGCTGCTGATTCATAGTAAAGTTTAAAGTCTGGCAGGGCAAATCCACCTCTTTCCTTTGCATCTGTTAATATCTTAAATTTTATTCTAGGCTTCTTGCCCTGCCAGACAAATTTAGAAGTATCTCTCTGCCACCTCTTGAAACAGTCCATTTTGTCCACAATTTGCAATGTTTGAAACAAAAACAACATTCTAGGCAATACATTCATTTTTACCGCAGCAATACGGCCCAGCAGTGAAAGCTTCAAATTTGACCAAATTTCTAGATCTTTTTTCACTTCAGCCCAGCATTTTTCATAGTTGTCTTTAAATAAATTCCCATTTTTTGCTGTCATGTTAATCCCCAAGTATTTAACTTTCTTAAACACTGTTAAACCTGTCTCATTCTGAAACCTCTCTCTCTCCATTGGTGTTAAATTTTTCTCTAAAACCTTGGTCTTTAACTTATTCAACTTAAATCCTGCAACTTGACCAAATTCTTGAATCAGTTCTAAAACTCTTTTGGTACTAGATTCTGGCTCCTGTAACGTCAATACTAAGTCATCTGCAAATGCTCTCAATTTGTACTGTTTGGCTCCGACCTGACTGTAATTTTTTTGCTTATTTAATGTTTGCTGAGATAATTAAGATTCTATAGCAGGCACATTTCAAAAGGAAGGCAGATTTCCATCATAATTTTGAAATATTCTTGTTTATGTACATCTCATAAAAAGTTCCGCAAGGACAGAGTGTGTAATTATATGCAATTATAGAAATGTATCCCACACATTGGCCTTCAGCATTTAATGGGCATATCTGATTGCTAAAAGTCAATATCCCTGCGAAATATGAGGCACTTAGGATAAAACCTGGTAAACTCTAGCTCAACTGAGCAATTCTGATATTTCTTCTTGAGAATCATGGAGCCCTGCAATGAGAGACACGCTTAATTATGCCACAGCTGAAGAACGGTAAATATTTTTTTTTTTTGGTAGGCAAATCTATTAATTTGGTGAGTTAAACTGTCAGGGATACAGTCGGAGGAAAAAGCTTAGCAAACACAAGCCAAATGTGTAGTTTAATTGAGAAGGGGAAAACATATGCCCTCATTCTGAGGTAGTAAAACTTAGGTCAAGAGAATGGGCCAGGGCTAAAATAGCTAACAAATAAGTTGGTTGTGGTGTGTGTTTTTTTACAACATCACGGAGCTACTAAAACAGAAAAAATTAAGTCTTGTGACCTTGGCTTCAAAACCCGTACATCCTTAATAGCATATTCCCATACATTTAACTATTAGCTCAACTGACATCAAGGCCAAGTTTCAATCACCTCTCAGTTTCAGTCTCTGGGCTCTGAAACAGAAATTGCACAATTGCTTAAAACCTCACCGAGTAGTTCTTATGACAGAATGAGATTGATTTTTTTAACCCACTTCAAAAGACACGTTGCGAGTGATATACCAGTGAGCTGATGTAAGTGCTGAAGCACGTACCAACTACTGCTGTGCCCCTTATTAAAGTTTTGTGTGACAGTACAGAAAGTCTTATCAACTGCAGCTTTTTTAAAAAAAACCTGTATTAATAATTGTCATCATTTCATTATATTGCATTCCTTTTTACAGTGGTACCTTGGGTTACATACGCTTCAGGTTACATACGCTTCAGGTTACAGACTCCGCTAACCCAGAAATAATACCTCGGATTAAGAACTTTGCTTCAGGATTTGAACAGAAATCATGCTCCGGCAGTGTGGCGGCAGCAGGAGGTCCCATTAGCTAAAGTGGTGCTTCAGGTTAAGAACAGTTTCAGGTTAAGAACGGACCTCCGGAATGAATTAAGTACTTAACCCGAGGTACCACTGTATTGCTAAAGCAACAGAATCCGGCACCTTTGAATGCCTTATGTGCAGTGACTCCACCCACCTGCCTCAAACACAGCCTTGTAAATAAGTCCACAGAAATTACTAGCCTGCTGGCAGAAGAGGCAAGTTAGATGCTGCTCTCTTCTGCAGTAGCCTGCTAAATTTCTAGGCTGGGAATAGAGAAGGCGCTCCCTCTCTTCTCTGCCAGCAACGTCCTGTATGGAATTCTTTCTTGCCTGTAACTCCTAAGATCACCTTTGAAGACAAAGCTGCCCTAATATAGTCAGGATTCTGAAATGTCTAGCACTGGATGAGAGCAAGGGAAATGTTTCCTTAGAACACCCCTGACTCCCTTTGTTAGAGGGACAGGGGAATGGGGCAGAAAAGGTCTAGGACAGGGGTAGGCAACCTAAGGTCCGGGGGCCGGATGCGGCCCAATCGCCTTCTCAATCCGGCCCGCAGACGGTCTGGGAATCAGCGTGTTTTTACATGAGTAGAATGTGTCCTTTTAAATGCATCTCTGGGTTATCTGTGGGGCCTGCCTGGTGTTTTTACATGAGTAGAATGTGTGCTTTTATTTAAAATGCATCTCAGGGTTATTTGTGGGGCATAGGAATTCATTCATTTCCCCCCAAAAAATATAGTCCGGCTCACCACATGGTCTGAGGGATGGTGGACCGGACCATGGCTGAAAAAGGTTGCTGACCCCTGGTCTAGGAATCCCCAAAGTTCCATATTTTTTTACAAAAACAAGAAAGACCGGTTTGCATCCAGTTGTTAACTACAGAGCTGTTACCTTGGCGGAATATAGTCCAAGATTAGCACTCATTCCCATATTATTTGCAAACATTATTTTGTGGAAGCAAAAAATAAGCACTAAACTTGCCCTATCTTCCATTAGAGTCCCTACAGTTAGGGAAACACCATGAAAATGGAATAAACTGCCGTGTGAATGCAGCCTGGGTTCTTCAAGAAAGTTCACATCAACCGTAAAATATCAACAAAATAAAACTGTGAATACACACACACACAAACGCGAATGAGATAGATTGGTCCACTCTCAAATTAGCATTTGTTCCAATGGTTTCTTTGGGAACTGACTATAGGCCAAGCGAAAGAGGGAGACAGTTTATGAAAAGAAAGAGTGGTTCGTACTTTACAAAAAATAAATTGATTTAAACCTGGTTATTTCCAACCTTTTCAGACCTAGGACAAGCATGTGTTTGGGGATCCATTTCTTATTTTTTGCCATATATTTACATGGTGACAGGCCAATGCCAACACCAGAACCCACCCCCCACCCCCTGCATGCTGAGTGAAGGTGTCTGGGAGGCAAAGAAATTCAGGGAGGAAGGACAGAAAGGAAGGTGTTCCTCCTCTGAGGGAAAAGGGTCAGTGGAGGTGTTGAAGGAAACTGGCAAGTGAGATGAAATGGCCATTTGTTATTTTTATTATTATACTACTAGCAACAACAAGAATGATAAATACATTGGGAATTGAAAGGAAGGAGATAAGAGAAGAAGGGTGCTAGAGGAGGAATAAGTGAATGTGAAAAGAACGGGGAGGAGGAATGAAAGAATCTGGCAGTTTGAGGGTGGGGATAAGGTGCAAGCTGAGTGTGAAAGGAGAACAGGAGACGAAATTACAGGAGATTGGTAAGAAGCATGTGAGGAAGGGAAAATATAAAAGAAAAAGCTCTCTCTGCTTATAGTTTCTGGATCAGCAGCGTCTGACTAAAATGGAGTGTCTGAGTCACATTAGCTCCAGGGCAAATGTCTGCAGTTAAGCCTGAGGAAAGCTGCACTATGGAACACCTTGCCTGTAAGGAAAACACTGTGGCAAATTTTAAAGTAAATTTCCAAAGGTGGATTAGATATCAGTAGAAAGTGAAGTCAGTAACTGCCAACTGAATATGCTAAAATCTACCTCCATGCCAGTATTCTGTGACTGTGACCATTTTGTGAGCTGTGGGTCTTTTCAGCCATCTCAACTTGGCCCTAGGGATAGAAGGGTTGAGGACCCCTGGTCTGCACTATGAATTGCCCCTTCCCAGTTCATTCGATATCGCATTTGTGATAGACAGGGCCTCAAGAGCCAGTGTGGTGTAATGGTTAAGAGCGGTGGACTCGTAATCTGGGGGACCGGGTTCACATCTCCGCTCCTCCACATGCAGCTGCTGGGTGACCTTGGGCCAGTCACACTTCTTTGAAGTCTCTCAGCCCCACTCACCTCACAGAGTGTTTGTTGTGGGGGAGGAAGGGAAAGGAGAATGTTAGCTGCTTTGAGACTCCTTAGGGTAGTGATAAAGCGGGATATCAAATCCAAACTCTTCTTCTTCAAGAGCGTTGGAGCTGCTTTCCCATTAACAGAGACATGCTGCAACTTGCAGCTGTGTCTGTATGATACAACTATGTGGGGCGGGCCATCTTTTCCACAGAATTGGCACGTAGCTTACACACAGCTGGAGTGACATCTAAAGGGCACCTAAGACCAAGGATTCTGTTGGTGGACTGGCTGCACGTAGATGCTTTGACCAACTTGCCAAGTTGGCGTCAGAAGTGGTACTGAGGTCTTGCAAGCTGTTGGCATACAAGCTCCTTCAAACTAGCATCATGATGCTATTGGTACTGTTGCCTTGCTGTTTCTGTGCTACAGGAAGGGCAGTAAAACAGCATCTGCTCTGCGTGTCAGAATGTGCCAGGTTCAATTCCCAGAATCCCCAGGTAAGGCTGGGAAAAGACCACCGTCTGAAACCCTAGGGAGATAACACTGAGCTAGATAGATCGCTGGTTGGACTCCTATGTACAGCTTCCGATGTTCCTTCTCAAATTTAAAGAGCAATCCTGCCATCCCCTACTGTGTAAACTCAGAAGGGAGCTTAATGCCAAGGCCAGCACAGGCAGAACTAATTCTGTAGCACAGAGATAACAAATGTAGCCTTTTTACTCCCCAAATATTGCTGACCTCTGTTTTCTGCCAAGTCTAAGACAAATCCCTTTCTGTTTTGAAATCTCAACATTCAGAGTTTAAGCCCGATACAAGTATTTGTGGATTACAAAGAGCCAGCTTCGCTGTTACTTTTTCCTCACTCGCATCTTTTAAGATGAGGGGAGGGAACTGGGAAATGAACAGTGAGAGACACAAGCCTTTCTAATATCTGAATGATCAAAAACAAATCTTACCAGCTGGTCAAAAGCTTGGCTGGCAGAACACTTGGAATGCTTGCCAGGAAGCAAGGATTTAAATGGAACTTCAGGCTTTTTAAGAAAAGAAAATGTGCGACGTAGTATTAGCCAACTACATTAGCCGTGTACCTATCGATCTTATGACACACACAACTTGCCGACCTGTGCTGGAAGCCCAATCCAATTTTCTCTGCCAAATTCGCTTTGAACCACTTCAACAAATACTTTAGTATTGTGGAGCACTGAGTAACTATGCTCCAGCCTTCCCACACTGCAAAGGTGCCATGAGTAGGAAGCCGCCCAGAGTGGCTGGGGAAACCCAGCCAGATGGGCAGGGTATAAATAATAAATTAGTAGTAGTAGTAGAAGAAGAAGAAGAAGAAGAAGACACAAAGCAATTTAAGTTAGAAGGTGGACTAAGGAAGTACACTGCTTCTGTTTGTATAACTGGTTGCAAGGAATTGTCTGGAGGCGGTTGGAGGATGGATGGCGGCTAACAGATTGAGGTTGAATCCTGACAAGACAGAAATACTGTTTTTGGGAGACAGGAGGTGGGCGGGTGTGGAGGACTCCCTGGTCCTGAATGGGGTAACTGTGCCCCTGAAGGACCAGGTGCGCAGCCTGGGAGTCATTCTGGACTCACAGCTGTCCATGGAGGAGCAGGTTAATTCTGTGTCCAGGGCGGCTGTCTACCAGCTCCATCTGGTACACAGGCTGAGACCCTGCCTGCCCGCAGCCTGTCTCGCCAGAGTGGTGCATGCTCTAGTTATCTCTCGCTTGGACTACTGCAATGCGCTCTATGTGGGGCTACCTTTGAAGGTGATCTGGAAACTACAACTAATCCAGAATGTGGCAGCTAGACTGGTGACTGGGAGCGGCTGCCGAGACCATGTAACACCAGTCTTGAAAGACCTACACTGGCTCGCAGTTCGTTTCTCAGCACAATTCAAAGTGTTCGTGCTGACCTTTAAATACCTAAACCGCCTCGGTCCAGTATACCTGAAGGAGCGTCTCCACCCCCATCGTTATGCCTGGACACTGAGGTCCAGCTCCGAGGGCCTTCTGGTGGTTCCCTCACTGCAAGAAGCCAAGTTACAAGGAACCAGGCAGAGGGCCTTCTCAGTAGTGGCACCCGCCCTGTGGAATGCCCTCCCACCAAATGTCAAAGAGAAAAACAACTACCAGACTTTTAGAAGACATCTGAAGGCAGCCCTGTTTAAGGAAGCTTTTAATGTTTAATAAGTTATTGTATTTTAATGTTCTGTTGGAAGCCGCCCAGAGTGGCTGGGGAGGCTCAGCCAGATGGGGAAGGGGTATAAATTATTATTATTATTATTATTATTATTATTATTATTATTATTACCACTACTACTGCTGCTGCTTCAGATCCAAGAATAAGCATGCCTTTATAACTATCGTTATTTACCAGTGAAACAAATGGCCATTTTATGACAGCCCAGGTGTGTGGAAGGAAGGCCTGTTTATTGCAGAATTCTCTCCTCAAAACCCACTTTCACAAATCCATTTGGCCCTATCCAAGCAGTTCTAGCCCTTATCTTATAATGGGGCAATGGGATGTACAAGCTGATCTTGCCCCCCTCTGGAGTGTCGTAGGCTCCACCTCTCTGGAAGAGCTGGTTAGTGAACCGAAGGTGCCTTACCTTTGCTTAAATTTCTGTGCAGCTAGGGAGACAGGCATGGAAGGGGACTCACCACTGAGCTAGAGGAAGGTGGCAGGCCCATGTCATTTGACCAGCAGGGCTCTCAATGAGATACTGGTCTGTCTCCACATGAAAAAAAGCAGCCTGACCCTTAGCCTTCTCAGAGTCTTCCGCCATCCACTCCAAGTCCCCCAGGTCATAGTTCTCAATATCTCTGCATATCACAGAGGGAATGACCACACCCTCCAGACACAAAAAGCATGTGAATAATCCCTCAATATGCATCGTACACCATGTGCATTTGTTCATGTGGCATAGGGACATTGAGGAGCCCTGAAAACATAATAAGGAATGTACAGTGGTAAAGGTACAGGGACCCCTGACCATTAGGTCCAGTCGTGACCAACTCTGGGGTTGCGGCGCTCATCTCGCTTTATTGGCTGAGGGAGCCAGCGTACAGCTTCCGAGTCATGTGGCCAGCATGACTAAGCCGCTTTTGGCAAACCAGAGCAGCGCATGGAAACGCCGTTTACCTTCCCGCCGGAGCGGTACCTATTTATCTACTTGCACTTTGAAGTGCTTTTGAACTGCTAGTTTGGCAGGAGCAGGGACCGAGCAACGGGAGCTCACCCCGTCGCGAGGATTCGAACCGCCGACCTTCCGATCAGTAAGTCCTAGGCTTTGTAGTTTAACCCACAGCGCCACCTGCGCGTCCCTATGTACAGTGGTACCTCAGGTTAACAACTTAATTTGTTCTGGAGGTCTGTTCTTAACCTGAAACTGTTCTTAACCTGAGATACCACTTTAGCTAATGGGGCCTGCCGCTGCACAATTTCTGTTCTCATCCTGAAGCAAAGTTCTTAATCCGAGGTACTATTTCTGGGTTAGCGGAGTCTGTAACCTGAAGCGTCTGTAACCTGAAGCATCTGTAACCCGAGGTACCACTGTATTACAAAATCAAAGGGAAGGTGGGGAAAGAGTTTAATATAGATAGGACATTTTTGATTACTTTTTCTACTATCAATTAAATTTTCCATGTGGCCAAGCCGAGAGTGTACTTTACACAGAGGTAAAACACTTAACTCGCAAAGGCAGTCTATACTTTAAATTTAAAAATGCGGATTCAGAAAACAATACAGGCAGCGACCGTTTTAGGCGCTTCCGATATGTGCATCCCACCAAACCTGGAAGTGACCCCAAAATGTCATAAAAGGGGCAGAAGACAGAGGGGGCAGGGTGAGGGTAGAATGGGGTGTCCGCAGGCTTTTTCAGTGGCGTTTCAAATATACACGCTTTCCCATAAAAATGTGGTCCCTTGCAATGTAAACCCCGTGTAAATTGGGAGTTGCCGGCAATTGCAAAGAACATTTTAACAATATATAGCGCAGAAAGATATATAAAATTTTGTACTTTTTTTGCATGTTTTCATTACTAATTTTCTGCATAATTAGCGCCTACTCAGATGTACTGATGGGTAATTAAAACACAAATGGCTGCACTGGGGAAAACGCAGTATTGTTAATTTGGATTAGTGAAGACCCCCCTAAGTAAAATACACCTGCTTATGGTGCAATTGGTTGGTTAACTTGCAGGCTCATAATGTGATCCACCTACTAGGAGATTTGTCTCTTAACAAGTACTGTTATGTATTCAGCATCAATAAAACTCTCACCAAAGGAGTCATTTATAGATCACTTAAGTTTGTGTGAGTGTGAGCCAAGGGGCCTTTATCAGTGGAAGTGGCCTGTAAATAACTACCTTACCAAACACGATCAGAATAGCATAATACCTTTAGAGTGAGAACATGTCACAACCATTTGTACCTGTTTGCAATCTATATTTTTCTCACAGGCCAATAAAGTTCAGCACAAACAGTTGGGCCTGGTGAGCATTTAAGGTCCCCAACCCTAATCTGCGGGTTGCCATCTGATTGGATTTTATTCTGATCCTGATCTGATTTGAGGATATATTTTAATTGATTGTCTGATTTTATGTTAATGTGTTATACATTTGATGTTAGCCGCTCTGAGCCCGGCTTCGGCTGGGGAGAGCGGGATATAAATAAAATAATAATAATAATAATAATAATAATAATAATAATAATAATAATTATATGAATTCTTCCCTGGATCTACTCTACAGCAATTGACTGCAGCTTAAATGTTACATGTTGTTGTTATTTTTTGGTTCTATTTAAGGCTGCAAGTTTCATTCCACAGGAATACTCCCAAAGAAATCAAGGGCACACCTCCATAGAAAATGCATCAAGGCTGCAGCTATGAGAAGCAATTTCTTGCAGTCTCTTACTAATTTACAATATATGCAAACTGTCTGAAGAACATAAACAATACATTTTCCAAACTGCATGGTCATTTTACTTGGTATACACAATTTAAACTGTATACAATTTTCAGTTGTTTTGTTTTTAAGCAGACTTCCTATTACACCACTAACAAAAAAGATTTCAAATGAAAAATGCAAATGCAGCATATGAATAATACTGTTTCCATAGTAAATTAAAGTTTGGGAATAAATTCAGGAGAAAACACTGGAAATTAAATAGCTGCTTTCCATTGTGTGTGGTTTTTTTATTAGCTAAAGGCAAATTAACATAAAATTGGATTTTAAGTCTTTAAGGAGAATTCCTCTCACAGCAAAATGCTTTTGTTTATGGTCCAGAGACTTGACGAAACTAATTCACCAGAATAGACCACACCCAAATATCCCTAACAACTTGTCCCAGGTGGAGCTTAGAGATTCATACTGGAAACATGCCAGAAGCCCAAGGCCTTAATAAATCTTCATGATTTTGTGGCATGAAACGAACATGAAATCCATAATTTATTTGGCATGAATACTGCAAAGGTTGGGGCAAGCTTGGTTAAACTCTTCATAAATCTTTGTTTAGACCTTCAAAAACATTGCATGACTGTATTTTAGCAGTCTACTCCTTAATAAGAACTGATTCAGGCTGACTGATATAAAGATTTGACTGTGGTTCTCACCACAAAGCTTCTCCCTTTCAGCCAGCACCCATGAATGGATCTTTTGAGCATACAGGTAAGATGAGAGTTCAGGTGATGGAGCCTACCAGCCTTCTTTTTCCTTCAAGGCCACCGGTGATGCTTGGGTAGGAAGCATTCAGGTGACTGAGCCTACCTACATGATAAAAATATCCATATATTACTGATGACATGGGAACTAGCCAGAAGGGAGAAATGGCAATCATACCTCAAAGACGAAATACGGGTTGGACTTCAGAGAACAACTCTTTTAACACAGCAGGATGAGAAGTGCTTGGCTCAACAGTTAAATTGCCAGCGATAACCCAATTGCTTCACCAGCACAGGAGCATGCAGCAACATGATTATGGGTTGAGCAACAGTGCGCTAGGTTACTGCCTTTGTACACTCTGGAGGCTGTAGAACATAGGTCATTCATGGGAGTTTTATCTGAATGAGCACCTATCTCTCCCACAAAGCAGGATGGGAACCTCGCTTACTTAAGAGGGTCAAAGCTGGCAATTTGCCCAGCCTCTATTCACTTATAACATCAGACAGTCTCTTAAATCAGGTGGCTCAGAAACACTGCTCCAAGTATACCAGATTCATGGGGAAACTCCAATACAGGCTTCCTCAACCTCGCCCCTCCAGCTGTTTTGGGACTACAACTCCCATGATCCCTAGCTATCAGGACCAGTGGTCAGGGATGATGGGAATTGTAGTCTCAAAACATCTGGAGGGCCGAGGTTGAGGAAGCCTGTTCTAATACCTAAATGGGGCACAGTAAGCCCAGTTCTGCTTTAGCATGGAGTTTTCCCCCAAACCAGCTTTAGAAAAACAGAGGACAAAGAGGGATTATGTTGTAATTAAGAATGATACAGAGGAAGTGAATGGGAAAAGATAGCTTACTCTCTTCTGTAATGTCAATCATCCAATAAATATTTATTGGCAGTAGGGTCAGGACAGGTAAATAAGGTACTTGTCATCCAACATACACAGTTGGCTTCATATCCATTGGTTTCCTGGAAATAATTGGTTGGACATGGTTGGAAACAGGATGATATGATATGAGTCCTTAGCATGATCCATTGGGACTTTTCTTAGAGATGGAAAACTTGCAAATCTCCAGACACTGCTCAGCTACAGCTCCCATCATCCTTCACCACTGGTCTTGTTGGCTGGGTTGATGGGAGCTGGAATTCAATAACATCTGAAGGGCTACAGGTTCCCCCATCCATATCTTACAATCTTAAGATAAACGCACCTTTAAAATATAAAAAGCAAAACACTGACCTTGTAAGGAACAGGGGAGAGTTCGCCCACATCGTTGCAGGTTTACAATTTCATGCCACTTATTTAAACAATCTCTATACTGCTTTTCAGGATCACAGATCCTCCCAGAATTGGCTTACGACGAAGAAACCACAACAAAACCAAACGTAGCAACTACACAGTTAAAATCCAGATATGGATTTCATTGACGATTGCCTGACAATGACTAGACCTACAGTAAAGGAACACTGGCAGTTGTTATTGGGACATCTAACTTTATAAACAGCTCTGGTTCCACAGTGAAAAGGGATACATTTATTCAATACAGCTGTGTTGTATGAGGAGTGATGCAGTTTAGGGCTATACCCTAAAGGAGAGCATTTATACGTCACAAATCAAAGCTGTGACAGTTACAAGGTGTTGGGCAATGCATTTTCATGCCGGTGCGCCTCCCAGTACAACAGGATTGGGAAGAAAGAGAAAAAGTTCACACCCACTCTTCCATCCCCATGCCAGTCAGATTTAAATACAATTCAATGAATAGTTTCATGCTTAACAAACAGGACCTCCTTCTTAAAATATAATGAGAAGTGTGGGTATTTTTTATCTTCCCTTACCCCACTGCTGTTAGTTAAATGGATATTGTCTTTCTCTCACACAGAGTAGTATAGCCTGCCAGAATTACTCTATAGCACTATCAGCCAGGTTTAGTGTGTGTGTGGTGTGTGTGTGCGCACACCCCAGTAAATAAATAAAACAGACAACCTGAATGGTGGCAGGATTCTGGCCAGCTGGCTGAAGGCCTGGCAGAGTATCTGTGCTCTTGCCAAGAAGCAAGGATTTAAGTGGAACCTGAGGCATTTAAAGAAAAGAAGACAGAAGCATGGGATTTGGAACTAACCAGTTACATTAATAATGCATCCATCAGTTTGATGGTTTTCTGACTATCAAGCCACATCCTTCAATCCATTACTTTCCAACTCGAGAATGAAAATATTTTTCATCTTCTGCAGTAAATCTGGCAAGAGCAAGAGTTATAGGCAACTTCTCTCCCCACACCACACTATGCGTGGCTTCTTGGGCATCAAGTACTTTCATATATAGTTGATGCACACATGTGAATACATGCATGCATTTGAATTAGATGTACCCTGATTTTCTTTTTATTGTGAGTGCAGGCCTGGCATCCTTTAACAGTGTGGTTTGTTTTGGTAACCCGGTCCATCAATTAAAGTGGAATATTTGGATTTAAGCCTATTAAACACCGATCTAAATGTGGGGAGTCAGTTCAACTTAAAGCCGCAAAACATATATTTCCAAATAAGGTTTATTCGAACCACTTCGAATCTGCTTTTGAAATCAAATTGCAGGGGGTGCACAGTCCAAAAATTGTTATCCCATCTTCCAAACACAGCTTGTCTTACTAAATGCCCTAAGCGAGTGCAGGTAGCAACCCTTACATGCAGCAGAGAAGGAAGCCCCCATGCATGAGGATCAGAGCCAACTTCAATCGACTTACATTCACATCATGAGCTTACAATCAAGGTGCTGATCTCACTGAAGTCAACAGATTACAGCAACTCAAAACATAAATACTCTCGCTGAACTAGTCAAAGGTGGGCGGAAGAATTATGAAGCCGCTAAGCACCACCTGAGTCAAATAAATAAGTAAGCAGAAATATTTCACGTCTCCAAATGAACATGACAACATCCAACCATTAGGTTATGAGGAACAACTGATGGGAGTGAACAGAACGTTCCTGGAAGAAGTCTCATCCCAGGAGAGGGATAATTCTTAACTAACTGTCAGCAAATATGGGACATCAAAGAGCAACAGGAAAAATGAGATTACAGGTTATTGCATTCACTGTGCTTACCTCGATGTACGGTACAATTTTGCAGGAGAAATCGTCCAGCAGCCACTTTTTGGTGAGCTCTTGAAAGATTACCAAAGGCAAGCAGAAAAAAATGATGAGAAAATCCCAGAAGGCTAGGTTGGCCAGCAAGGAGTTGGAGATGCTTCTCATGTAGTAGTTGTGGCACACGATGCACATCACTGCCATGTTGCCCATTATCCCAATGCCAAAGATCACTATCGACAGGCACATGACTGCGTAGGCACCATATGATTCCTCAGTCAGCGGGTAGAAAGGGTTCTTGACCCGGGCTGGTCGGAATGTACCATTCCTGAAAGAGCCAGCTGTGGATCCATTCAAAGGCAACGCCTGGGGGAAATCATTTTCTGGCCCAGGAGAAGGAGTCATCTGGCTGTCCACTGAGTCACTGAAGTTCCTTACAAGACTATCCGTGAGAGCCTTGACTTCTCCTGAACTCCCTCCGTCCTGGAGCTGCCCAGCTCCCCTCTTGCTTCTTGCATGCCTTTTGGAACGAATGCTTCCTGGGTCTCTACTGCTTTCCTTCTTCTGTACCTGTGCCCCAGGGAGATCAGAGTATCTCCCAACCTCCAAGACTACAGAAAGGTCTTTATTCAGCTGGCTCTCGCCACCTCCTTCCAAAGGGCCATCGGAATGCTGTGTGGCTTTCCGCGGTTGAGTTCTTTGTTGGCCAGTTTGTGCTGCAGTCCAGCCCCTGGCACGATCATAATTCTCCAAGGAACCCCAGTCCCCCAAATCTCTAGCTGTAGCCTTAGATCTGGCTAAATGCCCTTTCTGCAGGGAAGCCCGAGCAACACTCCCTAAAGGGAAGCCCCCCATAGTCCTGGGTGCCACCACTCGCCAGGGCAGTGGAGTGGCCACCTGGCACCACAATCCACACTCCCTGCCCTTTCTGCCAACATCAAAGCCATCTCCCTTCACTGGCACCTGGGGCGATGCTCCATGGGCAAAGGCAGACAGGGCGCCTAGAAGCCAAGCCAAGACAAGGGGTGTCGTCTTGACAAGCTGCATGGTTTATGGTAGGAGCTGGGTGCCCTCCAGTGCTCCTTTAGTAACACCCACTGCCCAAGCTGGTGGAGCTGCCAGTCACACCCATTTCACCCATAACCTGGACCCAGGACTCCTTTCCAGTCCCAGCAACGCTCAGATGGGCACCACTGCCATGGTAAGAGAACAAGGGTCTAGAAAAACAGCATTGAGCTGACCTGGGAAAAAAAATGATCCGGAGAATGATGGATAACAAACCATACGGTTCCTTCGTTTGCACAGGCTTCAAGTTCGACTCATGTCCTCAGCAAACGTATCCACGATTTGGAGACAGAGAAGAACCCAACCTCACCCAGAAAAATAAAAGAAAGAAATCTCCTTGCCCAGGAGAGAGGGGGGTGTGTGTTTTTTTCCACCCCCTCTTGCAGCCTCTCGGGACAGGTCTTCAAAAGTTGCATCAATCCCGATCGCGAATGGAGACTGCAAGCGCAGACGGTCCTGCTGGACCCGCGCACGGAGAGCCACCAGCGACGGTTGCCTGGGGGCGTTTTGCTCGCGCCCTCCCGAGATCGCCCTCAACCGCTGGCCCGCCGTCGGGGCGCGATCCCCGGGGGGAAGCAGCGAGCCAAGCGCTCCATCGTCGCCGCTCCCAGCGGATGGCACACACGAGTGGGTCGCCGGCGCGCGCGCGATCAAGGCGCTCCGTGCGCCCGGGAAGGAAGAGAAGCCCCACGGCTGCGCCGGCGAAGGAGCCGAGGCGGAGCTGCGACGGCCACCGAACGAAGCATTTCAGAAGAAGAACAATGAGACAAGAGCGGCTTCCCGCCCCACCGGCGCCCGCAAAGTTGCCTCGGGTAGCGGAGCCAAGTTGGCTGGCAGCGGCGCCCACAGCAACGTGTTGCTGCTGCCTCCAGTCTAAGCGGTTGGGCGGATGGAGAGGAAGAGACCCGCCGCCGCTGCTGCTGTCCGTGCGCGGCTCTGGGAAGCCTGTGAGGGAGACGCTGCTCTGCTCGGCTTTCTTAGCTTGGGCTCTTTCCTCTCTCTCTCTCTCTCTCTCTCTCCCCCCGCCTCCGGGCTACCAGGCGCGAGCGCACGGCTTCCCCTGGCGGCTTACGCTCTCCTCCGCCGAGCGCTCACGCGAGCTCCCCTTCCTTGCGCGCTTTGTGGCGGCTTCTGTAGCAAGAAGAGGGAAGGAGGGGCGGGAAGAGAGGAGGGCGGCAGTGCGCACGCGCCGCTCCCCCAGGGGTCCGGGGCGAGCGGCGCTTGTCCCTCTCGCCCCAGATCCTAAGAGGAGCGAGCAGAGGCGCCTCGCTGGCGTTTCTCTTCATGGCGCCTATTTCTCTCCCCTTCTCTCTCTTGGGCGGATGCTCTCCTGGGAGCAGGGATGAAGATGACATGTAGACATACGACATTCGACCCCCTCCCCCATAAAATATTTGAGGAGGCTGCTCATGGGCTTAGCCAGGGGGCAGGTGCCCCCCAAATCAAGTAAATAAATAGAAATACTTAGCTGACCAATTGCGTCACAGATAACTCAGTTCTATACCCCCCACTCAAACATAAGAACTGCTATTCAAAATGGGCTATACCCCGTGCTTTTTTTCTAAAATAAATGCTTTGGGGTACTCTCATTTTCCTACTCATATTGAAATACTGTCCAGCAATAAGGCTAAACTTAGATTTACAAAATGTTTAGCGGTATGCATACCCCTGCAATGTTCCTTTTACCTTACTACGTCCTGTTCTTTATTATTATTATTATTATTATTATTATTATTATTATAAAATTCTCCCTATGTTCTATCAGTTCCTCGCAATCTTTGCACCAATTCTTACAGAATGCACTGCTTTCCAACTTAAGGTTACCAGATTTTTTTCATTGAATCCGGGGACACTTTTCAACTTCAATGGATTTTGTATGGGGACTGATTTGTAAATCTGGGGTCTGTTCCCGGGAAACGGGGATGTCTGGTAACCTTATTCCAACTGCAATCCTAACTTCCACCTGTATTTATTCATAAGTTGGCTTCCTGAGCTGCATAGCGTTTACGCTTCGGTAGTTGCAATCCTGTAGGAAGTAGGGACTTGCTGCTGTGTAAACCACGGGTTGCAAACTAAGGCCTGCGGGCCAGATCAGGCCCAATTGCCCTTTAAATCCGGCCCACGGATGGTCCAGGAATCGCCGTGTGGATCGCCAGCACGTGGATCACCAGCGTGCATGTTCTTTCCCTCTCACACGGTGGCGGCGCAGGCGGTGCCTCCTCCCTCCCTCCTCCTGGCTTCTCCCCACCCTGCCTAGAGTAGGAAGGGGGCTGGGCTTTCGTGCGCCGCTCATCGTCCTTCTGCTGCCGCCAGCCCCTGCCGCTCTCAAGACACAGGAGCCATGGTTGGCTGAGTGCCCCTCTCAAGCAGCCGCCATTTAAAGTAGCCCCTCTCCAGAGCCCTTTCACTCATCGTCTCTCGTTCATTTTTTCCCCTTCAAAATATAGTCCCCCCCCCCCAAGGTCTGTGAACCAGCCCCCTGCTGAAAAAGTTTGAGGACCTCCTGGTGTAAATACTCTAAAGATTGGGCAGATACAGTAAGATTTCCACTTCAAGGACATTTCGAACCCAACCATTATAAATCTTTCCTTTTTGAGAATACATTTCCTCCATAAATCATCGCCTAGCCTTCCTATTTACCATGGCTGTCTTATATTGCCCCTCTCCAGTCCCACGACTAGACATTAAATACCCCCAAAATGTATCAGTTACTCCAGTTTCCTTAACAAGGCAGTGCCAAATGCTTTACACAGGATGACTCATAGACCAGAGCATCACCTCTGGTGCCACATGACCCAGAAGTGCCATTTCGAGTTCCTCTCATCAGACCATGTTTTGTCTGTACAACGGGCTCAGGGCTGAGATACAGCAGAGAACGCAGCTATACGTAAGATAAGTATAGAACAGCTTTGATCACTTTTCTGTCATAAGGGGATCAGTGAAGAAAACATAACATTTTGTCAAGACTTCTAGAGTTACACCAGTGTTCTAATATTGTGCAATCGAATGCTTTCTTGGAGACAGCAAAATCTATGGGATTGACTATGGGAAATATATGGAACAGGGGATACAGGGAACCAGGCAGAGGGCCTTCTTGGTAGTGGCACCCACCCTGGGAACGCCCTACCACCAGATGTCAAAGAGAACAACAACTACCAGACTTTTAGAAGACATCTGAAGGCAGCCCTGTTTAGGGAAGCTTTTAATGTTTGATGGATTACTGTATTTTAATATTCTGTTGGAAGCCACCCAACAGGGTATAAATAATGGGCGGGGTATAAATAATAAATTATTATTATTATTATTATTATTATTATGTATCTGAGAAAGGATTTTGCCCTTGAGAACTCATTCCTCAATAAGGCGCCAACCTTATGCACGTTCACCTGGTAACACAGGCATTGTGTTCAATGGGGCTTACTTCTGAGTAATGTGTTTTTCAAATTAAAGTTTTTCAATCGCATATCCAACATGCAACATAAAAACAAGATTCCAAAGAATCTCCTGGACTCCCCTCCTCGCCTTTGTGGGTCCTATTGTTAATCATTTCCCCCTGCATCTTTTATAATTATCCAAACCTTTTACATCTCCACTGCATCCAAAATTCACCGTTAAATTACAAGTGTTATTCCATCTGAGTAATGTGTTTAGGCTTGCACTATAAATGGGTTAGTCTGTGGGTGCCGTGTGACTCCTTTCTGTGCGTACAATGCACACTTTAACCCCCACCTCTGTTTGCATTAAAAAAACAAACCCACAACCCAGCAAGAAGGAAGCAGACAGAAATATACACAGTGTGATGTGTGTTGCCTCTGATTTCTCTGTGCTCAGCTGGCATGAAAAGAGGTAATGATCATAATGAGCTTATGATGCTGCCTTTCCTCCAGGCTCCCAAAGGGGCTTTGCAAATACATATGATAAATGTGTGACTCTTTCCGAGAGGGTGCTGCCCTGATCAGCAAGACAGATCTCAGACGTATACAGCCTCCCCCCTGTACTGCTAATGTGAATGTCCGTCTAGATGTGCACCCCTGCTTTCAATGTGTTGTTCACCCAAGCCCCACGGAGGCTGGGTGATCCTTTTGATACGAATGGATATGCAACTCTGGCACCAGCCATTGTATTGCACAAATAGTTTCCTATCACTATAGCAGAATCATTGATATTAAGGCTTCTAGTTAATGGTTGCAGGGTACAGTTTTATAGGGTGCAGTTTTGAAGGGAGGCAATAATTCATCCATTCCCTTTCGGTAAATATAATTTCACACTTTCCTATGCACCTGTTCTTGCAACACCTGATGCAGAACTAATGTGAGCTATGCGATCAGCGTAGGAGGGGATCACATGACAATTGGGTTTTCCTGCACTAGTGAATTATTGCACAAACACCAAGAAAACAATGGAAGCTGCTTTCTCAAAGCGCCATTGAAAGAAGCAGCAGGTACTAGTCTCTGGCTCTTATGCTTGTTTTAAGTAATCTAAAATCCCTACAGTTTTGATTCAGAGAAAGTCCATCTGCTAGGGTCAGAGGCAGTTTTCATTCTATCTGGGAGAGAGAAGAAACATAAGCATAAATTTTAAACTTCATTTCAAAGGAGCTGCTATCCCATCCCTTACAGGAGAGCTGGTTAACAAATTTCAAATTTAGGGAGCAAAATCTTGGTCAAGAAGGTTGTTTAGACAGGTAGAAAATCTCGTGGTTGATCAGAATAGTACCCTTCCTTCATCCCCACCATTCCCAGCTATGAGCGTCAGATAATTCCAACAGAAACAGGTGTGGCTATTGTCAATATTTACCTTTTCATCCCAAGTCCAGAATGGAAATAAATCCCTTGACTACAACCTGTATTTGTTGTTGTTGTTGTTGTTGTTGTTGTTGTTGTTGTTTTCACTCTGCTAATGATATGCAATTGATGACATTTCTCCCTCCTGTTTGCATTGTTTTCTTCGCATTGAAATGAATGGTGTAGAATAATGTAATCATTACATAATGCATTATGCAATTCATTATGAAAAATTATGCCATGGGGGACAGTGAGATGATTAATGCAGCTTTTCCCAGAAGTCAAACTGCAGTGAAAAAGAAACAGCACTGCATGCAATCAGCAGGAGTCAGAACAGAAATCAGCGTTAAGTATCCCTTTTCCCAGCTCAGGCTGTTGTTTGTCTTGAAGGCCAACTTGCAGGTTTATTCTAGCTGCTCGCTTAGGTTTCTTTCTCTGTGTGTTTTAGAAGGAATAACATGTTACTTATTGCCGATCATAGGAATCGCCTTATATGATGATCAAAGTCAGAATATGTTTCCATTATTCTCTGGGAGTTCCACTCATTGTGACAGACTCTCAGCCACACTTCCGGTAGTCAGACAGGGTACTGTGTTAAAATTGTAACATGGAAATGTTTTTTTACAGGCAGCTATTGAGAAAGAAAGAAAGAAAGAAAGAAAGAAAGAAAGAAAGAAATTATTATTATTTATTAAATTTCTATACCGCCTTTCATCTGAGAATCACAAGGCGATTTATAATGCAAAAACACAAAAATACACACCATAGTAACAAACAAAAGCAATAGTTTAAAAAGCCATAGACTGTTTAATTAGCCAAAGGCCCAGAAGAAGAGGAATGTTTTCGCCTGGCACCTAAAGATATGTAACAAAGGCATGAGGCGATCCTCCCTGGGGACTGCATTCCACAAGCAGGGAGCCACCACAGAAAAGGCCCCTTCTCATGTTGCCACCCTCTGGAACTGTTGTGGAGGAAGCACACAAAGAAGGACCTCAGATGATGATCCCAGGGTCTGAGTCAGTACAAATGGGGAGAGGCGGTCCTGTTTTGTTTCCATTTAAGAACTAAATGGTAAGGAGATAAATGAAGGGAAGCAAATTTTATCTAGCAAAATCATCCCTTCTGACCTTGCTAGCATTGTTTACTAGATCCCTTCTTGTTAACATCTGTGTGTCACCCCTTTCCTGTGTTGTATAAATCACATTATATCAGAAATCACCCTGCTCTCTTTCCAGAACTCATATTTAAAACCTACCATCCTGCAATGTAATTTCACTGATTTCCATAGGGCAGATTCAAACTAAGTTGATTGGCACTTGCTCTTTATGGTGTCAGTGGGTTGATCATATCATTTATCTTGATTAAACTGACTAGTTTAGCCTTAACACAGATCTGCGGGTAAAACCTCCACAAACAATGTATTCTTAGGATCTAACTGTAGATCTCAAGTTGTATTTTGTCATAGGAAAACTCTTAATATATTTTAAACTTGAGTGCTTGAGATCTGTGTGAGGGGAAAAAATTCTCCCAAATACATACCCAAATAGGTTAATAATAAATCATACCCAAACCTAAAATTCATTTCTCTTTCTGCATGAAGTATGCTGTAATTCAGACTACATAGACTGATTCGGAAAAAGAGCATAGATTTCATAGATTTATTGAACGGATGGTCCTGCTTATCGATGCTTCAAATTCAGATTACCTTAGAAAAATCCACTGGTAGTTTTGTTCATATAAAACTGGCAATTGGTCTTTGAGACAATCAAGATTTTACTGGTTCCAACTGGAGTGAAAGTCAAATCCACATTGTTTATATTTCCAGTTCTTACTGACCCTCCACCCAACAATTCCATCAGTGATAAGGTTTTCTCAAAAACTGTTTTGAAAACTATTGCCAAATGATCAGGGTTCCACATTCATAGTATGCACTTCTGTGATTCAGGTTCAGATTGGGTTGCCATTTTCCAACTTCCAAATCCATTTAATCCATGCAAATTAAGGGCATTGGTCATTTCTCCCAATTGCTTTATATTTTACAGGAGCACAAGAGAAGAGCATTCTTTAGAACTACTGTATTTCCTCATTTTCAAAACTAACCAGCTAATTAAAGTAATACAAATAATTAATATTTATTTAATCAATGTACTTCTCTGGGAATTGCTATGGTGTGGTGTTGCTTTTGAGATCTACTGCACTTGGAAGAACTATTGGAATCTGGATGAACAATTAATGTTCTCTATTGTGTTTTACTTTAGTATATTGTGGAAAGCAGAAAATTAATGCTGCAGTCCTAGACACTCCTAACGCGGGAGTAAGCTTCCTCCCAAATCTCTCCTCTACCACTTCACAGCAAACCAGGGCTCAAGATCTGCATCTTACATACATTTTGATCACTTGAAAACCAGCAAGGGTGAGACAGGCTCTTGTGGCCTCCCCTTTTTGCTGTTAGTGTGATAAACAGCACAACTAGGCTGCCTACAGTGGAGGGACGAGGGATAAATAATGATAATAAATATTTATTCAAAAACCGGGCTCAGGGCAGCTAACAACAAATCTAAAACACTTAATTGTAAAAGCAGCATAAAATACAGTATAAAAACATGAATAACAATAAAATTCAAAGTTCAGAAATCAATTTAGGGCAAATCCATCTAATAAACATTAGATAATCCCCAGGGCTAGCTGTATGAATTAGTCCTACTTGGGCCAGCGAGGAGGCCAGGGGAGAATTAGCTGTGGGGTGTCAGAGCGGGTGATCTTCATAAAAGGGGAGGGAGAGGGAAGAGAAGGGAAATAAAAATCAGGCTGAGTTCAAATTAAAGGCCAGGCGGAATAGCTCTGCCTTACAGGCCCGATGGAAGGAGGTTAAATCCTGAAGGGCCCTAGTCTCATGGGACAGGGCATTCCACCAGGTTGGAGCCATCACTGAAAAGGCCCTGGCCCTGGTGGAGGATAGTCTGACTTCCTTAGGGCCCGGGACCTCTAAACTATGGTTATTCATGGACCTTAAGCTCCTCTGCAGGGCATACCAGGAGAGGCGGTCCTGTAAATACGAGGGCCCTAAGCCACAAAAATAGTAATGTCTGCTGGGGTAATAACTAACAGGTGATGGCAAGCAGCCAAGCAAGCAAGCCAGGTTCAGATGTATGCTTGTGTGGCTCCTCCACACGGGGGGGGGGGGGTAGCTTGAGCCAACCAGGGTTCAGCCACATGTGGAGAAGCCCTGCTTGTGTATATCACTAAAGGTAAAAGGGTAAAGGTAAAGGACCCCTGGATGGTTAAGTCCAGTCAAAGGCGACAATGGGGGTGTGGTGCTCATCTTGCCTTCAGGTCTAGGGAGCAAGAGTTTGTCCACAGACAGCTTTCCGGGTCATGTGGCCAGCATGACAAGACCGCTCTTGGCACAACAGAACACCATGATGGAAGCCAGAGCATACGGAAATGCTATTTACCTTCACGCCACAGTGGTACCTATTTATCTACTTGCACTGATGTGCTTTCAAACTGCTAGGTTGGCAGGAGTTGGGACGGAGCAACAGGAGCTCACCCCGTTGTGCAGATTCGAACTGCCAACCAAGAGGCTCAGTGGTTTAGACCACAGGACTACCTGCGTATACACTAACACATACAGCCCTGTCATAGTGATGCCAAATGCACATCACTAGGGGTCATGCTTATCATTCCAGCAGATGCGATTCTGCCCTCTTTGGGCATTTGTGTATGTGTGTGGACGCTTGTGGGAGCCTTCCTAGTAGCTTCTACAGAGTGGGTATAATGCTTGATGGCAGGAACAGGTTCACTTATTTACTGAATAGTTGCTCAGAGGAATACTGCATGCATATTCCCCCCGCTCCCCGATATCTCTGGAACTACACAACCCAAATCTAGGAAGCTTTTTCCTTTTCCTAATAGTCCAGCAAATGGACATGGGTGGCATGCCTGGAATCAGCAAAACCCCGCTGTCTGGGCAGCATGGCAAACTTAGGAACATTTCCATGCCTTTCCACAAGCGTTTGGAACCACAAAGCTTTTTGAGCAGGCATTATGCAATGCTTGCACACATGTCAATTTATCTCATATCATTGAATGATGAGTCTCCTCTGGTAACAGAGTTCTCAGGTGTAGATTATTCACTGCCTGCTGTCTTCTGTTTTTTTAATCTACGTGGGATATTTTGTTCTGATTTTCCCATGTTACCAATTGATATTTTAGCATTGTTTACTTATTTCAAGACTCAGTTATACTGTTACCTTTTTACCACCACATTACTTCCCTCCCACCTGCTCCTTTTCCTTTCTTCCAGACCGGCTGGGGAACCGCACACCAATGCACCATAAAAATCTTTCCAAAAATGCACATACAGCGTTCTTATTTATCAACACCTCTTGTTTATGATATCCTTATCTGCCTGCATGATGGCTCTCATGTGCAATTTGTATTCATTTTGTGAAGTGTTGCATCAAATCCTATATTAAAATCACACTGTGCTTTTTCTCATTTGTTGTTTCTGGGACTTTTTAATTTTTTTAAAGGCATTTACACTTATCTGCCACATATACTCTATCAATCCCTGCTGCCTTGACTCATTGATCCATTGTCCTCTAGATTGATAAAAGCCGCTTCATTCTCTTCCTGACTTCGCCATTCATTCCAAGGTGGCTGAAAGTAGGGATTGGTTCTTTTAACACATCCCTATTTTCTTAGCATTTTCTAATTGATATTTATGTGTCCGGACCTTCTTTCTGCTGGTGAAGGCAAATCTTTAAAAGATGTCTGTTTTATTTTCAACTGTTACTATGTCTCCTTGCTTCTCCTCATCCCAATATCCCTGATTGGTTTGTCTTTCAGGCCCTTGGCCAGGTTATGATTGTGGTACATATAGGTGTCCTCCTATCTACACACTCCCCTTCATGGATCACTGCCTTGCCGTGGCGAAGGGGCTTGAATAACTCAGAGAAGCTATGAACTATGGCGAGCTGGGCACCCAAGATGGACAGGTCATAGTGGAGAGTTTTGACAAACCTAGACAGCATCTAAAAAAGCAGAGACATCACCTTGCCAACAAAGGTCCGTATAGTAAAAGCTATGGTTTTCCCAGGAGTGATGTATGGAAGTGAGAGCTGGACCATAAAGAAGGCTGATCGCCAAAGAATGGATGCTTTTGAATTATGGTGCTGGAGGAGACTCTTGGGAGTCCCATGGGCTGCAAGAAGATCAAACCTATCCATTCTGAAGGAAATCAGCACTGAGTGCTCACTGGAAGGACAGATCCTGAAGCTGAGACTCCAATACTTTGGCTACCTCATGAGAAGAGAAGACTCCCTGGAAAAGACCCTGATGTTGGGAAAGATGGAGGGCACAAGGAGAAGGGGACGACAGAGGACGAGATGGTTGGACAGTGTTCTCAAAGCTATGAACATGAGTCTGACCAAACTGCGGGAGGCAGTGGAAGACAGGAGTGCCTGGCATGCTCTGGTCCATGGGGTCACGAAGAGTCGGACATGACTAAACGACTAAACAACAACAACAACAACATAGATTGCCAGATTGTTCTGATTTAAACAGGGTGCGCCAGGTTCATGCAATGCTTCTTAGCCTTGCTTTCTGCAGATCTACCCCATGAGAAACTTGCACAGAGATCTGTTACAGTAAGAAGCCCTCTGCCCCAACCCAGAGGATGGGGAAAGACCGAAGCAGGGAAGATAACTCTCTCATTACTGGTAATGAAGCAGCTACATAGGAGTCTGCGAAACCCTTCCAGCTGTCTTTAATCATCATGTTTTTTGCAAAGAGGACTGAAATACATTGCATGAGCAACATGCTCTTCTGTGGCAGAAAATGACATTAAGCAGACCATTATCTCCTGTGGGGCATCAGCCGGATTTAACAAGCAGAAGGAAAACAAACATTAGATGTATACATTTAATTTATTGGTAAAGATGAATGTCCTGACTTTGCTAAAGGTCTATTGATTAATGACTTCCGACAGGCAGAGGCTAAATACCCAGGGCGTGTGTTGGGGAAGGTCTCCCTTATCGGAAGGGCTGTTGCAATGAACAGCTTTTCTTGGAAAACGGAAAGGCCGTAGCTGGGGTGGGGGTGGGGAATAGTGAATATAGTAAGATACCAAAATTCAAATTACTATTCCCAGTTTGCATCTTTGTAGCATATCCTATGATACGTTTAAAATAGAAATAAAAGTCATTTCTAAATTAAATGTCTGTGTTCGCAAATGTTGTCACTGCGTGGTTGCTAATGGCGATGATCTCAGTATCCCATGAGCCACCACTGCAGGAGAGCTGATTTCTTGGGGATAAGGCATTGTACGCACTGCCTAATCTGTCAGAGCAAATCCATCAAGTTTATCCCCTGAGCACTAGATATTCTACCCATTATATATTGACGTAAATTACATATATGGGTATCCAATGCATTCCCCTCTTTCCCACTCCGCAAATGTGTGCCATGCAGATTACACGGTACACAGAATGTTCAAGAAAAGTGTCTAGGTAAATAAAATATATTGCATACAGTGATAGCACTCACAGATTTTCCTTTGGGCCCCTGAGGTACATAGGCTGCAATACCATGCATAGGTACCTGGGAGTAAGCCTTATTGAACACAGTATAACTTATTTCTGAGTGTGCATGTGTCATGATGCACAGGGTGACAGAACAACTGTGTCATATGAAGCCGTGCCATTCACACTGGCCAACAACACCGGCAGAGTCTGTGTGTGGGAAAAGCTCCTGGCTGGCATAGCAAAGAGGCCCAAATTGGGCCTGTCTTCAGTAGTTTGGCTGGCTTAGGATCCAGATGTCAGGAATAAGCCAGCTCCAAGTGAAGGTTTGCAGCCAACTGCAGAAAGCCGCCAGGAACAGAGAGGCTTTGATTTTAGTCAGGCAGGGAAGAGCCGGCAGCTAGAGACTTTGGCTCTTCCTGACCTTGACAAAGAGGCTGATAAGGCAGTAGCTGAGAGCAGACTAGAACACAGCCAAAGCTTGCCGGAAGCACAATCAGGCACCAACAAACTCAGAGACAGCCTCTCAGAACCGGAAGAGGTTGGAGTTGATCCAATAAATCCGAGTAGTTGGCGAATGGGAAGGTTGCTAGATAGGAAGCAAAACAAGAGACGTCAGGGTCGTAAGTTCAATATCTGCTGGAGATGACGGAAGAAGTCTTCAGAAGGGTCATCTTGCGTAATGATGCCGAATGCTTTGTTAGAGCCATCCAGAGCTATCTGTTTGTTTTTGCAATAAATCCTCCTTTTTAATTAGCTACGCTTACTGTGTTATCAAGCTGGGAACCTGGACTCCTGAGACTAGAGGACCCTTGGCTGGTCTAACTCTGCCACCTCCCTTCCTCCATTTTGGAGGTGTCTGCTGGCTACAGATGGCAGTAATAGGGCTGGTGGTAGCTTCTCCCCACCTGCACTTGCAGTGGGCTGCACTGGTGCCGTTCAACTGTATCTTAGCCCCTCCCAGTGGAGTAGATCAGGGATTGTTGTTTAGTCGTTTAGTCATGTCCGACTCTTCATGACCCCATGGACCAGAGCACGCCAGGCACTCCTGTCTTCCACTGCCCCCAGCAGTTTGGTCAAACTCATGCTGCTAGCTTCGAGAACACTATCCAACCATCTCATCCTCTGTCGTCCTCTTCTCCTTGTGCCCTCCATCTTTCCCAACATCAGGGCCTTTTCCAGGGAGTCTTCTCTTCTCATGAGGTGGCCAAAGTATTGGAGTCTCAGCCTCAGGACTGTCCTTCCAGTGAGCACTCAGGGCTGATTTCCTTCAGAATGGATAGGCTTGATCTCCTTGCAGTCCATGGGACTCTCAAGAGTCTCCTCCAGCACCATAATTCAAAAGCATCCATTCTTTGGCGATCAGCCTTCTTTATGGTCCAGCTCTCACTTCCATACATCACTACTGGGGAAACCATATCTTTAACTATACGGACCTTTGTTGGCAAGGTGATGTCTCTGCTTTTTAAGATGCTGTCTAGGTTTGTCATTGCTTTTCTCCCAAGAAGCAGGCGACTTTTAATTTCGTGGCTGCTGTCACCATCTGCAGTGATCAAAGAGCCCAAGAAAATAAAACCTCTCACTGCCTCCATTTCTTCCCCTTCTATTTGCCAGGAGGTGATGGGGATCAGGGATTAGGATTGTTAAATTGGGATCAGGTGCGCCAACTCCATGAGGCTGAGGTGTCTTCGGCTCCTTCAATATTTGTGGGCAGGGGGCCAAGCCCTCTGAATGTTGGGGTCAAAGGGGGTGTGCCAGGACGAAGTGCCTTGACCCTGTGCATCCCCTTGTGATCACCAGCACTCCTTCCCAATTGTCAAAGGAATGCGCAGGGCAAAGGTTGGACTTCCTAATGGTCTGCCTCCTCTTATCTCATGCGTTAGACATCACATGCACATGACGGGCCACGTCAATGCTGGATGCAACTCGGCATCTCTGGATGGGAGAAGCATGGGCTAAAGCAGCACTGGGGAGTGTCCTGCCTGCAGATCAAATTAAGCCCAGTGGCATCCTAACATGGACCATGCGGCTCTTTCCCTCAAACCGCACCCACCTGCCCCCCATCATTCATCTGTGACATCAGGAGCAGGGCAGGTAAACACTTGGTTGAAAAGGAACAATTGACGGCTGAAAGCATATGATGCAGTAACTTTGCCAAAGACGTCCTGCTCCACATCTGGTCAGTTTTTGAATGGGATTCCTGGGATCCCCATACAGTGGTACCTTGGGTTACAGATGCTTCAGGTTACAGACACTTCAGGTTACAGACTCCGCTAACCCAGAAATAATAATAATAATAATAATAATAATAATAATAATAATAATTTATTATTTGTACCCCGCCCATCTGGCTGGGTTTCCCCAGCCACTCTGGGCGGCTTCCACAGAGACCAAAAATACACTAAAATGTCACACATTAAAAACTTCCCTGAACAGGGCTGCCTTAAGATGTCTTCTGAATGTCAGGTAGTTGTTTATCGCTTTGACATCTGATGGGAGGGCGTTCCACAGGGCGGGCGCCACCACTGAGAAGGCCCTCTGCCTGGTTCCTTGTAGCTTTGCTTCTCGCAATGAGGGAACCGCCAGAAGGCCCTCGGCGCTGGACCTCAGCGTCCGGGCAGAACGATGGGGGTGGAGATGCTCCTTCAGGTATACTGGGCCGTTTAGTACTTCGGGTTAATAACTTTGCTTCAGGATGAGAAGAGAAATCGCGCAGCGGCAGCGGGAGGCCCCATTACCTAAAGTGGTACCTCAGGTTAAGAACAGTTTCAGGTTAAGAACAGACCTCCAGAACTAATTAACTTCTTAACCCGAGGTACCACTGTACATACTATTTGAGTTATACCACGGAAGAAAGGTTTTCACCTTTTTGTTCTGTAAATGAAAACAAACAAGCTAATCAAGGTAGCTTAAGGATGAGGACTGTATTGAGAACAGGTATCCAAAGTTTGAATGTAACCCTCTATACTACACAAGTGGAACTGTGCCTCTGCCATTGTTTCCGGCGAAGCTTCTATCTCTCATTCTTATCCCCTCCATCTACCATTTCAGGATAATAATACTTGCCTACCCTAGGATTGTTACAAGGAGTTCTGAGATAATACTGTTATTAGTATATGATGCATTCTCAAGGACAGATGAATCGCAAACTCCGTCAGTATTCTCTGGTGTACAGAATTTCAATGAGCGGAGGGGAAATTACACGAACACGACAATGCTGTTGAAATCCTGACATCCAACTCCCGGTGTCTGGCACACTGTCTTATATTTATAGTGTTATTATATTAAAAAACCATGAGGGCTCTTTGCTGCCGTAGTAACAATTTTCTCCCATTGTTCCTTTCCCAGGCTTATCTCCCCTCCAAGTCTCTAACCATGCCAGCAGTCTTTAGATCATTTTCTTATTTTAGATCATTTTCTTATTTATTTCAGAGGACAAATATGCTTTCTCAATGCACTGAGTTCTTGCAGCATACATGGTCAGGGGCATCCAGCTCTCTCCCATCCATCCATAGGGCTGGTTGTGGGGTTAGTAACAACTGTGCTGCATTGCAAAACTGGTTGCTCAATCTCAGCACTTGTCAGAACTAAGATTGAGTGAATTGCTGTTTCTCTCGCTTTCCCGTTTGTTCAGCCTCCAGTCAGAAATTTGCAATGTCTTGACAACATTCTCCATGAAAATTCTTCATAATTTTAGTGTGAATTTCTCCTGGCACACACACTTTTGTATAGAATTTTACCTATTACAGTGGCACCTCGGGTTACAAACACCTCGGGTTACAAACACTTCAGGTTACAGACTCCGCTAACCCGGAAGTAGTACCTTGGGTTAAGAACTTTGACCCAGGATGAGAACAGAAATCATGTGGCGGCGGCGGCGCAGCGGCAGCCCCATTAGCTAAGAGGTTAAGAATGGTTTCAGGTTAAGAATGGACCTCCAGAACAAATTAAGTTCATAACCAGAGGTACCACTGTATGCACCTTTTTGTAAATCAATTTACCCATATATAATGTGTTTTGTATGTTATTTTCACCAATATAAGCATTCATATGCATACCTTACATGCATTATTGTACATCCTACATGGCTGGATAACTGCATTGCAAAATTCAGTAAAGTGCAAATTTCAAAGACTGACTGTGTTTTGGTTCACATCGTTGTTCCAGAAAGCTTGCATTTAAATGAAAACTGATTTGAATTTCTCCTCCATCCCTGGGCAGCACTTACCTTCTTCAGGAATGTTTAGTATTGCTTGGCTTTTAATTTGCAGTCCTCAACCCAGTGCTTCATCATTCGCCAATTTTTTTGTACTCTGAATTCTCATTCTGAGAAGGTGTGGGGTGCAACTTCCTTTCCCTGTCTTCTCCTCTCTCTTACAGCCACACCAAAAGACATTTTGCTTCAAGGAAGTGCCTTGGACGAACACAACTGCCCATTTCCCTCAGCAATGTTCTCTCACTGCATGCAGCAGTGACTCTTAAGGTAAAGGTAAAGGGACCCCTGACCATTAGGTCCAGTCGCGGACGACTCTGGGGTTGCGGCGCTCATCTCACTCTACTGGCCAAGGGAGCCAGCATACAGCTTCTGGGTCATGTGGCCAGCATGACTAAGCCGCTTCTGGTGAACCAGAGCAGTGCACGGAAACGCTGTTTACCTTCCTGCCAGAGCAGTACCTATTTATCTACTTGCACTTTGACGTGCTTTCGAACTGCTAGGTTGGCAGGAGCAGGGACCGAGCAACCGGAGCTCACCCCGTCACGGGGATTCGAACCGCCGACCTTCCGATCAGCAAGCCCTAGGCTCTGTGGTTTAGACCACAGTGCCACCTGCGTCCCACATTCTCACCAAGAATCCTGGGAACTGTAGTTTGCCCCCACAGTGCTACACTTCCCAGAATCCTTGACAGAGTGCAGTTCTCAGAATCCTTTTAAATGCGTTTAAAATGTATGATGTGTGTACACAGACTTAAGCATATCCTTTATCCCTGACCTAGTTTTAAAGTGATGTAGCGCTTATGTCAAAACAAAAATAAAACACTCATCCTTTCCTACTCTACTTTCCACAGGGCAGCAGCCCATAATATTCCTAACCAAACCAAGAAAGCAGCTCTGCTGCTGCAGCAAGGGGAAGGGACACAGTGCAGACAATCTTTTTTGCAGGGTAACTTGCAGAAGATCAGAGAAATGTCTTCTCCACTCCAGCCAATCAGGGTCCTTTTTTCTTGAGACGCACTAACTTGCTAGGATCTCCTACTATCAGCCTTCCACCCCCCCAAAAAAAAGTTCTCACCAGAAATCCTGCCCAGAGCAATCCAGAATTCTTGCATTGTTGCCTATGACAGAATCACAGGGAGATTGTGCTTGTGCTTGAAAAATAAATACAGTGGTACCTTGGGTTAAGAATTTTAATTTGTTCTGGAGGTCCGTTCTTAACCTGAAACTGTTCTTAACCTGAGGTACCACTTTAGCTAATGGGGCCTCCCGCTGCCGCCGCGTGATTTCTGTTCTCATCCTGAAACAAAGTTCTTAACTCGAGGTACTATTTCTGGGTTAGCAGAGTCTGTAACCTGAAGCGTCTGTAACCCGAGGTACCACTGTAAATAGATAAGAATATTCAACCAAAATAATGAAATGTTTACATTCCAATCTAAGCAATACATTTCAATGATGATTTCAGTTTTAGAACAGTGTCCTAAAAGAAAAGGGGGAAGAAGAAAAGCAACAAAGCAGATTTTAAAATAAGATCCAAGCTGTTGACTGAATTTATTGTTGTCGCACATCTGGAGTTCTTGACAAAAATCTCCTGTTGGATTCTCATTTTTATACAGGGATTTTTGCCTCTTTAGCAAGATATTCTCTGTGCTCCTGCTAAGAGCATTTGGAGCTGAAATGTGCCCATGTGAAACGGTCTTGTGGACTGGCCGTTAGAAACTGTGCTCAGCAAAAAGGAGGCTGCAAATCCCACTCGCATGGGCTTGACCACTTCTGTCTAAGTGGATTCCTCTAAACGCCTGTGCCTCTTCAGTCTAGCTCCGTTTCAGAGCTGCAGCAAAGCATGTAATAACCACAGCAAGAGTTCATAACTAGGCTATGAGCAGCCACAATTTTATGTGCTCTGGTTGCAAAGTCATCCGTAGATAAGGTTTTATCTATTAATCAGGAATATTAACAAGGCATACTTTGGGTTGTAGGCGGTTCTGCATTTTAAATGCATTTTGAAGTTCTGTGAGTACATTTTGTGTGGCGTAGCAGAGCTTAGCAGCTGCAGAGGGATCTGGTTGTGTGGGAAAGATAGATCCTAAGGAATGTCCCACTGGGTTACAAAATACACGGGTCCTGGGAACACATTCTCAGATTATGGGGAGCTTTAGAATTATTCAGCTCAGGACGGTCTGTGTTTGCTGCTAAAAAGCCCCACCTGTCATTGAGGGGGGAGAAGAAGAAGAAGAAGAAGAAGAAGAAGAAGAAGAAGAAGACGACTCATACATGTTTGAATATATTTGTTTAATCTTTGTGCTTTAGTCTGGTCTGGCATTAGCATTTGAGGGGACTGCAGAAGTAGTATATGTCACTTTTAGTAATAGAAAATGTGTTCTCTTATAAGTCTTTATGGATCCCTGTGTAGCAAAAATACTGTTATCCACTCACAAGAGGGAGATATCACTAGCCTTGGGGAAACACCTTGGTTTTCAGATGGAGTCTGAGGGAAAATTTCAAGAGGAAGGGCTTCAAAACAACCTAATGAGGAGTAATCATATTCAGTGGTCACAGAGTACTCTGTGTGTGTTTGTAATATAAAATGGCGTGGGAATGGAATGGAATGGAGTATTCTGGTAAAGGACTTGAGAGGAGCCTTGAACAAGAGCACACCACACTGCAATGATGTGTTGCAGGTCCCATTTGTGTATATCTCCAAATGCCCATTCCACTTGAAATCCTTTCACAGAAGCGAGGACATTTTTCTTGGCTTGCCTCTGCTTCATGTGTGCCATCCATGATTGAGCAGACTCAACAACATTTATCAACAAATGAAGTGGGTTTTTTTGTAAACTTGTTGCGGAAGACTATACAGTTGCACCTTGGAAGCTGAACAGAATCTGTTCTGGAAGTCCATTCAACTTCCAAAATGTTCGGAAACCAAGGCACAGCCTCCAATTGGCTGTAGGAAGCTCCTGCAGCCAATCAGAAGCTGCGCTGGATGTTCGGGTTCCAAAGAGCATTTGCAAACCGGGACACACACTTCTGGGTTTGCAGTGTTCGGGAGCCAAAACGTTCGACTTGCAAGGCGTTCATCAACCAAGGTACAACTGTACATAGTTCTCTTTATGGAATCAATGGTGAACAGCTTTCTCCCTAACTGGAAATAGTCCAGGTAGTACAATACTGTGTGGATACAGTGGTGGCAAAGGAGAAGGACATTTCTGTCACCATCATCACCATTTCCAACGGGCTTCATAGGAATTTTGGGCACAGATCACTACCATCAGCCCTCTGCTTTTCTTACTGCAATCACACTGGGCAAGCTGCATCCGAAGGCAGCCTCTGTCATTGTTCTCATTATTCTTAATACATCTAATGCTAGGAGGAGTCATATCTGTGGTCAGAACACATGAACAATTACATTTGCCAGTTATTCATTTTTGCAATAATATTTCTATTAATTCACTCTTCTCCTAACCAAATACATTGAATTTGAATTTTTGGGGAAAGGAAAAAATGGTCAATGTGTTCATATCACATTTCTAGGACTCCTTTTGGACACTCAAGGTCTTTCTGTTTTGGTACCTGGCTAGCAATTTGGCAGAAGCCATCTGTTTCCATGGAGACTGGGCACACACCTTGCTATTCATATCTCTATGTGTGGCTGAATAGTTCACCTTGACTATTTCATTGGAACAGCAAAAATAATAATGCACACACACACACACAAACAAACACCATTTTCTCCTGCAAAGCCTTTTCTGCAACATCTGAGGTAATGCATCTCTGCTTTCACATTTATAACCTTTATTCAGCATCATCAAACTGCTATGTTGTACAGAATGGAGCCAGGAGCCAGGGCTGGTTTGCATGAGTCTTGCTGCTTGGATTTAATTCTGCTGTATATATGACTCCTACGTGTCATGATATAATTGGATAGTAAAGTGTGTGGGGCTATGAGATTTTCCTTGGCCAATGCGACAGTCTTTCCATTCAAGCCAATAGCACTTTATTACCCATTGTTTGCAAATGCAACTAATTAACATTTCCAGAAATAGTTTGACAAGTTCTTACTTAGAATCATAGAATCATAGAGTTGGAAGAGACCACAAGGGCCATCTAGTCCAACCCCCTGCCAAGCAGGAAACACCATCAGAGCACTCCTGACATATGGTTGTCAAGCCTCTGCTTAAAGACCTCCAAAGAAGGAGACTCCACCACACTCCTTGGCAGCAAATTCCACTGTCGAACAGCCCTTACTGTCAGGAAGTTCTTCCTAATGTTTAGGTGGAATCTTCTTTCTTGTAGTTTGGATCCATTGCTACTTGTTGCATCCTGATAACAGGGTTGTTGTTTTTTGTGAGTCTCCCAACTAAGCTGTTAAGTTCCAGCTTGTCCATATGAGGGATAATTCAATTTTTTAACAGAAAACCCTTAGGAATCATCCTCCTCATATGTACACTGAATGCTTGCCTGAGGGGTTGTGTAGCCAGTGTGTGTGGATAGGGATGCATGACCCACCTACCCTTCATCTGAACATTCCTACAGTGTAAAGGTAAAGGTAAAGGGACCCCTGACCATTAGGTCCAGTCGTGCCCGACTCTGGGATTGCGGCGCTCATCTCGCTTTACTGGCCGAGGGAGCCAGCGTAGTTTCCGGGTCATGTGGCCAGCATGACTGAGCCACTTCTGGCAAACCAGAGCAGTGCACGGAAACTCCGTTTACTTTCCTGCTGGAGTGGTACCTATTTATCTACTTGCACTTTGACGTGCTTTCGAACTGCTAGGTTGGCAGGAGCAGGGACCGAGCAAAAGGAGCTCACCCTGTTGCGGGGATTCGAACAGCCGACCTTCTGATCAGCAAGTCCTAGGCTTTAACCCACAGCGCCACCCGCGTCCTACTCATGTAGACATGTATTAAACATTTATTTGTAAGCCTAAGGCGTGTATTTAATTTTCTGACTCTTACGGTCTTAGAAACTGAATCTTGAAAATGGGATTGAAGAGCAGTAGAGTTCTCTCCATAACTTATATGCAGTGCCAATAACCAGAAAACATCACTAAGCCAGTTGTTCAAATAAAGCTTTAAAAACAAGGACAACCAGGGAACACATATTGAGTTGAAAAATCTCCATCCTTTTAAAACAGATTTAACTTATTGAGGAATCGAAAGTGGCTCTTTGCTCCTCTCTAGTGACCAAGGGTATTGATCTGAAAAAATTGTGAAAGTTTTGCCAGTAGTTTGAAGTTACAATCCCAAGCCTCAAAATAAAATTAAACAAGAAACAAACCTTTAAAAAAGACCTTTGTGGGTCTGTGATTCTAGAATATATTCTAGAATATAGTCAAAACATGGGCTAACCAGGACATTATGTCACTCATTCTTAAGAGCTGTGATTTATTCAATTTTCACCTGTTGTTGTTGTTGTTTAGTCGTTTAGTAGTGCCCGACTCTTCGTGACCCCATGGACCAGAGCACGCCAGGCACTCCTGTCTTCCACTGTCTCCCGCAGTTTGGTCAAACTCATGCTGGTAGCTTCGAGAACACTGTCCAACCATCTCACCGTCTGTCGTCTCCTTCTCCTTGTGCCCTCCATCTTTCCCAACATCAGGGTCTTTTCCAGGGAGTTTTCCAGGGAGTCTTCTCTTCTCATGAGGTGGCCAAAGTATTGGAGCCTCATCTTCACGATCTTTGGCCACCTCATGAGAAGAGAAGACTCCCTGGAAAACTCCCTGGAAAAGACCCTGATGTTGGACCCTGAATTTTCACCTACTCGGTAAAAAAGCTACATTGAAGTGAAATGTGCATGACATCACTAATAAGCCATGAATGAAAAAGTGGCACATACTTTCTAATGACTTTATAACTTACCGTTCATTCATAAGGACTTCTGAAAATCACACAGAAGCTTAGTCATGCTTTTCTGATGAGATAAAGTGTTGTAAAATAAAGGGTGTCTCACAAAATATACATATTAATAATATTCCTTAATACCTATATAGATCTAGATAACCTCCACGTGAAGGAATGACAGCTTTTCAGTAACATTATCAGTAACCTTCTCATACTGACCTAAAAAAAGGAATGCTGCCAGTTGAAAAAGCATCTCTCCTGCTCTAGCAGCTTAACAAATGAAATAGGAAGCTTCAGCATAACTGTCATGCCATGGGATCTTTGCCTCACTTCTGAAAATAGGTTAGATATTAGGGATTTGTAGGTATTGCGAAGAAAACTTGACATTAGCAACAATCTGCCAAAGCCTTGGGCAAGATAACAAACTCGCAACCCAAACATTCCACAAGCAAAATGGCTACTTTTCTGAATGATGTGCTTGTTAAGGCAGATGTTAAAATATATCCCACAGAAGAAGTAGCTGCCTATCTTCTGCCATTAAGTGAGTGCATAAAGAGGTGTACCTAGGCTCCCTTGCACCCTTGGCAATCACTGTCTCTCTCTGTCTCTCTGACTTGCGCATCCCCCTGGGCCTGCACCCTTGATGGGGGCCAACCTGGCAAAAACATCTAGGTATGCCTCTGAGCAGTGGCATAGCGTGGGTTGCCAGGGCCCAGGGGACTACGCAGAGGGGGTGGGTAGCAGGAAAATGTACAAGTAACATTCTACTGCCTAATAGCGTCCACATCACCCAGGAGATTGCAGCAGCAGAGATAAAGAAAAGAAGAGTTGTTCCATTGTCTGGAGAGGCCATTTCCTGGTTCTCATGGAGAAACCATTTTCAACGGAGCCCAGTTATGGAAGTCCATAATAATAATATATTTATACCCCTCCCATCTGGCTGGGTTTCCCCAGCCACTCTGTGCAGCTTCCAACAGAATATTAAAATACAATAGTCTATTAAACATTAAAAGCTTCCCTAAACAGGGCTGCCTTCAGATGTCTTCTAAAAGTCTGGTTGTTGTTTTTCTCTTTGGTGGGAGGGCGTTCCACAGGGTGGGTGCCACTACCAAGAAGGCCCTCTGCCTGGTTCCCTTTAACTTGGCTTCGCGCAGCGAGGGAACTGCCAGAAGGCCCTCGGCACTGGACCTCCGTGTCCAGGCAGAATAATGGGGGTGGAGATTCTCCTTCAGGTATACTGGGTCGAGGCTGTTTAGGGCTTTAAAGGTCAGCAGCAACACTTTGAATTAAGCTCGGAAACGTACTGGAACCCAGTGTAGGTCTTTCACAACCGGTGTTATGTGGTCTTGGTGGCTGCTCCCAGTCACTAGTCTAGCTGCCGCATTCTGGATTAGTTGTAGTTTCCGGGTCACCTTCAAAGGTAGCTCCACATAGAGTGCATTGCAGTAGTCCAAACGAGAGATAACTAGAGCATGCACCACTCTGACGAGACAGTCTGAGGGCAGGCAGGGTCTCAGCCTGTGTCCCAGATGGAGCTGGCAGACAGCTGCCCTGGACACAGAATTGACCTGCGCCTCCATGGACAGCTGTGAGTTCAGGCTGCACACCTGGTCCTTCAGGAGCACAGTTACCCCATTCAGGACCAGGGAGTCCTCCACACCAGCCCGCCTCCTGTCCCCCAAAAACAGTACTTCTGTCTTGTCAAGATTCAACCTCAATCTGTTAGCCACCATCCATCCTCCAACCGCGTCCCTAACAATTTTGTGCCTGGGGCAACCACCCCTGTGGTTTGCCCATGCTGCGCCCCTGCCCCTATGCGCACAGATTAGCTACAACTTTTGTGGTTAGCCCAGAAACTCTACTTATTCAGCTTCTTGCTTAGGCTTTGCTGCCAGCTCGGGTTTTTCCATGTGTAAATCTGCACACACTGACCAAACAGTTTCCGCTGACGCTAAATATTGTTATGATGGCCATTTTATACTTTCTCAGTCGATACTCTCTGACTAATGACCTTCCAGCATCTCTCTATATCTGGCACCCCAGTAGCCTATATTTATAAGTCAGTGAGAGCTAATAATGAATAATAATGTTCATTAGCTGGCCTATCAAAACGTGGCCTTTTGAGTCCTCATTCCTGTCCAGCATATAAACTAGCAGGTCTAACTGTGAAGTAATAAGGCCTATGGACAACTTGGAGATAGCTGTAGGGGTCTAACTGACAGTTGCCAGTGTTTCTGAACTTTGTCATTGCTATCTTCCATTACAGGGCACCTTTGTCCATGGAGTTTCTTGGCAGGGATACTGGAGTGGCTTGCCAGTTCCTGCTCCAGGTGGATCACGTTTGGTTAAAACTCTCCACTATGACCTGTCCATCTTGGGTGGCCCTGCACGGCATAGCTCATAGCTTCTCTGAGTTCTTCAAGCCCCTTGAAGCTGAGGCTCCAATACTTTGGCCACCTCATGAGAAGAGAAGACTCCCTGGAAAAGACCCTGATGTTGGGAAAGATGGAGGGCACAAGGAGAAGGGGACTACAGAGGACGAGGTGGTTGGATAGTGTTCTCGAAGCTACCAGCATGAGTTTGACCAAACTGCGGGAGGCAGTGGAAGATAGGAGTGCCTGGCGTGCTCTGGTCCATGGGGTCACGAAGAGTCGGACACGACTAAACGACTAAACAACAACAACATTATGGGGCACCATCTTGAATCCAATTCCATGCAAGCCCTGCTGTCACTGGGAAACGATACCAATAAAAATGTTAAGCATAAACAATTGGTCTTCTTTCTTGTGACAGCAGTGAGACATATGGTTGCTTCCAACTGGGAGGTAAAAAACCCTCTCCCACCACAGAAACTTTGATCCAATACAATATAGCACTTATGGGATGCTTAACTCACCATTGGAGGGTGATAAGAGGAATAACAAAGAAATATGGGTTTTGGCTCTGTATGGGCTTGATTTAGATCGTTTATCAGCAAGAGTACAGTAATCTCCTTTCTGTCTCAGTTGCTGCAGCCACTACGGAGAAATTATCTTAATGCTTTAGATTGAAGTATACCCTGCAGTTGTGAGCTGAATCTGTAATGTAAAAAGATTTTCCAAGTTTCCTTTGATGCCATGCAGAGGACTACATGCAAGCTTTAACATCTGTACAGGTATTTGTCTTGGAAGACAACTGTGTTTGGTAATTGTTTTTAAAATTTTCAATAAAGTTTGTAAAGAGAAAAAATAATAATAACTGACATTTGGCAGACTCCCCACCTCAAGGTTGGAATGCAAAGTAACAGGCTTCACTTTGAGATAAACTTTTAGCCTCTCGCTGTTGCTCATTTCTTGCTCAACCTCGCCAGGGCAGGTTACAGTGATGCAAAAATGCAAAATTAAAACACTTTAGAACTATTTACAATTAAAGAACATGGAAGGTGCAACACACACACACACACACACCCATATAAAGGCCAAGGTAAACATATTCAGAGTGTGATGAAAGCTATGTAATGGTGCCAGATGTACCTCTGTGGAGAGGGAATTTCACAGATTAGGGATTGCCACAGAGAATGCTCTATACTGAACCACCACTCCCTGAATTTCTGAGGTACCGCTAAATTAAAATGAAATATTTGTCAGGAAGCCCAAGAAGCTCCACAGGTGGGTATTGAAAAACAGGTGGGTAGGGAGATATAGGTAAGAAAAATATATACAGTGGTTCCTCAGGTTAAGAACTTAATTCATTCCAGAGGTCCGTTCTTAACCTGAAACGGTTCTTAACCTGAGGCATGCTTTCGCTAATGGGGTCTCCTGCTGCCCCTGCACTGCTGGCGTGCGATTTCTGTTCTTATCCTTGGGCAAAGTTCTTAACCTAGAGCAACCACTTCCTGGTTAGTGGAGTTTGTAACCCAAAGTGTCTGTAAACCGAAGCGTCTGTAACCTGAGGTACCACTGTATGAGGAAAGGAAAACATTTTTGGGGGGGGGTCCTTTCTTAAGACTGTGGAGTTTGAGAACTCTCAGTGAGATCTTGACCTTCACCGTACTGAAATCAAATGCTCATTTCTAATAAAATATACTTCTACAATGTTTTCAGACAAGACACAGCAGGTAGGTTATGTAAATAGTTGAGCCCTGAAGGAAGGGAGGAGAAAGAACATAATGAGCAAACATTCAGGAATAAAATATATTTGAATTTTCTTCTCAGAAAAGAGTTGTGCTCATATGCCTGTGGCTTTCTCTTCCTGAACAGAAAGCTGGTGCGATTTGATTAATCACATTTCTATCCTGTCCTTCCAGGAGGGAACGGAAGGTGATTTGCAAAGGACTGCCACAGCCTTGTGAGATGGGCTAGGATGAGTGAGAATCAGACTTGCTCAAAGGCTCCGGTGCATTTCACAGCTGATGGAAAGTTTGGTTTCACATATGCAGACCAACAAACCAGGCAAGACACTACCCTGATTCTCAGTGTCAAACTAGGGTCAAATAGGGTCAAAACAGCCATTAATTGATATGAGCAATTAATGTGCATTAAGAAAAAGGCATTGTGGGATGGCCAAGTAGGATTGGGACCAGAGTGGAGAGGCTTAAAGAAGAAGAGTTTGGATTTGATATCCCGCTTTATCACTACGTGAAGGAGTCTCAGAGCAGCTAACATTCTCCTTTCCCTTCCTCCCCCACAACAAACACTCTGTGAGGTGAGTGGGGCTGAGAGACTTCAAAGAAGTGTGACTAGCCCAAGGTCACCCAGCAGCTGCATGTGGAGGAGCGGAGACGCGAACCCGGTTCCCCAGATTACGAGTCTACCACTCTTAACCACTACACCACACTGGCTCTCTTCTGGTCTCACGTCACCTGATGAAATTCACTTGATGAAATGTCCTGAACTGGCAGGACTTTGGGGAGGAGGAAGAGGATCCCATTGAGGGGTGTAGCTGGGAGTGGGTCACACAGGAGCAAGCTGGGGATGGAGAAGGAGAGGTTGGTGTAGATAGTAAAAAGGTAAAGTAAAGGACCCCTGGATAGTTAAGTCTTGTCAAAGGCAACTATGGGGTTGTGGCACTCATCTCGCTTTCAGGCCGAGGGAGCCGGCGTTTGTCCACATACAGCTTTCCGGGTCATGTGGCCAGTATGACTAAACTGCTTCTGGCACAACAGATGACCATGACGGAAACCAGAGCACACAGAAACGCTGTTTACATTCAGGACACAGTGGTACCTATTTATCTACTTGCACTGGTGTGCTTTCGAACTGCTAGGTTGGCAGGAGCTGGGACAGGGCAACGGGAGCTCACCCCGTCATGGGGATTCGAACCACTGACTTTCTGATCAGCAAGTCCAAGTGGCTCAGTGGTTTAGACCACAACGCCACCCGCATCCAGTGTAGATAGTACTTATGGGAAGAAAGAGGATGGTGAGGGGCTAGGGGCCAGTGCATAAGAAGATGAACAGCAGCACCCTTTGCCAGAACCAGAGAGGCCCCCATCCCCATGAACATGGCAGGTCCTAAGACATAGGGAACAGTGGGTGGGGCACTCCAGGAAGCAGAGGCAGGCTGGGACCTGCAGCCTAGTTCACTAGCTGGCCAGGTGGGGAAGGAGACATGTGATTCCTCAGCTGCGGCAAGCTGAGAGCAGGTGAGGGTCACCTGTCCAACCAGGCCAGATGCAGCAATCAGCAGGCACAGCATCAGAAGGCAGCAGAGCTGAGGTGCTGGGTCTGCTCAACTGCCTACATTGAGGGACCTCACCTGGGATTCTCCTTGAACCTTCATGAGTTTCTACTTCGGGATTGACTCTGGATTGCTGAACTTCTATCTTGGCTTATTTGGACTGACCCTGGACTGCATTTCCTGATCTTTGGACTTTGCTTGTGTGGATTGGCTTCTGGACTTGGAATTTCATCTCAGCACACTGTCTGTCTGCCAGGTAGTCCAGGGGATCAGGACATGAAATTCACCCCCAAATTTACCTCCAAGGTGGAAGCTCTCACTAGACCCATTGAAAGCCTTTCTCCCAGGTCTAAGAACAGCTTTGTGGTGTCAGGAGGTTTTCATCAGCACCAGAAAAGGGTTAACTTCCCTCCCCCTATGCTCCTGGTCTTGCTTGGAGCCTTGCCTGCCCCTCCATGGCAGCTATTTAACCTTCAAAAACGTGCATGTTAATTGCTTGCACACAATTAACATCACTTCTAGTATAATTCTCAGTTGGAGTATCATAACACATATTGTTATTGAGAGATAATGTCTTCTTGCTCCACTCAGTGCTGTAATACTACGCATCTACTCACTAAACATGGTTGTTGATCAGGCGTGTTCACAGAGAGAGGCCCTTTCAGAAGTGCCTCGGGAGAGCATGAAAGCTGTTGTACAACCACACAATTTCTACTACATTATTTCCCAGGAATTAACTGCCTCGGAGGAACAACTCGTCCATTACTCAATTGTCATAGGATTTTTGATTTAGGAGATGACATTTTCCACCTCTTTCCCACAATTACAGCTGCTCTGCTGGCTGGTTGGGCAGCAAGCGTGATAAGAGCTATGAGGGGGAAATATAAAGAACGACTGAGCAACACAATAAATTCTGAAGCACAGACATAGGGTTGCTTGGTCCTTGCAAGCCTACAGGCTCTGCCTGTCACTAAGGGATCGGAGACGATGTTTGAATGTGTGGCCTGTTTCTTTGATTGCTACTGTAAGGGTGGCACAGAAACAGGATTTCCCCAGTTCCCCAAATCACAGCGGCTTAAGCAATGGGAAAAACCACCCCTGGCAGAAATTTTCATTTGATGGGACTTGATAACCCTACCTGCTACCTGCCAGAGGATGTTGGCAGGATAGGGCCATAATTACTAACAATGGAAAGTGGGGAGGGAAAGTAGCTCAGTGGCCAGCAAGCACCGGCTTTGCCTAGTAGAGTCATCGTTAGAGTTGGGCCTGGGGGAATCCAAGCCCTGAATCTTGGGTCCTGATGCCTTTATCTCCTGCAGATCAGCCGTGTGGTCTGTGCAAGTGTGTCTCAAGCAGCTGAACTGTTGTGCAATGGAGAGCACAGGCTTGTAAGTCTCAAAGAAGACCTTAACATGAAAGGAGAGGTCCAAAAAGGTGTGAGATGTAATATAAGCAGTCAAATACAACATTTCCTGTTTGCCTAGAGTGGACATGCAGGGGAATGTTGGTCCAGCCAGTTGAACTTCCTGTTACACCTGCTCTGAAGCATCCTTCCTTTGCATGTGACCAGGCAGGTGGGCGTGGCCCTTCCAGACCTAACAAAAGGGCCAGTCACGCAGCCATCTCCCTCTCTCTTGACTCTTCTTCCTCGAGATGCCATGCTCTCTAGATACTGACGTATTTTGCTGTCTGCTGGCTCTCAGCCACCAGGACATGGGCTCCTTCCCATATGGGATGAACTCAAACCCTCTTCTGTAACTCTAAGCTGAAGAAGGCCTTCAGGGACCCAACTGTGAACTGAATGTGAGTAAACTTCTTATTACTTTTAAAAGAAGCTTCCTGTGTCTTTATTCTCTTTAGGAGGGATAAAAGGGGACTTACCAGGAACCAAACCCAATCTGAACAAAGCCAGATTGGATTGCTTAAGTAAAGAGATTCTAACGAATCTGCAACTAGCTTCCTGCTGAGTAAAAGGGGGGGGGGATGTACTCTGCTGTATGAATACACTCACTAGCATGAGTTAGGAAGGATAATATTTAATCAATACATCCCCTCCTGCTACCCACAATATTCCCCAAAAAGGTACCACATGGCAGCTGTAACACCATTTTAAGGAGATGAGAAGAGATGATCAGGCCAGGCTGGGCCACGAATAACCACCATGGGACCACTGTTCCCTTGCTCAATTCCTGTTCTCTCTCTCTCTCTCTCTCTCTCTCTCTCTCTCTCTCTCTCTTAGCTGAAATTTCCTCATGCTCAAAAGAAAAGGCTGAGGCTCCTTTTTGGGAATTTTAGAGAGCAGAAGGGAGACAGCTTTCCATAAGCAGCTGCTCTTGATTAAACTGCAAGAAGTGGATTTTAACAGCACTTTTGTCAAAACACTGCCCATGCGTCCCTATGCATGCTTATTCAGAAATAAGTCTCCTTACATTCAGTGGGGCTGACTCCCATGTAAATGTGCATCAGATGTCTTATAACAACATTAGCCACACAGGACAACCTTCCCCTGCCCCTTATTTTTAAGATGTAAAAAGGGAATCTGCACCTAATGCTCTCTTTCCTTTGAGTACGGTGCGTAGGATTTCACTCCTAACTACATTTCTGTGGGTCTGTGTTTCAATTCCTGCTAGATCTGGTTGCTGACAGACAGATAATGAATATCCAGCATTTCCTGTAGAGAAATCTGTGCGCATTTCTGTTGGTCTATTTTGGGTCTGCATGTGTGATGGACAAAAACAAACAAACAAACAAATAAACAAACCACTTCTTTGCTGTGGATCCAAACAGGTGGCTAACCGTTTGCTAAAGAAGGTGTGTGAATATTTAATATTTCATTAATCTGTTGTTGTTGAATGCATACTAGTCTTGTGTGTTGCAGTGTGTAGCTTCTCCTAGTGCTTTTTGTCCACTCACTACTAATCTGAGCTGGAAATAATCTATATTTTCTGGTTTCCCCTTTCTGTTACTCTGAACCCTTTCTTTTCATCCGTCAGTATGTACAGCCATTCTCTTTAGCCTATTGCATGCACACGCACATACACTTGTTACATGCTTATCCGCCTTTTGTAGCCAAAGGCCTTCCACCTTCAGCTAATGCCCTATCTTAAATCCCTACCCCTCTGCTTCAGCTCTACAGTGGTACCTCAGGTTACATACGCTTCAGGTTACAGACTCCGCTAACCCAGAAATAGTGCTTCAGGTTAAGAACTTTGCTTCAAGATGAGAACAGAAATCGTGCTCCGACGGCGCGGCAGCAGCAGGAGGCCCCATTAGCTAAAGTGGTGTTTCAGGTTAAGAACAGTTTCAGGTTAAGTACGGACCTCCGGAATGAATTAAGTACTTAACCCAAGGTACCACTGTATTTGCATCTTCCATCTCCAAATCCACCCTCCACAATCTTCCATTGTTTCTCAATCATGCGTTTAAATCTGCTCTAGCATCTTATCTGTGTGTGCAGCATCATGTCTTATTGTTACAAAAGGAAGCACACACTTCTCTTGCAGCAAAATATCATCCTGCCTTATTCGTAGGGGTGGCCTGATGGGTAAGAGCCCCACATCTTTTAAGTACTGTACCTAACAACATTGCTGATTTCCAGGTTCAGTTCTGGCACCTCCAGTTAATAGGATGTCAATGTAGTAGGACCAGAATTCAGGAGTGACTCTTCTTTACTGGGGTCCCTGCAGAGCCTCGGCCAGTCAGAAAAGACAGTACTAGGCAAACTGGACAGGCAGCCTGAACTGATATTAGCAGTATGAGAGCTTCCACCCTCCCACTGTTGATCTTGCTTTCAGAAAAAAGCCTGGTGAGCTCTTCGCTCAGATAAGTTTAGAGCCCTTCTCATCCTCGGATCCCTTCTGAGATCTGTTTATTTAAGCAGTCTTGCTTGCATAGGCCCCGGGCTCAGCAGTTGCCTTATATAATAAACACAACGACACAATTATTTTAGGTTAATGGGATAAAATAGGCCAAAACTTTATTGGTTACAGGTGCGAGCGGTTTAGCTTAGGCATTGGGTGAAACCAGACTACATCCCGACTCCGGCCCATCCGCAGGGAGTCTCACTAAGGGTAAACCACCAGTAGGAGGAGCCCTATGACATAGGTCAAATCGGGGCACCCCCAGGGTCCTGGGGTTGTGGCATGGCCATAGCTCACATCCAGGCTTTAGACAGGATTCACACCTCCAGATCCCTTTAACAGGATACCCTTATCAAGGAGGGGCAGGCGGAGGCTACAACATCCCCTTCCATAAACAAAGGCTTACCCAATGCCTGACCTCACAATTGCTACAAGGTAGGTGAAAAGCAAATGGCTGGAGCCAATTTGCCGAGTGGAAAAATTCCTACCCGGCCCCATCAATTGTTGGGAATTCCATTTCTCCCTTGCTGCAGATGTGGAGGATTATTACATGTCACATGTCTGTTTATATTCCAGCACAGATTGTTGGAGTCTTGTGAGCAGAACATCCGCTCTTTATTGCTTTTGTGTTTTTTTCTGTCTCCGAGAAGAACGGCAAGGAGAGAAGCCATGTTTTCTTTGTTCTGATCTATGTATAATAAACATAGCTTAGACAGAGCCTAGGACTTGCCAATCGGAAAGTCGGCGGTTTGAATCCCCGCGATGGGGAGAGCTCCCATTGCTCGGTCCCAGCTCCTGCCCACCTAGCAGTTCAAAGGCATGTCAAAAGTGCAAGTAGATAAATAGGTACCACTCCAGTGGGAAGGTAAACGGCGTTTCCGTGCGCTGCTCTGGTTCGCCAGAAGTGGCTTAGTCATGCTGGCCACATGACCCGGAAGCTGTACACCGGCTCCCTCGGCCAATAAAGTGAGATGACCGCCGCAACCCCAGAGTCGGTTACGACTGGACCTAATGGTCAGGGGTCCCTTTACCTTTACCTAGTATCCACGCCTTGAGCCAGATCTGTTGTGTGTTTATTCTGCTGAGTAACATGTGCTCATGAGTGACTGATGGATCTCCGCAGCAGCAAGTCTGAGAAGGGGGACGCTCCAGCTGGGTCCTGTCCAGCTGGCTTTCCATCTGACGGTTCCAGCATCAATATGGTGACCAACATATGTCCATAGCAAGGTCGCTGTCATAGCAACACATAAAAAGAGGGCGGGTGGGCTGGGAGATCCGGCGAGGAGGTGAAAGGAAGATGCCCCTAGCTGCGCCATAGCTTAAACAGACCGCAGCCATGCCGCTAGCTGTGTCGATTGGACAGCCGGGGGCGTGACGCGGCTGGGAGTCCCCATGAAGCATCCATCCAACCTCCAGCAGGGTCACTGGGAGATCCTGGGTGCCTGGCCGCAACACCGCCCACCAGGGAAGGTGAGTAGACTTTCCCAATAACCCTTCTATCAGGTGTGTAAGCAACACCTCTCTTCCTTCAGTTAACCCTTCCCCTCCTCGACTCACGACTGAAGTAGCTAATCCCAGAAATTCTGGCTTTCCCTTTCTCCACACTGTGTTCTTTTTCTAAATATATTTTTTATTAAACAATTTCAATAGAACAAATTATCAATCCAAATAATCAATTATATTATTCCCCCCCTTTTTATCCCCCCGTCCCTCCCTCTCCCCCCCCCACCAAAGACTTCCCTCAGCTCCCCTCTCTGATTTATTTGCACATATTATTCTCTGCATGTTAAAAATTGTACACATCATTACCTTATCTGTCATGAATTCTATTAATAAATTTGTGGGTGTTTATTCAAAACCTGCCAAGGAGTCCAAGTCATTTTGTTGTTTTTTTAAGTAGTTTGTAAAAAGTTCCTAGTCTTCCTTGAAGTCACGATTGTCCTTCTCATGTAGTTTATGTGTCAACTTTGCCAACTCTGCATAATCATCAGTTTTTCTTGCCATTGTTCTTTCGTTGGGATTTCCTCCTTCTTCCATCCTTGTGCTAACAAGACTCTTGCCGCTGTTGTGTTGTTGTTGTTGTTTAGTCATTTAGTCGTGTCCGACTCTTCATGACCCCATGGACCAGAGCACGCCAGGCACTCCTGTCTTCCACTGCCTTCCGCAGTTTGCTCAAACTCATTCTGGTAGCTTCGAGAACACTGTCCAACCATCTCATCCTCTGTTGTCCCCTTCTCCTTGTGCCCTCCATCTTTCCCAACATCAGGGTCTTTTCCAGGGAGTCTTCTCTTCTCATGAGGTGGCCAAAGTATTGGAGCCTCAGCTTCAGGATCTGTCCTTCCAGTGAGCACTCAGGGCTGATTTCCTTCAGAATGGATAGATTTGATCTTCTTGCAGTCCATGGGACTCTCAAGAGTCTCCTCCAGCACCATAATTCAAAAGCATCCATTCTTCGGCGATCAGCCTTCTTTATGGTCCAGCTCTCACTTCCATACATCACTACTGGGAAAACCATAGCTTTAACTACCATATATGGACTTTTGTTGGCAAGGTGATGTCTCTGCTTTTTAAGATGCTGTCTAGGTTGCCACTGTTGTAGCATACATAAAGAGATTCTTTATTTTTCTTGGCGGGTCTCGTCCTAAAATCCCTAACAAAAATGCTTCTGTTTTCTTTTTTTTTTTTTTTAATATTTTTTATTGCTTTTTTTCCAAATAGAAATACAAAGTCAATTATACAAAGAAATAACAGGGAAAAAAAAGAAAAAGAAAAAAGTCATCCTTTCAAAGCATTTTTTCATAACCAACCGGACTTCCCCACGTCTCCCTCACCGTGCGTTCTTTACAATAAAATTTTTCAGCAAATTATAACCTTATTTCGTACATTCTTTTGTTCTTTCAAATACTTGTAGTTTACGTTTAAAATACTTATTTTCAATTTACACTAATGACATATATAATATTCTTTTAAACATTAGTCCTTTCCTTTATATAACTTAGTTTCCCATACCTTAATCTTATTGCTGGAGCTGAATTTCCCTAATCATGCGAATTCTTAACATTCATATAACTTGTAAAATTTTTGTAAATAATCTTTAAATTTTTTCCAATCCTCCTCTATTGCTTCTTCTCCCAAATCTCGGATCCTGGCAGTCATCTCGGCCAATTCCATGTAGTCCATCAATTGCGTCTGCCACTCTTCCAGTGTAGGTAAATCTTGGGTCTTCCAGTATTTTGCAATGAGAATCCTTGCTGCTGTAGTTGCATACATAAAAAAGGTTCTATCCTTCTTTAACACCTTCTGGCCGACAATGCCCAATAGAAAGGCCTCTGGTTTCTTGGGAAAGGTGTACTTAAACACCTTCTTTAACTCATTATATATCATTTCCCAGAAGGCCTTCACTTTTGGACAAGTCCACCAGAGGTGAAAGAATGTCCCTTCAGCCTCCTTACATTTCCAACATTTATTATCAGACAAGTGATATATCTTAGCAAGTTTGACTGGGGTCATGTACCACCTGTATATCATTTTCATAATATTTTCTTTCAAGGCATTACATGCCGTGAATTTCATACCAGTGGTCCATAACCTTTCCCAGTCCTCAAACATAATGTTGTACCCAATGTCCTGAGCCCATTTTATCATGGCTGATTTGACTGTCTCATCCTGGGTGTTCCATTTCAGCAGCAAGTTATACATTCTCGAAAGTACCTTGGTCTTTGGTTCCAACAATTCTGTCTCTAGTTTCGACTTTTCCACCTGGAAACCTATTTTTTTGTCCAACTTAAAAACCTCTTGAATCTGAGCGTAGTGAAGCCAATTTTGCACCTTATTCCTTAATTTTTCATAACTCTGCAGTCTCCAAGTTTCTCCTACTTTTTCTATAATTTCCCCATATTTCGGCCAACCAACCTCCATATTAGGTTTTTTCCGGGCCTTGGCCTCTGCTGGTGAAAGCCACCTCGGAGTCTTACCTTCTAATAAGTCCTTGTATTTTATCCAGACCATAAATATTGATTTTCTAACAATATGATTTTTGAACATTTTATGAACCTTTACCTTGTCGTACCACAAATATGCATGCCAACCAAAAGCATTGTCGAACCCTTCCAGATCTAGGACATCAGTGTTCTCAAGTAATAACCAATCTTTCATCCAGCAGAAGGCCGCAGCTTCATAATATAATCTCAGGTCCGGCAGGGCAAACCCCCCTCTTTCTTTCGAGTCAGTTAATATTTTAAACTTTATCCGGGGCTTTTTGCCCTGCCAAACAAACTTGGATATATCCTTCTGCCACTTTCCAAAACATTCCACTCTGTCCACAATCTGTAGGGTCTGGAACAAAAATAACATTTTCGGCAATACATTCATCTTTATAGCTGCAATTCGGCCCAACAAGGAAAGTTTCAATCTTGACCAGATTTCCAAATCTTTTTTGATTTCCAACCAGCATTTTTCATAATTATCTTTAAATAAATTCAAATTTTTAACTGACAAGTGAACCCCTAGGTATTTCACTTTTTTTACCACACTTAGTTCTGTTTCCTTCTGAAACCCATCTATTTCTAAAGATGTCAAGTTTTTTCCCAAAACCTTGGTTTTTTGCTTGTTCAACTTAAATCCCGCCACCCGACCAAAAAAAAATGCTTCTGTTTTCTTTACAAATGTCATTTGAAACATTTTTTTCAATTCATTGTATATCATTTCCCAAAAATTTTTAACTTCTCTACATTCCCACCACATATGATACATAGTACCTTCTTTTTCTTTACATTTCCAACATATATAGGACCCGGTCTCCACACTGTGTTCTTAGCCAGTGTGCCATAGCCTAGCTCTCTAGTCTTTAATTTTTCTGCTACTTCTTCCTCATCCTTGCTTCCTCCCTGCTTAGAACCCTCTCTAGTGCCACACCCTTTATCCTCCAAACAGCTAAGTTGCTGTGATGGCCTGGGAATCTGCTTCAGAGGCTGAACCTGAAGAATCCCAGCCTGCACAGGAGTCCCCGCCTCCAGGGCCAGCTGAGCCAGGGCCAGGGGCTTGAACCTGAAGGGCCCTCACCTGTGCCGTATCCTCAGGAGCAGACACCAGCTGAATCCGCTCTGGCTCCGGAGGTGATGGAGGACCCATTGCCTGCAGATGCTCCACTCTCAGCCCTGTCAGGGGAAGGTGAGGTTGCCTCTGGGTCCGGTAGCCCTCCAGCCTCTCCTGAGTTGCAGAGGCTCAGGGCAGAGAGGTGGAGGGAACTAAGTTCCCGCAGGTAGAGTGCTCGCCTCCAGGCCGGGAGAGGCGAGTCACCTGTGGACCGGGGCCGCCCTATGCCTCAGAGGAGATAAAGGCCAGCCCGCCCAGTCCCAGGTTGCGGGAGCAACATCGTTGGTTACCTGTTCCTGCTGGCACCCTGTCCTGCTTTCTGCCAGAGTTCCTGACCACGCCCGACTCCCTGCCTTGGACCCCGCTTCAGCCTCAGACATGATCCACGCCGCACGGTAACCTCCCCCGGGACCAGCACAGTTGCTTTCCTTCTCCAGTGGGGCTGCCCTGCCCACCCCTTTTCTTTTTGACTGACCTCTGCAGCTGAGAGTGTAAGTGGAAATGCAGCTCCAGTTCCTCCTGCAAAGGTAGATTCTTATGTTCGCTCAACCTTTCTGGAGAGTGTCTTTTCAATCATTCCTCCATGTATTCTGGGCTTGCTGCTGCAAACGAACCATCAATATTCACCCAGCCTCAGCCAGATAAATATTCGTTTAGTGCAGACTCTTAATAGAGAAGGAAAAAGAAAAAAGAAAGGTTTGTAGTGGAAGACAGCACCTGCTTTATGCCACTGTAATCCCAGCTGACTCCAGTTATTTTATGTCTGGTTTTAAAGTGGAACGATGTAGAGAGGGAGGTTTGAAAGTAAATCAGATTTATATAGTTTGAGACAATGGAAACACATGGACAATTCGCACCGCCACTTCTGATGGAATAAATTCCTCACAGGAAAACTTTTAACTTCGTTTTCATTTCGGGGAAGAGAAGCGGAACAAATTGAGTGGGATCTCACCTAAAAATTGTCAAGACAAAATGTTAGCTTGGATAGGCTTTCTCCTCTATTGTAACTTTAGCAATTTCTACCTTGGGGGGGGGGGCAATGGTGGATTTCATTCAAATGCTTACCCAAAGGGAAAGGATGCAGCAAGTCAATGTGCCTTTCAACAGAAAACACAAATATGCTCTCAGAATTCCTGTTTAGGCATTCTAATGCTGTGTAGCGCACCTAGCTGTAGACTGAGCTGATAAGGCTCAACATTTTACTACTTGAGGCTGCAATTGTGTGCACATTTCCAACACAATCCTACAGTCCCTCAGGGAACATAACGTCCCCAGAGACCTCCCTGGTTTCAGAAGCCTTCTGGCTACTGTGGGAAGGCCCACTGTTGTGGGTGGGGCATTCCTGGGGTGGATCAGGGGAGGTTTCAGATCTCTGGGATCCAAACCCATCCTACTCACAACACACACACCCCCCCATGAAAACCCCAAAAGCTCCCCACCCCATTCCCCATGAACAAGAGAAAATACACCTTAAAGCTCTAGCATTTCATGTGAGCAGAACAGACCCTCCCAGTGCCCCTACTTTCCAGGGGCAGTCCTGGATTTACAGAAGCTGTCCCGGTTTCTGATTTGATCCTGGAAGTTCCCACTTTTCCTTAAAAGGTAAAGGTAAAGGTACCCCTGACCATTAGGTCCAGTCGTGACCGACTCTTGGGTTGCGACGCTCATCTCGCTTTATTGGCTGAGGGAGCCGGCGTACAGCTTCCGGGTCATGTGGCCAGCATGACTAAGCCACTTCTGGCGAACCAGAGCAGCGCACAAAAATGCCATTTACCTTCCCACTGGAGTGGTACCTATTTATCTACTTGCACTTTGACATGCTTTCGAACTGCTAGGTTGGCAGGAGCAGGGACAGAGCAACGGGAGCTCACCCCGTCGTGGGGATTCGAACTGCCGACCTTTTGATCGGCAAGTCCTAGGCTCTGTGGTTTAACCCACAGCGCCACCCGTGTCCCTTAGGATGTTCCTATTTTCATCTGAGAAATGTTGGAGTGCATGGAGTTATTTGACCTGTGAACCAAGGAGATAAGTAACTACACAACCTTTAGAAGAGATCTGAAGGCAGCACTGAGTAGGGAAGCTTTTTTTAAAAAAACATTTTTATTTGATTTTACAAATATAAATTTATAACCATACCTAATACACATGCATATAAAGGGATTACTCTGAATCTCGAGACTTCCTCCCACCCCCTTCCATGGCTCTTATTGTCAACATTTCCAACTGCATATTATTTCGTAATCTATATTTTATAACTCTCCATATTGTCCTTAGTATTTGTTACATTTACAAGTGAGATCAAAACCCTGCTAATATTTTCATCTGCTGAGAGTGGTCAACTTCATAAATTATAAACTTTCCCCATACTTTCAAGAATTTCTTGTCTTCTTAGTCCCTGAGCTTTCTGGTCAGTTTTGCCATTTCAGCATAGGCCAACAGCTTGGTTTGCCATTCTTCTCTGCTAGGAAGCCTTTGGCACCATTTTTGAGTGAATTGCCGAAAGTCAGATTTTTGATGAAATTGTGACCCCGGGGCTTAGGGATTTTTTCAAAAAAATCTTTTTCTGCCGTTTAGGTTGTCGAGGGCTGATTTCTTTCCTCTGATAAAAAGCCTTCTGTTTCGACCGCCAAACCTCTCAGGGGATCATTTGCAACCGTTTGGCACCATTTTTGAGTGAATTGGAGAACGTCAGATTTTTGCTGAAATTGTGACCCCGGGGCTTAGGGATTTTTTCAAAAAAATCTTTTTCTGCCGGTTAAGTTGTCGAGGACTGATTTATTTTCCTGTGATAAAAAGCCTTCTGTTTTGACCGCCAAACCTCTCAGGGGAGCATTTGCAACCCTTTGGCACCATTTTTGAGTGAATTGCCGAAAGTCAGATTTTTGATGAAATTGTGACCCCGGGGCTTAGGGATTTTTTCAAAAAAATCTTTTTCTGCCGGTTAGGTTGTCGAGGGCTGATTTCTTTCCTCTGATAAAAAGCCTTCTGTTTCGACCGCCAAACCTCTCAGGGGATCATTTGCAACCGTTTGGCACCATTTTTGAGTGAATTGGAGAACGTCAGATTTTTGCTGAAATTGTGACCCCGGGGCTTAGGGATTTTTTCAAAAAAATCTTTTTCTGGCGGTTCAGTTGTTGAGGGCTGATTTCTTTTCCTGTGATAAAAAGCTTTCTGTTTCGACCGCCAAACCTCTCAGGGGAGCATTTGCAACCCTTTGGCACCATTTTTGAGTGAATTGGAGAACGTCAGATTTTTGCTGAAATTGTGACCCCGGGGCTTAGGGATTTTTTCAAAAAAATCTTTTTCTGCCGGTTAAGTTGTCGAGGGCTGATTTCTTTTTCTGTGATAAAGGGCCTTCTGTTTCGACCGCCAAACCTCTCAGGGGAACTGTGATGGGACGATGAGCTGCTTGTGAGTAAAATCCAAGTCCCTCAGAGTTTGGTCAAGTTTGCAAACCTCTGTCTGTAACGGAGCCCCTTAAACATGGCTCTGTCAGTCGCTTGCAGATTCCGACAGTGGTTGCTTTCGGAATCGCTTCCAACATAAAAGCTCCTTAACGGAAACACGTCTTCTGGACTCTCTGCGTGACAGTTTCCGGCGAGGAGTGGGTGTCCCTACAGGAGGTCCTGAAACCTCCCCACTGTTTTCGCTGGAAGTGTCTCGGAGCCATCCCTCCTGCTCACTTTCCCTCAGCTCAGCTCTTCTCCCCCTACTGGTTCCCTCTTCAGCTGCTGAGTCTCTCCCAACCTGTGTGAGCCCTTCCACCTCCCTTCCTTCCGATGGCAATTCCCTGACATCCACCTCCCCTCCAGGGCCCCCTTCACCCCCTCCCGCCCCCTCCTCTATGGGCGGTGAGGAGGCAAAACCCCGGAAGGAACTTCCTTCACCTTCCGATGTCTCGAACAATTCTCTCCACCTGTCGCGGTTCCTGGTCTCGAAGTACTCCTCCTCCTCAGAGTCCATCTCCCCTTCCCCTTCCGAATCCGTGAATCCTTCCAACTCCTCCTCCTCATCGGTGGTCCCAAAGTATTCCCTCCGGAACCTCTCCACAGGCTGAGGTTTCCTTGGGAACCTTTGATGGAACGTTTCTATCAATACCTCGTCATTGATATCTTCTGCCATTACCCAAGTGTTTTCTGACTCCGGTTCTCCTTCCCACGCTACCAAATACTCCATCTGATCCCCCTTCCACCTGGCGTCGAGGATTTCTGCCACATGGCTGCTGCATTCCCTTTCTTCTATGATCGGTCCCCGAGTGGACATCCCTTCTCGTCCCCCCTCATACGGTGACAGTAACGACCTGTGAAATACTGGGTGCAGTTTCATGTGGTTGGGTAACCGGAGCCTGAAAGCCACTGGGTTGACTTGTTGAATGACCTCAAAGGGACCCAACCTCCTGGGTCTTAATTTCTTACAACCTCCTTTGAACGGCAACCCTTGGGTTGACAGCCACACCCGATCTCCCACCCTTATGGTTTCACCTTCCCTTCGGTTCTTGTCTGCCTGCCTCTTGTATTCTTCCTTCGCCCTTTCTAAGTTGAGTTGGAGCTGACGATGGATTGCTTCCATTTCTTCTACAAAATGCTCGGCTGCCGGGATGCTCCATCTCTCCCCTCCTCCCCCTGGGAATGCCCTGGGATGACACCCATAATTAGCCAAGAAGGGGCTCATCCCTGTGGACACATTCTCTGCATTGTTGTAGGCAAATTCCGCCAGCGCCAACTTCTCTACCCAGTCATTCTCTCTGTCATTGACATAACACCTCAGGTATTGCTGGAGGACACCGTTTGCTCTTTCCGCCTGCCCGTTGGTTTCAGGGTGCCGGGCAGTCGAAAAGTTGACCTCCACCTGCAGTAAGCTCATGAGCTTCCTCCAGAACCTGGAAGTAAATTGTTTTCCCCTGTCTGAGACCACCCTCAATGGCATCCCGTGCAACCTAAAAATGTGTTCTACAAATAACTTCGCTGTCTCTTCCGCCGTGACTGCATGCGAACAGGCTACAAAGTGGCACATCTTTGTCAGTAGGTCTACCACCACCATGATGGCTGTTTTCCCCTTGGACTTCGGCAGATCAGTCATAAAATCTATCGACACTGCCTCCCAAGGTCGTTCTGGGGTTGGTAAGGGTTCTAATAGCCCCGCCGGCGCCCGCCTCTCCCCTTTGGCTCGCTGGCATTGCTCACACCCTCTTACATATTCCCGTACATCTTCCCTCACCTTAGGCCACCAAAATTCCCTGGTGACCAACCACATGGTTTTGTGTTGTCCAAAATGCCCCGCCGTGGGGCTGTCGTGCAACTGCTTGAGTACCCTCCCCCTTAAGTCTCCTTCGGGGATATACAGTGCCCCTTTGTAATACAACGCTCCATTTCTTTCCTCAAAACCCCCTGGTTCCTCTCCCTCACCCCTAAGACCTCTGAGCTTATTCTGGGCATATTCATCATTCTCAGTTTCCTCTACCAGTTCTCTTTGCCCCACCAATGCCGCCCCACACACCCAGCGGTCCTCTGGGATGACATGTCTCTCTTCGGGTCCCCCCTCCCCTTCCAAATATTCAGGTTTGCGTGAGAGAGCGTTCGCCCTAACATTTTCTGGACCTGGCACATAACAGATTTCAAAGTGAAATTTGGAGAACTCCTGGGCCCATCGCACTTGCCGTTGGTTGAGCACTCGTGCCGTTCTCCAACACTCTAAGTTCTTGTGGTCCGTGCACACTTGCACCTTATGTTGTGCCCCAATTAATAAATGCCTCCATCTCCTGAACGCTTCATGAATGGCAAGTAGTTCTCGGTCATACACCGTGTAGTTCCTCTCAGATTTGTTCAGCTTTCGCGAAAAAAAGGCACACGGTCTCCACTCTGACTCCTCCTTCCCAGGCTGCAAAAGCACCGCCCCCACAGCCCGGTCTGATGCGTCCGTCTCCATTCGCATCGGTTTTTGTAAATCCACATGCAGGAGCTGTTCTTCCGAAGCGAACGCCCTTTTCAGTTCCTCAAAAGCTCGCTCCGCCTCCGCCGTCCAAACGAATTTCCTCTTACTGCTGAGACAGTCCGTAATGGGAGCCGTCAAGTGGGCAAAATTTCTGATGAACTTCCGATAGAAGTTTCCAAATCCAAGGAATCTTTGCACATCCTTCCTTGTTTTCGGTGTTTTCCATTCCAGTACCGCTTGGACCTTGCCAGGATCCATGGCCAATCCCTTGTCCGACAAGCGGTACCCCAGGAATTCCACCTCCTTGGCATGAAACTGACACTTCTCTAGCTTCACCCACAGCTGATTGGCTTGCAGTCTGCCCAACACTTCCCTGACGTCTTCTACATGCTGCTCCTCAGTCTCTGAATATACTAACACGTCATCTAAGAAGGCCACACAATTCTTGTAAAGCAAAGGCCCCAGTACGTGGTTCATAAACGATTGAAAGCACGCGGAGCCTCCTTGTAGGCCGAAGGGCATAACTAAATATTCAAATGCCCCCAAAGGGGTGAACATGGTGGTTTTCCATTCATCCCCCTTCCTTATTCGTATCAGGTTGTACGCCCCCCTCAGGTCCAGTTTAGTAAAAATCTTTCCCTTCCTGACCCTTGTCAAAATGTCATCAATTCTGGGCATTGGGAAAGTCACTGGTTCTGACACTGCATTTAAGGCCCTGAAGTCCACTACAAGCCTGGGTTTGTCCGTGTTTTTTTTGTCCACAAAAAACACTGGGCTGCTCCCCACCGCCCTGGACTCTCTGATGAACCCTCTCTTCAGGTTCTTGTCAATGAACTCCTTTAGCTCCTGCATCTCTCTGTCTGACATGGCGTACAGCTTGCCTACAGGGAGCTGTGCCCCAGGGAGTAAATTGATTTGACAGTCAAAGGGCCTATGTGGGGGTAGTTTGTCTGCCTCCCTCTCGCTGAAGACGTTGCTCAGGTCGGCGTATTGTTGGGGAACCTTCCCCTTCTCCGTTACTTCCGTTCCTGCTAGAGTGGCTCTGGCCCCTCCTTGAGCCTCCCGCTCTTTGCAGTGTTCTAGACAATGTGCTGACCCAAAGGAGACCACTCTCTGATGCCAGCCCACTAGCGGATCATGTAACGCTAGCCAGCTCATCCCCAAAATAGTGGGAGCTCCTCCCAAGGTAGCCACATTAAACGCTATTAGCTCAGTGTGTCTTGCTACCCTCATTATCATTGGGACGGTCTGCTGGCTGACTTCTCCTCCCAGCAGCTCCCTTCCATCGATCGTGGTCACCTGCAAAGGGTTACTTAAAGGGATAGTCTGTATCTGGTGCTCAGCAGCAAACTCCTTACTCATGAAATTGCAGGAGCTGCCTGAGTCCAATAGCGCCTTTATCTTTAGTGGGTGTCCGTTAGGCAGCTCTAGTAACACCTCTATCACTAGGGTGGGTTTAGGAGGTTCCGGCGTGGGCACTTTCACTGCTCTTTGGCCTGGCTGCTGTGCCCCGACGGTGGCAGCCAGGCGTTGGCTTTTACTTGCTCCGGTACCTTTTCCTCCCTCTCCCCAACAGCTCCCGCCATTCCTTGCCATTCCTTTCTTTGGGGGCAGACTCTGGCAAAATGACCTGGCTGTTGGCAGAGATAACATTTCTTGGCGCCCTTTCCCTCCTTCTTCCGCTCTTCACTGGGCTTTGAAACTGCGCGCGCGCGCGCTTTTCCAATCTCCATCGGCTCTCCCGGCGGGAACGGTGGCTCTGGAATCTCTGGAATGCGAAGCTCCCTCCAACGTTCCCCCTTCCCTTCCCGCCTCTCCAAGGCTCTCGCCTCTTGGCGCGCTCCTATGGTCAGCGCTGATTTGGTCAGCTGGTCCATAGACTCCGCCCTGGGCGCCCGGGAAAGTTCATCCTTTACTGCCGAAGCAAGCCCTTCTTCAAAGAGCATTTGAATGGGTTCCGCCGATAGATCCCACCCCAATTTATGGATCAACATGGCAAACTCAGTCCAGTACTCACGCACAGATCGGCTCCCCTGTTTGCACGCCATTAACTGTCTGCGTACCACTCCCTGCTCAATATCGCTGGAAAACATCAAATCCATAGCACGAAAAAACTTCCTCGTATCCTTCAGGATGTCATTGTTTGTTGCCATCAGGGGCCTCACCCAGTCTTTCGCCCCCTTTTCGAGATGCCCAATCACAAAAGCCACCCGCGATTCCTCGACGGGAAAGTCATCAAACTGCAGATTAAGGGCATATTGCATCTCTGTCCTAAAGGCATGATAGTCCTTGGCCTCCCCCCCAAACTTCTGCACCAATCCTGGCAACTTTCTGGCAAGCGGGGTGGTTTTCCCCTTCTCTGCATCTTGAGCCCTCCTCTCCTCGAGCCTCGCCGTCTGCAGCGCTAGCTGGACCTCCAACGCCCGGTACCTTTCCTCCAGGCTTGGACCCGCTCCAGCTCCTGCTTCTCCGGTTCCGGCTGGGTTGCTCATGATGCCTTCTCCTGCACAAACTGCTCACAGAGACTGTCGGAATGCTGTGGTGGGACGATGAGCTGCTTGTGCGTAAAATCCAAGTCCCTCAGAGTTTGGTCAAGTTTGCAAACCTCTGTCTGTAACAGAGCCCCTTAAACATGGCTCTGTCAGTCGCTTGCAGATTCCGACAGTGGTTGCTTTCGGAATCGCTTCCAACATAAAAGCTCCTTAACGGAAACACGTCTTCTGGACTCTCTGCGTGACAGTTTCCGGCGAGGAGTGGGTGTCCCTACAGGAGGTCCTGAAACCTCCCCACTGTTTTCGCTGGAAGTGTCTCGGAGCCATCCCTCCTGCTCACTTTCCCTCAGCTCAGCTCTTCTCCCCCTACTGGTTCCCTCTTCAGCTGCTGAGTCTCTCCCAACCTGTGTGAGCCCTTCCACCTCCCTTCCTTCCGATGGCAATTCCCTGACAGGAACATTTGCAACCCTTTGGCACCATTTTTGAGTGAATTGGAGAACGTCAGATTTTTGATGAAATTGTGACACCGGGGCTTAGGGATTTTTTCAAAAAAATCTTTTTCTGCCGGTTAAGTTGTCGAGGGCTGATTTCTTTCCTGTGATAATAAGCCTTCTGTTTCGACCGCCAAACCTCTCAGGGGAGCATTTGCAACCCTTTGGCACCATTTTTGAGTGAATTGGAGAACGTCAGATTTTTGCTGAAATTGTGACCCCGAGGCTTAGGGATTTTTTCAAAAAAATCTTTTTCTGCCGGTTAAGTTGTCGAGGGCTGATTTCTTTTCCTGTGATAAAAAGCCTTCTGTTTCGACCGCCAAACCTCTCAGGGGAGCATTTGCAACCCTTTGGCACCAATTTTGAGTGAATTGCCGAAAGTCAGATTTTTGCTGAAATTGTGACCCCGGGGCTTAGGGATTTTTTCAAAAAAATCTTTTTCTGCCGGTTAAGTTGTCGAGGGCTGATTTCTTTTCCTGTGATAAAAAGCCTTCTGTTTCGACCGCCAAACCTCTCAGGGGAGCATATGCAACCCTTTGGCACCATTTTTGAGTGAATTGCCGAAAGTCAGATTTTTGATGAAATTGTGACCCCGGGGCTTAGGGATTTTTTCAAAAAAATCTTTTTCTGCCGGTTAAGTTGTCGAGGGCTGATTTCTTTTCCTGTGATAAAAAGCCTTCTCTTTCGACCGCCAGACCTCTCAGGGGAGCCTTTGCAACCCTTTGGCACCATTTTTGAGTGAATTGCTGAAAGTCAGATTTTTGCTGAAATTGTGACCCCGGGGCTTAGGGATTTTTTCAAAAAAATCTTTTTCTGCCAGTTAAGTTGTCGAGGGCTGATTTCTTTTTCTGTGATAAAAAGCCTTCTCTTTCGACCACCAAACATCTCAGGGGAGCATTTGCAACCCTTTGGCACCATTTTTGAGTGAATTGGAGAACGTCAGATTTTTGCTGAAATTGTGACCCCGGGGCTTAGGGATTTTTTCAAAAAAATCTTTTTCTGCCTGTTCAGTTGTTGAGGGCTGATTTCTTTTCCTGTGATAAAAAGCCTTCTGTTTCGACCGCCAAACCTCTCAGGGGAGCATTTGCAACCGTTTGGCACCATTTTTGAGTGAATTCCCGAAACTCAGATTTTTGCTGAAGTTGTGACCCCGGGGCTTAGGGATTTCTTCAAAAAAATCTTTTTCTGCCGGTTCAGTTGTCGAGGGCTGATTTCTTTCCTGTGATAAAAAGCCTTCTGTTTCGACCGCCAAACCTCTCAGGGGAGCATTTGCAACCCTTTGGCACCATTTTTGAGTGAATTGCCGAAAGTCAGATTTTTGCTGAAATTGTGACCCGGGGCTTAGTGATTTTTTCATAAAAATCTTTTTCTGCCTGTTCAGTTGTTGACGGCTGATTTCTTTTCCTGTGATAAAAAGCCTTCTGTTTCGACCACCAAACCTCTCAGGGGAGCATTTGCAACCGTTTGGCACCATTTTTGAGTGAACTCCCGAAAGTCAGATTTTTGCTGAAATTGTGACCCCGGGGCTTAGGGATTTTTTCAAAAAAATCTTTTTCTGCCGGTTCAGTTGTCGAGGGCTGATTTCTTTTAATGTGATAAAAAGCCTTCTGTTTCGACCGCCAAACCTCTCAGGGGAGCATTTGCAACCCTTTGGCACCATTTTTGAGTGAATTGGAGAACGTCAGATTTTTGCTGAAATTTTGACCCCGGGGCTTAGGGATTTTTTTCATAAAAATCTTTTTCCGCCGGTTAAGTTGTTGAGGGCTGATTTCATTTCCTGTGATAAAAAGCCTTCTGTTTAGACCGCCAGACCTCTAAGGGGAGCATTTGCAACCCTTTGGCACCATTTTTGAGTGAATTGCCGAAAGTCAGATTTTTGCTGAAGTTGTGACCCCGGGGCTTAGGGATTTTTTCAAAAAAATCTTTTTCTGCCGGTTAAGTTGTCGAGGGCTGATTTCTTTTTCTGTGATAAAAAGCCTTCTCTTTCGACCACCAAACATCTCAGGGGAGCATTTTCAACCCTTTGGCACCATGTTTGAGTGAATTGGAGAACGTCAGATTTTTGATGAAATTGTGACCCCGGGGCTTAGGGATTTTTTCAAAAAAATCTTTTTCTGCCGGTTAAGTTGTCGAGGGCTGATTTCTTTTCCTGTGATAAAAAGCCTTTTGTTTCGACGGCCAAACCTCTCAGGGGAGCATTTGCAACCGTTTGGCACCATTTTTGAGTGAATTGCCGAAATTCAGATTTTTGATGAAATTGTGACCCCGGGGCTTAGGGATTTTTTCAAAAAAATCTTTTTCTGCCGGTTAAGTTGTCGAGCGCTGATTTCTTTTCCTGTGATAAAGAGCCTTCTGTTTCGACCGCCAAACTTCTCAGGGGAGCATTTGCAACCCTTTGGCACTATTTTTGAGTGAATTGGAGAACGTCAGATTTTTGATGAAATTGTGACCCCGGGGCTTAGGGACTTTTTCAAAAAAATCTTTTTCTGCCGCTTAAGTTGTCGAGGGCTGATTTCTTTCCTGTGATAAAAAGCCTTCTGTTTCGACCGCCAAACCTCTCAGGGGAGCATTTGCAACCCTTTGGCACCATTTTTGAGTGAATTGCCGAAAGTCAGATTTTTGCTGAAATTGTGACCCGGGGCTTAGTGATTTTTTCATAAAAATCTTTTTCTGCCTGTTCAGTTGTTGACGGCTGATTTCTTTTCCTGTGATAAAAAGCCTTCTGTTTCGACCACCAAACCTCTCAGGGGAGCATTTGCAACCGTTTGGCACCATTTTTGAGTGAACTCCCGAAAGTCAGATTTTTGCTGAAATTGTGACCCCGGGGCTTAGGGATTTTTTCAAAAAAATCTTTTTCTGCCGGTTCAGTTGTCGAGGGCTGATTTCTTTTAATGTGATAAAAAGCCTTATGTTTCGACCGCCAAACCGCTCAGGGGAGCATTTGCAACCCTTTGGCACCATTTTTGAGTGAATTGGAGAACGTCAGATTTTTGCTGAAATTGTGACCCCGGGGCTTAGGGATTTTTTTCATAAAAATCTTTTTCCGCCGGTTAAGTTGTTGAGGGCTGATTTCATTTCCTGTGATAAAAAGCCTTCTGTTTAGACCGCCAGACCTCTAAGGGGAGCATTTGCAACCCTTTGGCACCATTTTTGAGTGAATTGCCGAAAGTCAGATTTTTGCTGAAGTTGTGACCCCGGGGCTTAGGGATTTTTTCAAAAAAATCTTTTTCTGCCGGTTAAGTTGTCGAGGGCTGATTTCTTTTTCTGTGATAAAAAGCCTTCTCTTTCGACCACCAAACATCTCAGGGGAGCATTTTCAACCCTTTGGCACCATGTTTGAGTGAATTGGAGAACGTCAGATTTTTGATGAAATTGTGACCCCGGGGCTTAGGGATTTTTTCAAAAAAATCTTTTTCTGCCGGTTAAGTTGTCGAGGGCTGATTTCTTTTCCTGTGATAAAAAGCCTTTTGTTTCGACGGCCAAACCTCTCAGGGGAGCATTTGCAACCGTTTGGCACCATTTTTGAGTGAATTGCCGAAATTTAGATTTTTGATGAAATTGTGACCCCGGGGCTTAGGGATTTTTTCAAAAAAATCTTTTTCTGCCGGTTAAGTTGTCGAGGGCTGATTTCTTTTCCTGTGATAAAGAGCCTTCTGTTTCGACCGCCAAACTTCTCAGGGGAGCATTTGCAACCCTTTGGCACTATTTTTGAGTGAATTGGAGAACGTCAGATTTTTGATGAAATTGTGACCCCGGGGCTTAGGGACTTTTTCAAAAAAATCTTTTTCTGCCGCTTAAGTTGTCGAGGGCTGATTTCTTTCCTGTGATAAAAAGCCTTCTGTTTTGACCGCCAAACCTCTCAGGGGAGCATTTGCAACCCTTTGGCACCATTTTTGAGTGAATTGCCGAAAGTCAGATTTTTCCTGAAATTTTGACCCCGGGGCTTAGGGATTTTTTCAAAAAAATCTTTTTCTGGCGGTTAAGTTGTCGTGGGCTGATTTCTTTTCATGTGATAAAAAGCCTTCTGTTTCGGCCGCCAAACCTCTCAGGGGAGCATTTGCAACCCTTTGGCACTACTTTTGAGTGAATTGGAGAACGTCAGATTTTTGCTGAAATTGTGACCCCGGGGCTTAGGGATTTTTTCAAAAAAATCTTTTTCTGCCGGTTAAGTTGTCGAGGGCTGATTTCTTTCCTGTGATAAAAAGCCTTCTGTTTCGACCGCCAAACATCTCAGGGGAGCATTTGCAACCCTTTGGCACCATTTTTGAGTGAATTGCTGAAAGTCAGATTTTTGATGAAATTGTGACCCCGGGGCTTAGGGATTTTTTCAAAAAAATCTTTTTCTGCCGGTTCAGTTGTCGAGGGCTGATTTCTTTTCCTGTGATAAAAAGCCTTCTGTTTCGACCGCCAAACCTCTCAGGGGAGCATTTGCAACCCTTTGGCACCATTTTTGAGTGAATTGGAGAACGTCAGATTTTTGCTGAAATTGTGACCCCGGGGCTTAGGGATTTTTTCAAAAAAATCTTTTTCTGCCGGTTCAGTTGTTGAGGGCTGATTTCTTTTCCTGTGATAAAAAGCTTTCTCTTTCGACCGCCAAACCTCTCAGGGAAGCATTTGCAACCCTTTGGCACCATTTTTGATTGAATTGCCCAAAGTCAGATTTTTGCTGAAATTGTGACCCCAGGGCTTAGGGATTTTTTCAAAAAAATCTTTTTCTGGCGGTTAAGTTGTCGAGGGCTGATTTCTTTTCATGTGATAAAAAGCCTTCTGTTTCGGCCGCCAAACCTCTCAGGGGAGCATTTGCAACCCTTTGGCACTACTTTTGAGTGAATTGGAGAACGTCAGATTTTTGCTGAAATTGTGACCCCGGGGCTTAGGGATTTTTTCAAAAAAATCTTTTCCTGCCGGTTAAGTTGTCGAGGGCTGATTTCTTTTCCTGTGATAAAAAGCCTTCTCTTTATACCGCCAAACCTCTCAGGGGAACCTTTGCAACCCTTTGGCACCATTTTTGAGTGAATTGCCGAAAGTCAGATTTTTGCTGAAATTGTGACCCCGGGGCTTAGTGATTTTTTCATAAAAATCTTTTTCTGCCTGTTCAGTTGTTGATGGCTGATTTCTTTTCCTGTGATAAAAAGCCTTCTGTTTCGACCACCAAACCTCTCAGGGGAGCATTTGCAACCGTTTGGCACCATTTTTGAGTGAGCTCCCGAAAGTCAGATTTTTGCTGAAATTGTGACCCCGGGGCTTAGGGGTTTTTTGAAAAAAAATCTTTTTCTGCCGGTTCAGTTGTCGAGGGCTGATTTCTTTTCCTGAGATAAAAGGCTCTCTGTTTCTACCGCCAAACCTCTCAGGGGAGCATTTGCTACCCTTTTGCACCATTTTTGAGTGAATTGGGGAACGTCAGATTTTTGCAGAAATTGTGACCCCGGGGCTTAGGGATTTTTTCAAAAAAATCTTTTTCTGCCAGTTCAGTTGTCGAGGGCTGATTTCTTTTAATGTGATAAAAAGCCTTCTCTTTCGACCGCCAAACCTCTCAGGGGAGCATTTGCAACCCTTTGGCACCATTTTTGAGTGAATTGGAGAACGTCAGATTTTTGCTGAAATTGTGACCCCGGGGCTTAGGGACTTTTTCAAAAAAATCTTTTTCTGCCGCTTAAGTTGTCGAGGGCTGATTTCTTTCCTGTCATAAAAAGCATTCTGTTTCGACCGCCAAACCTCTCAGGGGAGCATTTGCAACCCTTTGGCACCATTTTTGATTGAATTGGAGAACGTCAGATTTTTGCTGAAATTGTGACCCCGGGGCTTAGGGATTTTTTCAAAAAAATCTTTTTCTGCCGCTTAAGTTGTCGAGGGCTGATTTCTTTCCTGTGATAAAAAGCCTTCTCTTTCGACCGCCAAACCTCTCAGGGGAGCCTTTGCAACCCTTTGGCACCATTTTTGAGTGAATTGCCGAAAGTCAGATTTTTGCTGAAATTGTGACCCCGGGGCTTAGGGATTTTTTCAAAAAAATCTTTTTCTGCCGGTTAAGTTGTCGAGGGCTGATTTCTTTTTCTGTGATAAAAAGCCTTCTCTTTCGACCGCCAAACCTCTCAGGGGAGCCTTTGCAACCCTTTGGCACCATTTTTGAGTGAGTTGCCAAAAGTCAGATTTTTGATGAAATTGTGACCCCGGGGCTTAGGGATTTTTTCAAAAAAATCTATTTCTGCCGGTTCAGTTGTTGAGGGCTGATTTCTTTTCCTGTGATAAAAAGCCTGCTGTTTCGACCGCCAAACCTCTCAGGGGAGCATTTGCAACCCTTTGGCACAATTTTTGAGTGAATTGCCGAAAGTCAGATTTTTGATGAAATTGTGACCCCGGGGCTTAGGGATTTTTTGAAATAATTCTTTATCTGCCGGTTAAGTTGTCAAGGGCTGATTTCTTTTCCTGTGATAAAAAACCTTCTGTTTCGACCGCCAAACCTCTCAGGGGAGCATTTGCAACCCTTTGGCACCATTTTTGAGTGAATTGGAGAACGTCAGATTTTTGCTGAAATTGTGTCCCCGGGGCTTAGGGATTTTTTCAAAAAAATCTTTTTCTGCCGCTTAAGTTGTCGAGGGCTGATTTCTTTTCTGGTGATAAAAAGCTTTCTGTTTCGACCGCCAAACTCTCAGGGGAGCATATGCAACCCTTTGGCACCATTTTTCAGTGAATTGGAGAACGTCAGATTTTTGCTGAAATTTTGACCCCGGGGCTTAGGGATTTTTTCAAAAAAATCTTTTTCTGCCGCTTAAGTTGTCGAGGGCTGATTTCTTTCCTATGATAAAAAGCCTACTGTTTCGACCGCCAAACCTCTCAGGGGAGCATTTGCAACCCTTTGGCACCATTTTTGAGTGAATTCCCGAAAGTCAGATTTTTGATGAAATTGTGACCCCGGGGCTTAGGGATTTTTTTAAAAAAATCTTTTTCTGCCGCTTAAGTTGTCGAGGGCTGATTTCTTTTGTGGTGATAAAAAGCCTGCTGTTTCGACCGCCAAACCTCTCAGGGGAGCATTTGAAACCCTTTGGCACCATTTTTGAGTGAATTGCCGAAAGTCAGATTTTTCCTGAAATTTTGACCCCGGGGCTTAGGGATTTTTTCAAAAAAATCTTTTTCTGGCGGTTAAGTTGTCGTGGGCTGATTTCTTTTCATGTGATAAAAAGCCTTCTGTTTCGGCCGCCAAACCTCTCAGGGGAGCATTTGCAACCCTTTGGCACTACTTTTGAGTGAATTGGAGAACGTCAGATTTTTGCTGAAATTGTGACCCCGGGGCTTAGGGATTTTTTCAAAAAAATCTTTTTCTGCCGGTTAAGTTGTCGAGGGCTGATTTCTTTCCTGTGATAAAAAGCCTTCTGTTTCGACCGCCAAACATCTCAGGGGAGCATTTGCAACCCTTTGGCACCATTTTTGAGTGAATTGCTGAAAGTCAGATTTTTGATGAAATTGTGACCCCGGGGCTTAGGGATTTTTTCAAAAAAATCTTTTTCTGCCGGTTCAGTTGTCGAGGGCTGATTTCTTTTCCTGTGATAAAAAGCCTTCTGTTTCGACCGCCAAACCTCTCAGGGGAGCATTTGCAACCCTTTGGCACCATTTTTGAGTGAATTGGAGAACGTCAGATTTTTGCTGAAATTGTGACCCCGGGGCTTAGGGATTTTTTCAAAAAAATCTTTTTCTGCCGGTTCAGTTGTTGAGGGCTGATTTCTTTTCCTGTGATAAAAAGCTTTCTCTTTCGACCGCCAAACCTCTCAGGGAAGCATTTGCAACCCTTTGGCACCATTTTTGATTGAATTGCCCAAAGTCAGATTTTTGCTGAAATTGTGACCCCAGGGCTTAGGGATTTTTTCAAAAAAATCTTTTTCTGGCGGTTAAGTTGTCGAGGGCTGATTTCTTTTCATGTGATAAAAAGCCTTCTGTTTCGGCCGCCAAACCTCTCAGGGGAGCATTTGCAACCCTTTGGCACTACTTTTGAGTGAATTGGAGAACGTCAGATTTTTGCTGAAATTGTGACCCCGGGGCTTAGGGATTTTTTCAAAAAAATCTTTTCCTGCCGGTTAAGTTGTCGAGGGCTGATTTCTTTTCCTGTGATAAAAAGCCTTCTCTTTATACCGCCAAACCTCTCAGGGGAACCTTTGCAACCCTTTGGCACCATTTTTGAGTGAATTGCCGAAAGTCAGATTTTTGCTGAAATTGTGACCCCGGGGCTTAGTGATTTTTTCATAAAAATCTTTTTCTGCCTGTTCAGTTGTTGATGGCTGATTTCTTTTCCTGTGATAAAAAGCCTTCTGTTTCGACCACCAAACCTCTCAGGGGAGCATTTGCAACCGTTTGGCACCATTTTTGAGTGAGCTCCCGAAAGTCAGATTTTTGCTGAAATTGTGACCCCGGGGCTTAGGGGTTTTTTGAAAAAAAATCTTTTTCTGCCGGTTCAGTTGTCGAGGGCTGATTTCTTTTCCTGAGATAAAAGGCTCTCTGTTTCTACCGCCAAACCTCTCAGGGGAGCATTTGCTACCCTTTTGCACCATTTTTGAGTGAATTGGGGAACGTCAGATTTTTGCAGAAATTGTGACCCCGGGGCTTAGGGATTTTTTCAAAAAAATCTTTTTCTGCCAGTTCAGTTGTCGAGGGCTGATTTCTTTTAATGTGATAAAAAGCCTTCTCTTTCGACCGCCAAACCTCTCAGGGGAGCATTTGCAACCCTTTGGCACCATTTTTGAGTGAATTGGAGAACGTCAGATTTTTGCTGAAATTGTGACCCCGGGGCTTAGGGACTTTTTCAAAAAAATCTTTTTCTGCCGCTTAAGTTGTCGAGGGCTGATTTCTTTCCTGTCATAAAAAGCATTCTGTTTCGACCGCCAAACCTCTCAGGGGAGCATTTGCAACCCTTTGGCACCATTTTTGATTGAATTGGAGAACGTCAGATTTTTGCTGAAATTGTGACCCCGGGGCTTAGGGATTTTTTCAAAAAAATCTTTTTCTGCCGCTTAAGTTGTCGAGGGCTGATTTCTTTCCTGTGATAAAAAGCCTTCTCTTTCGACCGCCAAACCTCTCAGGGGAGCCTTTGCAACCCTTTGGCACCATTTTTGAGTGAATTGCCGAAAGTCAGATTTTTGCTGAAATTGTGACCCCGGGGCTTAGGGATTTTTTCAAAAAAATCTTTTTCTGCCGGTTAAGTTGTCGAGGGCTGATTTCTTTTTCTGTGATAAAAAGCCTTCTCTTTCGACCGCCAAACCTCTCAGGGGAGCCTTTGCAACCCTTTGGCACCATTTTTGAGTGAGTTGCCAAAAGTCAGATTTTTGATGAAATTGTGACCCCGGGGCTTAGGGATTTTTTCAAAAAAATCTATTTCTGCCGGTTCAGTTGTTGAGGGCTGATTTCTTTTCCTGTGATAAAAAGCCTGCTGTTTCGACCGCCAAACCTCTCAGGGGAGCATTTGCAACCCTTTGGCACAATTTTTGAGTGAATTGCCGAAAGTCAGATTTTTGATGAAATTGTGACCCCGGGGCTTAGGGATTTTTTGAAATAATTCTTTATCTGCCGGTTAAGTTGTCAAGGGCTGATTTCTTTTCCTGTGATAAAAAACCTTCTGTTTCGACCGCCAAACCTCTCAGGGGAGCATTTGCAACCCTTTGGCACCATTTTTGAGTGAATTGGAGAACGTCAGATTTTTGCTGAAATTGTGTCCCCGGGGCTTAGGGATTTTTTCAAAAAAATCTTTTTCTGCCGCTTAAGTTGTCGAGGGCTGATTTCTTTTCTGGTGATAAAAAGCTTTCTGTTTCGACCGCCAAACTCTCAGGGGAGCATATGCAACCCTTTGGCACCATTTTTCAGTGAATTGGAGAACGTCAGATTTTTGCTGAAATTTTGACCCCGGGGCTTAGGGATTTTTTCAAAAAAATCTTTTTCTGCCGCTTAAGTTGTCGAGGGCTGATTTCTTTCCTATGATAAAAAGCCTACTGTTTCGACCGCCAAACCTCTCAGGGGAGCATTTGCAACCCTTTGGCACCATTTTTGAGTGAATTCCCGAAAGTCAGATTTTTGATGAAATTGTGACCCCGGGGCTTAGGGATTTTTTTAAAAAAATCTTTTTCTGCCGCTTAAGTTGTCGAGGGCTGATTTCTTTTGTGGTGATAAAAAGCCTGCTGTTTCGACCGCCAAACCTCTCAGGGGAGCATTTGCAACCCTTTGGCACAATTTTTGAGTGAATTGCCGAAAGTCAGATTTTTGATGAAATTGTGACCCCGGGGCTTAGGGATTTTTTGAAATAATTCTTTATCTGCCGGTTAAGTTGTCAAGGGCTGATTTCTTTTCCTGTGATAAAAAACCTTCTGTTTCGACCGCCAAACCTCTCAGGGGAGCATTTGCAACCCTTTGGCACCATTTTTGAGTGAATTGGAGAACGTCAGATTTTTGCTGAAATTGTGACCCCGGGGCTTAGGGATTTTTTCAAAAAAATCTTTTTCTGCCGCTTAAGTTGTCGAGGGCTGATTTCTTTTCTGGTGATAAAAAGCTTTCTGTTTCGACCGCCAAACTCTCAGGGGAGCATATGCAACCCTTTGGCACCATTTTTGAGTGAATTGCCGAAAGTCAGATTTTTGCTGAAATTGTGACCCCGGGGCTTAGGGATTTTTTCAAAAAAATCTTTTTCTGCCGGTTCAGTTGTCGAGGGCTGATTTCTTTTCCTGTGATAAAAAGCCTTCTGTTTCGACCGCCAAACCTCTCAGGGGAGCATTTCCAACCCTTTGGCACCATTTTTGAGTGAATTGGAGAATGTCAGATTTTTGCTGAAATTGTGACCCCGGGGCTTAGGGATTTTTTCTAAAAAATCTTTTTCGGCCGCTTAAGTTGTCGAGGGCTGATTTCTTTCCTGTGATAAAAAGCCTTCTGTTTTGACCGCCAAACCTCTCAGGGGAGCATTTGCAACCCTTTGGCACCATTTTTGAGTGATTTGGAGAACGTCAGATTTTTGCTGAAATTTTGACCCCGGGGCTTAGGGATTTTTTCAAAAAAATCTTTTTCTGGCGGTTAAGTTGTCGAGGGCTGATTTCTTTTCTTGTGATAAAAAGCCTTCTGTTTCGGCCGCCAAACCTCTCAGGGGAGCATTTGCAACCCTTTGGCACTACTTTTGAGTGAATTGCCGAAAGTCAGATTTTTGATGAAATTGTGACCCCGGGGCTTAGGGATTTTTTGAAATAATTCTTTATCTGCCGGTTAAGTTGTCAAGGGCTGATTTCTTTTCCTGTGATAAAAAACCTTCTGTTTCGACCGCCAAACCTCTCAGGGGAGCATTTGCAACCCTTTGGCACCATTTTTGAGTGAATTGGAGAACGTCAGATTTTTGCTGAAATTGTGACCCCGGGGCTTAGGGATTTTTTCAAAAAAATCTTTTTCTGCCGCTTAAGTTGTCGAGGGCTGATTTCTTTTCTGGTGATAAAAAGCTTTCTGTTTCGACCGCCAAACTCTCAGGGGAGCATATGCAACCCTTTGGCACCATTTTTGAGTGAATTGCCGAAAGTCAGATTTTTGCTGAAATTGTGACCCCGGGGCTTAGGGATTTTTTCAAAAAAATCTTTTTCTGCCGGTTCAGTTGTCGAGGGCTGATTTCTTTTCCTGTGATAAAAAGCCTTCTGTTTCGACCGCCAAACCTCTCAGGGGAGCATTTCCAACCCTTTGGCACCATTTTTGAGTGAATTGGAGAATGTCAGATTTTTGCTGAAATTGTGACCCCGGGGCTTAGGGATTTTTTCTAAAAAATCTTTTTCGGCCGCTTAAGTTGTCGAGGGCTGATTTCTTTCCTGTGATAAAAAGCCTTCTGTTTTGACCGCCAAACCTCTCAGGGGAGCATTTGCAACCCTTTGGCACCATTTTTGAGTGATTTGGAGAACGTCAGATTTTTGCTGAAATTTTGACCCCGGGGCTTAGGGATTTTTTCAAAAAAATCTTTTTCTGGCGGTTAAGTTGTCGAGGGCTGATTTCTTTTCTTGTGATAAAAAGCCTTCTGTTTCGGCCGCCAAACCTCTCAGGGGAGCATTTGCAACCCTTTGGCACTACTTTTGAGTGAATTGGAGAACGTCAGATTTTTGCTGAAATTGTGACCCCGGGGCTTAGGGATTTTTTCAAAAAAATCTTTTTCTGCCGGTTCAGTTGTCGAGGGCTGATTTCTTTTCTGGTGATAAAAAGCTTTCTGTTTCGACCGCCAAACCTCTCAGGGGAGCATTTGCAACCCTTTGGCACCATTTTTGAGTGAATTGGAGAACGTCAGATTTTTGCTGAAATTGTGACCCCGGGGCTTAGGGATTTTTTCAAAAAAATCTTTTCCTGCCGGTTAAGTTGTCGAGGGCTGATTTCTTTTCCTGCGATAAAAAGCCTTCTCTTTCGACCGCCAAACCTCTCAGGGGAGCCTTTGCAACCCTTTGGCACCATTTTTGAGTGAACTGCCGAAAGTCAGATTGTTGCTGAAATTGTGACCCCAGGGCTTAGTGATTTTTTCATAAAAATCTTTTTCTGCCTGTTCAGTTGTTGACGGATGATTACTTTTCCTGTGATAAAAAGCCTTCTGTTTCGACCGCCAAACCTCTCAGGGGAGCATTTCCAACCCTTTGGCACCATTTTTGAGTGAATTGGAGAATGTCAGATTTTTGCTGAAATTGTGACTCCGGGGCTTCGGGATTTTTTCTAAAAAATCTTTTTCGGCCGCTTAAGTTGTCGAGGGCTGATTTCTTTCCTGTGATTAAAAGCCTTCTGTTTTGACCGCCAAACCTCTCAGGGGAGCATTTGCAACCCTTTGGCACCATTTTTGAGTGAATTGGAGAACGTCTGATTTTTGCTGAAATTTTGACCCCGGGGCTTAGTGATTTTTTCATAAAAATCTTTTTCTGCCTGTTCAGTTGTTGACGGCTGATTTCTTTTCCTGTGATAAAAAGCCTTCTGTTTCGGCCGCCAAACCTCTCAGGGGAGCATTTGCAACCCTTTGGCACTACTTTTGAGTGAATTGCCGAAAGTCAGATTTTTGCTGAAATTGTGACCCCGGGGCTTAGTGATTTTTTCATAAAAATCTTTTTCTGCCTGTTCAGTTGTTGACGGCTGATTTCTTTTCCTGTGATAAAAAGCCTTCTGTTTCGACCACCAAACCTCTCAGGGGAGCATTTGCAACCCTTTGGCACCATTTTTGAGTGAACTCCCGAAAGTCAGATTTTTGCTGAAATTGTGACCCCGGGGCTTAGGGGTTTTTTTCGAAAAAATCTTTTTCTGCCGCTTAAGTTGTCGAGGGCTGATTTCTTTCCTGTGATAAAAAGCCTTCTGTTTCGACCGCCAAACCTCTCAGGGGAGCATTTGCAACCCTTTGGCACCATTTTTGAGTGAATTGGAGAACGTCAGATTTTTCCTGAAATTGTGACCCCGGGGCTTACGGATTTTTTCAAAAAAGTCTTTTTCTGCCGCTTAAGTTGTCGAGGGCTGATTTCTTTCCTGTGATAAAAAGCCTTCTTTTTCGACCGCCAAACCTCTCAGGGGAGCATTTGCAACCCTTTGGCACCATTTTTGAGTGAATTTCCGAAAGTCAGATTTTTGCTGAAATTGTGACCCCGGGGCTTAGGGATTTTTTCAAAAAAATCTTTTTCTGCCGGTTAAGTTGTCGAGGGCTGATTTCTTTTTCTGTGGTAAAAAGCCTTCTGTTTCGACCGCCAAACCTCTCAGGGGAGCATTTGCAACCCTTTGGCACCATTTTTGAGTGAATTGCCGAAAGTCAGATTCATGATGAAATTGTGACCCCGGGGCTTAGGGATTTTTTCAAAAAAATCTTTTTCTGCCGCTTAAGTTGTCGAGGGCTGATTTCTTTCCTGTGATAAAAAGCCTTCTTTTTCGACCGCCAGACCTCTCAGGGGAGCATTTACAACCATTTGGCACCATTTTTGAGTGAATTGGAGAACGTCAGATTTTTGCTGAAATTGTGACCCCGGGGCTTAGGGATTTTTTCAAAAAACTATTTTTCTGCTGGTTAAGTTGTCGAGGGCTGATTTCTTTCCTGTGATAAAAAGCCTTCTTTTTCGACCGCCAGACCTCTCAGGGGAGCATTTCCAACCCTTTGGCACGATTTTTGAGTGAATTGGAAAACGTCAGATTTTTGCTGAAATTGTGACCCCGCGGCTTAGGGATTTTTTCAAAAAAATCTTTTTCTGCCGGTTAAGTTGTCGAGGGCTGATTTCTTTTTCTGTGATAAAAAGCCTTCTCTTTCGACCGCCAAACCTCTCAGGGGAGCCTTTGCAACCCTTTGGCACCATTTTTGAGTGAATTGCCGAAAGTCAGATTTTTGCTGAAATTGTGACCCCGGGGCTTAGGGATTTTTTCAAAAAAATCTTTTTCTGCCGGTTCAGTTGTCGAGGGCTGATTTCTTTTCTGGTGATAAAAAGCTTTCTGTTTCGACCGCCAAACTCTCAGGGGAGCATATCCAAACCTTTGGCACCATTTTTGAGTGAATTGCCGAAAGTCTGATTTTTTATGAAATTGTGACCCCGGGGCTTAGGGATTTTTTCAAAAAAATCTTTTTCTGCCTGTTCAGTTGTTGAGGGCTGATTTCATTTCCTGTGATAAAAAGCCTACTGTTTCGACCGCCAAACCTCTCAGGGGAGCATTTGCAACCCTTTGGCACCATTTTTGAGTGAATTCCCGAAAGTCAGATTTTTGCTGAAATTGTGACCCCAGGGCTTAGGGATTTTTTCAAAAAAATCTTTTTCTGCCGCTTAAGTTGTCGAGGGCTGATTTCTTTCCTGTGATAAAAAGCCTCTTTTTCGACCGCCAGACCTCTCAGGGGAGCATTTCCAACCCTTTGGCACAATTTTTGAGTGAATTGGAGAACGTCAGATTTTTGCTGAAATTGTGACCCCGGGGCTTAGGGATTTTTTCAAAAAAATCTTTTTCTGCCGGTTAAGTTGTCGAGGGCTGATTTCTTTTTCTGTGATAAAAAGCCTTCTCTTTCGACCGCCAAACCTCTCAGGGGAGCCTTTGCAACCCTTTGGCACCATTTTTGAGTGAATTGCCGAAAGTCAGATTTTTGCTGAAATTGTGACCCCGGGGCTTAGGGATTTTTTCAAAAAAATCTTTTTCTGCCGGTTCAGTTGTCGAGGGCTGATTTCTTTTCTGGTGATAAAAAGCTTTCTGTTTCGACCGCCAAACTCTCAGGGGAGCATATCCAAACCTTTGGCACCATTTTTGAGTGAATTGCCGAAAGTCTGATTTTTTATGAAATTGTGACCCCGGGGCTTAGGGATTTTTTCAAAAAAATCTTTTTCTGCCTGTTCAGTTGTTGAGGGCTGATTTCATTTCCTGTGATAAAAAGCCTACTGTTTCGACCGCCAAACCTCTCAGGGGAGCATTTGCAACCCTTTGGCACCATTTTTGAGTGAATTCCCGAAAGTCAGATTTTTGCAGAAATTGTGACCCCGGGGCTTAGGGATTTTTTCAAAAAAATCTTTTTCTGCCGCTTAAGTTGTCGAGGGCTGATTTCTTTTCCTGTGATAAAAAGCTTTCTGTTTCGACCGCCAAACTCTCAGGGGAGCATATGCAACCCTTTGGCACCATTTTTGAGTGAATTGCCGAAAGTCAGATTTTTGCTGAAATTGTGACTCCGGGGCTTAGGGATTTTTTCAAAAAAATCTTTTTCTGCTGGTTCAGTTGTCGAGGGCTGATTTCTTTTCCTGTGATAAAAAGCCTTCTGTTTCGACCGCCAAACCTCTCAGGGGAGCATTTGCAAAACTTTGGCACCATTTTTGAGTGAATTGCCGAAATTCAGATTTTTGATGAAATTGTGACCCCGGGGCTTAGGGATTTTTTCAAAAAAATCTTTTTCTGCCGTTTCAGTTGTCGAGGGCTGATTTCTTTTCTGGTGATAAAAAGCCTGCTGTTTCGACCGCCAAACCTCTCAGGGGAGCATTTGCAACCCTTTGGCACAATTTTTGAGTGAATTGCCGAAAGTCAGATTTTTAATGAAATTCTGACCCCGGGGCTTAGGGAATTTTTGAAATAATTCTTTATCAGCCGGTTAAGTTGTCAAGGGCTGGTTTCTTTTCCTGTGATAAAAAACCTTCTGTTTCGACCGCCAAACCTCTCAGGGGAGCATTTGCAACCCTTTGGCACCATTTTTGAGTGAATTGGAGAACGTCAGATTTTTCCTGAAATTGTGACCCCGGGGCTTAGGGATTTTTTCAAAAAAATCTTTTTCTGTCGCTTAAGTTGTCGAGGGCTGATTTCTTTTCCTGTGATAAAAAGCTTTCTGTTTCGACCGCCAAACTCTCAGGGGAGCATATGCAACCCTTTGGCACCATTTTTGAGTGAATTGCCGAAAGTCAGATTTTTGCTGAAATTGTGACCCCGGGGCTTAGTGATTTTTTCATAAAAATCTTTTTCTGCCTGTTCAGTTGTTGACGGCTGATTTCTTTTCTTGTGATAAAAAGCCTTCTGTTTCGACCACCAAACCTCTCAGGGGAGCATTTGCAACCGTTTGGCACCATTTTTGAGTGAACTCCCGAAAGTCAGATTTTTGCTGAAATTGTGACCCCGGGGCTTAGGGGTTTTTTCAAAAAAATCTTTTTCTGCCGGTTCAGTTGTCGAGGGCTGATTTCTTTTCCTGAGATAAAAGGCTCTCTGTTTCTACCGCCAAACCTCTCAGGGGAGCATTTGCTACCCTTTTGCACCATTTTTAAGTGAATTGGGGAACGTCAGATTTTTGCAGAAATTGTTACCCCGGGGCTCAGCGATTTTTTCAAAAAAATCTTTTTCTGCCGGTTAAGTTGTCGAGCGCTGATTTCTTTTTCTGTGATAAAAAGCCTTCTCTTTCGACCGCCAAACCTCTCAGGGGAGCCTTTGCAACCCTTTGGCACCATTTTTGAGTGAATTGCCAAAAGTCAGATTTTTGCTGAAATTGTGACCCCGGGGCTTAGGGATTTTTTCAAAAAAATGTTTTTCTGCCGGTTCAGTTGTTGAGGGCTGATTTCTTTTCCTGTGATAAAAAGCCTTCTGTTTCGACCGCCAAACCTCTCAGGGGAGCATTTGCAACCCTTTGGCACCATTTTTGAGTGAATTGGAGAACGTCAGATTTTTCCTGAAATTGTGACCCCGGGGCTTAGGGATTTTTTCAAAAAAATCTTTTTCTGCCGGTTCAGTTGTCGAGGGCTGATTTCTTTTCTGGTGATAAAAAGCTTTCTGTTTCGACCGCCAAACTCTCAGGGGAGCATATCCAACTCTTTGGCACCATTTTTGAGTGAATTCCCGAAAGTCAGATTTTTGCAGAAATTGTGACCCCGGGGCTTAGGGATTTTTTCAAAAAAATCTTTTTCTGCCGCTTAAGTTGTCGAGGGCTGATTTCTTTTCTGGTGATAAAAAGCTTTCTGTTTCGACCGCCAAACCTCTCAGGGGAGCATTTGCAAACCTTTGGCACCATTTTTGAGTGAATTGCCGAAAGTCAGATTTTTGCTGAAATTGTGACTCCGGGGCTTAGGGATTTTTTCAAAAAAATCTTTTTCTGCCGGTTCAGTTGTCGAGGGCTGATTTCTTTTCCTGTGATAAAAAGCCTTCTGTTTCGACCGCCAAACCTCTCAGGGGAGCATTTGCAACCCTTTGGCACTACTTTTGAGTGAATTGCCGAAAGTCAGATTTTTGCTGAAATTGTGACTCCGGGGCTTAGGGATTTTTTCAAAAAAATCTATTTCTGCCGGTTCAGTTGTCGAGGGCTGATTTCTTTTCTGGTGATAAAAAGCCTGCTGTTTCGACCGCCAAACCTCTCAGGGGAGCATTTGCAACCCTTTGGCACAATTTTTGAGTGAATTGCCGAAAGTCAGATTTTTAATGAAATTCTGACCCCGGGGCTTAGGGATTTTTTGAAATAATTCTTTATCAGCCGGTTAAGTTGTCAAGGGCTGGTTTCTTTTCCTGTGATAAAAAACCTTCTGTTTCGACCGCCAAACCTCTCAGGGGAGCATTTGCAACCCTTTGGCACCATTTTTGAGTGAATTGGAGAACGTCAGATTTTTCCTGAAATTGTGACCCCGGGGCTTAGGGATTTTTTCAAAAAAATCTTTTTCTGTCGCTTAAGTTGTCGAGGGCTGATTTCTTTTCCTGTGATAAAAAGCTTTCTGTTTCGACCGCCAAACTCTCAGGGGAGCATATGCAACCCTTTGGCACCATTTTTGAGTGAATTGCCGAAAGTCAGATTTTTGCTGAAATTGTGACCCCGGGGCTTAGTGATTTTTTCATAAAAATCTTTTTCTGCCTGTTCAGTTGTTGACGGCTGATTTCTTTTCCTGTGATAAAAAGCCTTCTGTTTCGACCACCAAACCTCTCAGGGGAGCATTTGCAACCGTTTGGCACCATTTTTGAGTGAACTCCCGAAAGTCAGATTTTTGCTGAAATTGTGACCCCGGGGCTTAGGGGTTTTTTCAAAAAAATCTTTTTCTGCCGGTTCAGTTGTCGAGGGCTGATTTCTTTTCCTGAGATAAAAGGCTCTCTGTTTCTACCGCCAAACCTCTCAGGGGAGCATTTGCTACCCTTTTGCACCATTTTTAAGTGAATTGGGGAACGTCAGATTTTTGCAGAAATTGTTACCCCGGGGCTTAGGGATTTTTTCAAAAAAATCTTTTTCTGCCGGTTAAGTTGTCGAGCGCTGATTTCTTTTTCTGTGATAAAAAGCCTTCTCTTTCGACCGCCAAACCTCTCAGGGGAGCCTTTGCAACCCTTTGGCAACATTTTTGAGTGAATTGCCAAAAGTCAGATTTTTGCTGAAATTGTGACCCCGGGGCTTAGGGATTTTTTCAAAAAAATGTTTTTCTGCCGGTTCAGTTGTTGAGGGCTGATTTCTTTTCCTGTGATAAAAAGCCTTCTGTTTCGACCGCCAAACCTCTCAGGGGAGCATTTGCAACCCTTTGGCACCATTTTTGAGTGAATTGGAGAACGTCAGATTTTTCCTGAAATTGTGACCCCGGGGCTTAGGGATTTTTTCAAAAAAATCTTTTTCTGCCGGTTCAGTTGTCGAGGGCTGATTTCTTTTCTGGTGATAAAAAGCTTTCTGTTTCGACCGCCAAACTCTCAGGGGAGCATATCCAAACCTTTGGCACCATTTTTGAGTGAATTGCCGAAAGTCTGATTTTTTATGAAATTGTGACCCCGGGGCTTAGGGATTTTTTCAAAAAAATCTTTTTCTGCCTGTTCAGTTGTTGAGGGCTGATTTCATTTCCTGTGATAAAAAGCCTACTGTTTCGACCGCCAAACCTCTCAGGGGAGCATTTGCAACCCTTTGGCACCATTTTTGAGTGAATTCCCGAAAGTCAGATTTTTGCAGAAATTGTGACCCCGGGGCTTAGGGATTTTTTCAAAAAAATCTTTTTCTGCCGCTTAAGTTGTCGAGGGCTGATTTCTTTTCTGGTGATAAAAAGCTTTCTGTTTCGACCGCCAAACCTCTCAGGGGAGCATTTGCAAACCTTTGGCACCATTTTTGAGTGAATTGCCGAAAGTCAGATTTTTGCTGAAATTGTGACTCCGGGGCTTAGGGATTTTTTCAAAAAAATCTTTTTCTGCCGGTTCAGTTGTCGAGGGCTGATTTCTTTTCCTGTGATAAAAAGCCTTCTGTTTCGACCGCCAAACCTCTCAGGGGAGCATTTGCAACCCTTTGGCACCATTTTTGAGTGAATTGCCGAAATTCAGATTTTTGATGAAATTGTGACCCCGGGGCTTAGGGATTTTTTCAAAAAAATCTTTTTCTGCCGGTTCAGTTGTCGAGGGCTGATTTCTTTTCTGGTGATAAAAAGCCTGCTGTTTCGACCGCCAAACCTCTCAGGGGAGCATTTGCAACCCTTTGGCACAATTTTTGAGTGAATTGCCGAAAGTCAGATTTTTGATGAAATTCTGACCCCGGGGCTTAGGGATTTTTTGAAATAATTCTTTATCAGCCGGTTAAGTTGTCAAGGGCTGGTTTCTTTTCCTGTGATAAAAAACCTTCTGTTTCGACCGCCAAACCTCTCAGGGGAGCATTTGCAACCCTTTGGCACCATTTTTGAGTGAATTGGAGAACGTCAGATTTTTGCTGAAATTGTGACCCCGGGGCTTAGGGATTTTTTCAAAAAAATCTTTTTCTGCCGCTTAAGTTGTCGAGGGCTGATTTCTTTTCCTGTGATAAAAAGCTTTCTGTTTCGACCGCCAAACTCTCAGGGGAGCATATGCAACCCTTTGGCACCATTTTTGAGTGAATTGCCGAAAGTCAGATTTTTGCTGAAATTGTGACCCCCGGGGCTTAGTGATTTTTTCATAAAAATCTTTTTCTGCCTGTTCAGTTGTTGACGGCTGATTTCTTTTCCTGTGATAAAAAGCCTTCTGTTTCGACCACCAAACCTCTCAGGGGAGCATTTGCAACCGTTTGGCACCATTTTTGAGTGAACTCCCGAAAGTCAGATTTTTGCTGAAATTGTGACCCCGGGGCTTAGGGGTTTTTTCAAAAAAATCTTTTTCTGCCGGTTCAGTTGTCGAGGGCTGATTTCTTTTCCTGAGATGAAAGGCTCTCTGTTTCTACCGCCAAACCTCTCAGGGGAGCATTTGCTACCCTTTTGCACCATTTTTGAGTGAATTGGGGAACGTCAGATTTTTGCAGAAATTGTTACCCCGGGGCTTACGGATTTTTTCAAATAAATCTTTTTCTGCCGCTTAAGTTGTCGAGGGCTGATTTCTTTCCTGTGATAAAAAGCCTTCTTTTTCGACCGCCAAACCTCTCAGGGGAGCATTTGCAACCCTTTGGCACCATTTTTGAGTGAATTGCCGAAAGTCAGATTTTTGCTGAAATTGTGACCCCGGGGCTTAGGGATTTTTTCAAAAAAATCTTTTTCTGTCGGTTAAGTTGTCGAGGGCTGATTTCTTTTCCTGTGATAAAAAGCCTTCTCTTTCGACCGCCAAACCTCTCAGGGGAGCCTTTGCAACCCTTTGGCACCATTTTAGAGTGAATTGCCGAAAGTCAGATTTTTGCTGCAATTGTGACCCCGGGGCTTAGGGATTTTTTGATAAAAATCTTTTTCTGCCGGTTAAGTTGTTGAGGGCTGATTTCATTTCCTGTGATAAAAAGCCTTCTGTTTCGACCGCCAAACATCTCAGGGGAGCATTTGCAACCCTTTGGCACCATTTTTGAGTGAATTGAAGAACGTCAGATTTTTTATGAAATTGTGACCCCGGGGCTTAGGGATTTTTTCAAAAAAATCTTTTTCTGCCGGTTAAGTTGTCGAGGGCTGATTTCTTTTTCTGTGGTAAAAAGCCTTCTCTTTCGACCGCCAAACCTCTCAGGGGACCATTTGCAACCCTTTGGCACCATTTTTGAGTGAATTGCCGAAAGTCAGATTTTTGATGAAATTGTGACCCCGGGGCTTAGGGATTTTTTCAAAAAAATCTTTTTCTGCCGGTTCAGTTGTTGAGAGCTGATTTCTTTTCCTGTGATAAAAAGCCTTCTGTTTCGACCGCCAAACCTCTCAGGGGAGCATTTGCAACCCTTTGGCACCATTTTTGAGTGAATTGGAGAACGTCAGATTATTGCTGAAATTGTGACCCCGGGGCTTAGGGATTTTTTCAAAAAAATCTTTTTCTGCCGCTTAAGTTGTTGAGGGCTGATTTCTTTCCTGTGATAAAAAGCCTTCTTTTTTGACCGCCAGACCTCTCAGGGGAGCATTTGCAACCCTTTGGAACCATTTTTGAGTGAATTGGAGAACGTCAGATTTTTGCTGAAATTGTGACCCCGGGGCTTAGGGATTTGTTCAAAAAATTCTTTTTCTGCCGCTTAAGTTGTCAAGGGCTGATTTCTTTCCTGTGATAAAAAGCCTTCTTTTTCGACCGCCAGACGTCTCAGGGGAGCATTTGCAACCCTTTGGAACCATTTTTGATTGAATTGGAGAACGTCAGATTTTTGCTGAAATTGTGACCCCGGGGTTTAGGGATTTTTTCAAAAAAATCTTTTTCTGCCGGTTAAGTTGTCGAGGGCTGATTTCTTTTTCTGTGATAAAAAGCCTTCTCTTTCGACCGCCAAACCTCTCAGGGGAGCCTTTGCAACCCTTTGGCACCATTTTTGAGTGAATTGCCGAAAGTCAGATTTTTGCTGAAATTGTGCCCCCTTAGGGATTTTTTCAAAAAAATCTTTTTCTGCCGGTTAAGTTGTCGAGGGCTATTTTCTTTTCTGGTGATAAAAAGCTTTCTGATTCGACCGCCAAACGCTCAGGGGAGCATATCCAAACCTTTGGCACCATTTTTGAGTGAATTGCCGAAAGTCTGATTTTTTATGAAATTGTGACCCCGGGCTTAGGGATTTTTTCAAAAAAATCTTTTTCTGCCTGTTCAGTTGTTGAGGGCTGATTTCATTTCCTGTGATAAAAAGCCTTCTGTTTCGACCGCCAAACCTCTCAGGGGAGCATTTGCAACCCTTTGGCACCATTTTTGAGTGAATTGCCGAAAGTCAGATTTTTGATGAAATTGTGACCCCGGGGCTTAGGGATTTTTTCAAAAAAATCTTTTTCTGCCGGTTCAGTTGTCGAGGGCTGATTTCTTTTCTGGTGATAAAAAGCCTTCTGTTTTCAGCGCCAAACCTCTCAGGGGAGCATTTGCAACCCCTTGGCACCATTTTTGAGTGAATTGCCGAAACTCGGATTTTTGATGAAATTGTGACTCCGGGGCTTAGGGATTTTTTCAAAAAAATCTTTTTCTGCCGGTTCAGTTGTCGAGGGCTGATTTCTTTTCCTGTGATAAAAAGCCTTCTGTTTCGACCGCCAAACCTCTCAGGGGAGCATTTGCAACCCTTTGGCACCATTTTTGAGTGAATTGCCGAAATTCAGATTTTTGATGAAATTGTGACCCCGGGGCTTAGGGATTTTTTCAAAAAAATCTTTTTCTGCCGGTTCAGTTGTCGAGGGCTGATTTCTTTTCTGGTGATAAAAAGCTTTCTGTTTCGACCGCCAAACTCTCAGGGGAGCATATCCAAACCTTTGGCACCATTTTTGAGTGAATTGCCGAAAGTCTGATTTTTTATGAAATTGTGACCCCGGGGCTTAGGGATTTTTTCAAAAAAATCTTTTTCTGCCTGTTCAGTTGTTGAGGGCTGATTTCATTTCCTGTGATAAAAAGCCTACTGTTTCGACCGCCAAACCTCTCAGGGGAGCATTTGCAACCCTTTGGCACCATTTTTGAGTGAATTCCCGAAAGTCAGATTTTTGCAGAAATTGTGACCCCGGGGCTTAGGGATTTTTTCAAAAAAATCTTTTTCTGCCGCTTAAGTTGTCGAGGGCTGATTTCTTTTCTGGTGATAAAAAGCTTTCTGTTTCGACCGCCAAACCTCTCAGGGGAGCATTTGCAAACCTTTGGCACCATTTTTGAGTGAATTGCCGAAAGTCAGATTTTTGCTGAAATTGTGACTCCGGGGCTTAGGGATTTTTTCAAAAAAATATTTTTCTGCCGGTTCAGTTGTCGAGGGCTGATTTCTTTTCCTGTGATAAAAAGCCTTCTGTTTCGACCGCCAAACCTCTCAGGGGAGCATTTGCAACCCTTTGGCACCATTTTTGAGTGAATTGCCGAAATTCAGATTTTTGATGAAATTGTGACCCCGGGGCTTAGGGATTTTTTCAAAAAAATCTTTTTCTGCCGGTTCAGTTGTCGAGGGCTGATTTCTTTTCTGGTGATAAAAAGCCTGCTGTTTCGACCGCCAAACCTCTCAGGGGAGCATTTGCAACCCTTTGGCACAATTTTTGAGTGAATTGCCGAAAGTCAGATTTTTGATGAAATTCTGACCCCGGGGCTTAGGGATTTTTTGAAATAATTCTTTATCAGCCGGTTAAGTTGTCAAGGGCTGGTTTCTTTTCCTGTGATAAAAAACCTTCTGTTTCGACCGCCAAACCTCTCAGGGGAGCATTTGCAACCCTTTGGCACCATTTTTGAGTGAATTGGAGAACGTCAGATTTTTGCTGAAATTGTGACCCCGGGGCTTAGGGATTTTTTCAAAAAAATCTTTTTCTGCCGCTTAAGTTGTCGAGGGCTGATTTCTTTTCCTGTGATAAAAAGCTTTCTGTTTCGACCGCCAAACTCTCAGGGGAGCATATGCAACCCTTTGGCACCATTTTTGAGTGAATTGCCGAAAGTCAGATTTTTGCTGAAATTGTGACCCCGGGGCTTAGTGATTTTTTCATAAAAATCTTTTTCTGCCTGTTCAGTTGTTGACGGCTGATTTCTTTTCCTGTGATAAAAAGCCTTCTGTTTCGACCACCAAACCTCTCAGGGGAGCATTTGCAACCGTTTGGCACCATTTTTGAGTGAACTCCCGAAAGTCAGATTTTTGCTGAAATTGTGACCCCGGGGCTTAGGGGTTTTTTCAAAAAAATCTTTTTCTGCCGGTTCAGTTGTCGAGGGCTGATTTCTTTTCCTGAGATGAAAGGCTCTCTGTTTCTACCGCCAAACCTCTCAGGGGAGCATTTGCTACCCTTTTGCACCATTTTTGAGTGAATTGGGGAACGTCAGATTTTTGCAGAAATTGTTACCCCGGGGCTTACGGATTTTTTCAAATAAATCTTTTTCTGCCGCTTAAGTTGTCGAGGGCTGATTTCTTTCCTGTGATAAAAAGCCTTCTTTTTCGACCGCCAAACCTCTCAGGGGAGCATTTGCAACCCTTTGGCACCATTTTTGAGTGAATTGCCGAAAGTCAGATTTTTGCTGAAATTGTGACCCCGGGGCTTAGGGATTTTTTCAAAAAAATCTTTTTCTGTCGGTTAAGTTGTCGAGGGCTGATTTCTTTTCCTGTGATAAAAAGCCTTCTCTTTCGACCGCCAAACCTCTCAGGGGAGCCTTTGCAACCCTTTGGCACCATTTTAGAGTGAATTGCCGAAAGTCAGATTTTTGCTGAAATTGTGACCCCGGGGCTTAGGGATTTTTTGATAAAAATCTTTTTCTGCCGGTTAAGTTGTTGAGGGCTGATTTCATTTCCTGTGATAAAAAGCCTTCTGTTTCGACCGCCAAACATCTCAGGGGAGCATTTGCAACCCTTTGGCACCATTTTTGAGTGAATTGAAGAACGTCAGATTTTTTATGAAATTGTGACCCCGGGGCTTAGGGATTTTTTCAAAAAAATCTTTTTCTGCCGGTTAAGTTGTCGAGGGCTGATTTCTTTTTCTGTGGTAAAAAGCCTTCTCTTTCGACCGCCAAACCTCTCAGGGGACCATTTGCAACCCTTTGGCACCATTTTTGAGTGAATTGCCGAAAGTCAGATTTTTGATGAAATTGTGACCCCGGGGCTTAGGGATTTTTTCAAAAAAATCTTTTTCTGCCGGTTCAGTTGTTGAGAGCTGATTTCTTTTCCTGTGATAAAAAGCCTTCTGTTTCGACCGCCAAACCTCTCAGGGGAGCATTTGCAACCCTTTGGCACCATTTTTGAGTGAATTGGAGAACGTCAGATTATTGCTGAAATTGTGACCCCGGGGCTTAGGGATTTTTTCAAAAAAATCTTTTTCTGCCGCTTAAGTTGTTGAGGGCTGATTTCTTTCCTGTGATAAAAAGCCTTCTTTTTTGACCGCCAGACCTCTCAGGGGAGCATTTGCAACCCTTTGGAACCATTTTTGAGTGAATTGGAGAACGTCAGATTTTTGCTGAAATTGTGACCCCGGGGCTTAGGGATTTGTTCAAAAAATTCTTTTTCTGCCGCTTAAGTTGTCAAGGGCTGATTTCTTTCCTGTGATAAAAAGCCTTCTTTTTCGACCGCCAGACGTCTCAGGGGAGCATTTGCAACCCTTTGGAACCATTTTTGATTGAATTGGAGAACGTCAGATTTTTGCTGAAATTGTGACCCCGGGGTTTAGGGATTTTTTCAAAAAAATCTTTTTCTGCCGGTTAAGTTGTCGAGGGCTGATTTCTTTTTCTGTGATAAAAAGCCTTCTCTTTCGACCGCCAAACCTCTCAGGGGAGCCTTTGCAACCCTTTGGCACCATTTTTGAGTGAATTGCCGAAAGTCAGATTTTTGCTGAAATTGTGCCCCCTTAGGGATTTTTTCAAAAAAATCTTTTTCTGCCGGTTAAGTTGTCGAGGGCTATTTTCTTTTCTGGTGATAAAAAGCTTTCTGATTCGACCGCCAAACGCTCAGGGGAGCATATCCAAACCTTTGGCACCATTTTTGAGTGAATTGCCGAAAGTCTGATTTTTTATGAAATTGTGACCCCGGGCTTAGGGATTTTTTCAAAAAAATCTTTTTCTGCCTGTTCAGTTGTTGAGGGCTGATTTCATTTCCTGTGATAAAAAGCCTTCTGTTTCGACCGCCAAACCTCTCAGGGGAGCATTTGCAACCCTTTGGCACCATTTTTGAGTGAATTGCCGAAAGTCAGATTTTTGATGAAATTGTGACCCCGGGGCTTAGGGATTTTTTCAAAAAAATCTTTTTCTGCCGGTTCAGTTGTCGAGGGCTGATTTCTTTTCTGGTGATAAAAAGCCTTCTGTTTTCAGCGCCAAACCTCTCAGGGGAGCATTTGCAACCCCTTGGCACCATTTTTGAGTGAATTGCCGAAACTCAGATTTTTGATGAAATTGTGACTCCGGGGCTTAGGGATTTTTTCAAAAAAATCTTTTTCTGCCGGTTCAGTTGTCGAGGGCTGATTTCTTTTCCTGTGATAAAAAGCCTTCTGTTTCGACCGCCAAACCTCTCAGGGGAGCATTTGCAACCCTTTGGCACCATTTTTGAGTGAATTGCCGAAATTCAGATTTTTGATGAAATTGTGACCCCGGGGCTTAGGGATTTTTTCAAAAAAATATTTTTCTGCCGGTTCAGTTGTCGAGGGCTGATTTCTTTTCTGGTGATAAAAAGCCTGCTGTTTCGACCGCCAAACCTCTCAGGGGAGCATTTGCAACCCTTTGGCACAATTTTTGAGTGAATTGCCGAAACTCAGATTTTTGATGAAATTCTGACCCCGGGGCTTAGGGATTTTTTGAAATAATTCTTTATCTGCCGGTTAAGTTGTCAAGGGCTGATTTCTTTTCCTGTGATAAAAAACCTTCTGTTTCGACCGCCAAACCTCTCAGGGGAGCATTTGCAACCCTTTGGCACCATTTTTGAGTGAATTGGAGAACGTCAGATTTTTCCTGAAATTGTGACCCCGGGGCTTAGGGATTTTTTCAAAAAAATCTTTTCCTGCCGGTTAAGTTGTCGAGGGCTGATTTCTTTTCCTGTGATAAAAAGCCTTCTCTTTCGACCGCCAAACCTCTCAGGGGAGCCTTTGCAACCCTTTGGCACCATTTTTGAGTGAATTGCCGAAAGTCAGATTTTTGCTGAAATTGTGACCCCGGGGCTTAGTGATTTTTTCATAAAAATCTTTTTCTGCCTGTTCAGTTGTTGACGGCTGATTTCTTTTCCTGTGATAAAAAGCCTTCTGTTTCGACCACCAAACCTCTCAGGGGAGCATTTGCAACCGTTTGGCACCATTTTTGAGTGAACTCCCGAAAGTCTGATTTTTGCTGAAATTGTGACCCCGGGGCTTAGGGGTTTTTTCAAAAAAATCTTTTTCTGCCGGTTCAGTTGTCGAGGGCTGATTTCTTTTCCTGAGATAAAAGGCTCTTTGTTTCTACCACCAAACCTCTCAGGAGAGCATTTGCTACCCTTTTGCACCATTTTTGAGTGAATTGGGGAACGTCAGATTTTTGCAGAAATTGTGACCCCGGGGCTTAGGGATTTTTTGATAAAAATCTTTTTCTGCCGGTTAAGTTGTTGAGGGCTGATTTCATTTCCTGTGATAAAAAGCCTTCTGTTTCGACCGCCAAACATCTCAGGGGAGCATTTGCAACCCTTTGGCACCATTTTTGAGTGAATTGCCGAAAGTCAGATTTTTGCTGAAATTGTGACCCCGGGGCTTAGGGATTTTTTCAAAAAAATCTTTTTCTGCCGGTTAAGTTGTCGAGGGCTGATTTCTGTTTCTGTGGTAAAAAGCCTTCTCTTTCGACCACCAAACATCTCAGGGGAGCATTTGCAACCCTTTGGCACCATTTTTGAGTGAATTGCCGAAAGTCAGATTTATGATGAAATTGTGACCCCGGGGCTTAGGGATATTTTCAAAAAAATCTTTTTCTGCCGCTTAAGTTGTCAAGGGTTGATTTCTTGTCCTGTGATAAAAAGCCTTCTCTTTCGACCACCAAACCTCTCAGGGGAGCATTTGCAACCCTTTGGCACCATTTTTGAGTGAATTGGAGAACGTCAGATTTTTGCTGAAATTGTGACCCCGGGGCTTATGGATTTTTTCAAAAAAATCTTTTCCTGCCGGTTAAGTTGTCGAGGGCTGATTTCTTTTCCTGTGATAAAAAGCCTTCTCTTTCGACCGCCAAACCTCTCAGGGGAGCCTTTGCAACCCTTTGGCACCATTTTTGAGTGAATTGCCGAAAGTCAGATTTTTGCTGAAATTGTGACCCCGGGGCTTAGTGATTTTTTCATAAAAATCTTTTTCTGCCTGTTCAGTTGTTGACGGCTGATTTCTTTTCCTGTGATAAAAAGCCTTCTGTTTCGACCACCAAACCTCTCAGGGGAGCATTTGCAACCGTTTGGCATCATTTTTGAGTGAACTCCCGAAAGTCAGATTTTTGCTGAAATTGTGACCCCGGGGCTTAGGGGTTTTTTCAAAAAAATCTTTTTCTGCCGGTTCAGTTGTCGAGGGCTGATTTCTTTTCCTGAGATAAAAGGCTCTTTGTTTCTACCACCAAACCTCTCAGGAGAGCATTTGCTACCCTTTTGCACCATTTTTGAGTGAATTGGGGAACGTCAGATTTTTGCAGAAATTGTTACCCCGGGGCTTAGGGATTTTTTCAAAAAAATCTTTTTCTGCCGGTTAAGTTGTCGAGCGCTGATTTCTTTTTCTGTGATAAAAAGCCTTCTCTTTCGACCGCCAAACCTCTCAGGGGAGCCTTTGCAACCCTTTGGCACCATTTTTGAGTGAATTGCCGAAAGTCAGATTTATGATGAAATTGTGACCCCGGGGCTTAGGGATTTTTTCAAAAAAATCTTTTTCTGCCGCTTAAGTTGTCAAGGGTTGATTTCTTGTCCTGTGATAAAAAGCCTTCTCTTTCGACCACCAAACCTCTCAGGGGAGCATTTGCAACCCTTTGGCACCATTTTTGAGTGAATTGGAGAACGTCAGATTTTTGCTGAAATTGTGACCCCGGGGCTTATGGATTTTTTCAAAAAAATCTTTTCCTGCCGGTTAAGTTGTCGAGGGCTGATTTCTTTTCCTGTGATAAAAAGCCTTCTCTTTCGACCGCCAAACCTCTCAGGGGAGCCTTTGCAACCCTTTGGCACCATTTTTGAGTGAATTGCCGAAAGTCAGATTTTTGCTGAAATTGTGACCCCGGGGCTTAGTGATTTTTTCATAAAAATCTTTTTCTGCCTGTTCAGTTGTTGACGGCTGATTTCTTTTCCTGTGATAAAAAGCCTTCTGTTTCGACCACCAAACCTCTCAGGGGAGCATTTGCAACCGTTTGGCATCATTTTTGAGTGAACTCCCGAAAGTCAGATTTTTGCTGAAATTGTGACCCCGGGGCTTAGGGGTTTTTTCAAAAAAATCTTTTTCTGCCGGTTCAGTTGTCGAGGGCTGATTTCTTTTCCTGTGATAAAAAGCCTTCTGTTTCGACCGCCAAACATCTCAGGGGAGCATTTGCAACCCTTTGGCACCATTTTTGAGTGAATTGCCGAAAGTCAGATTTTTGCTGAAATTGTGACCCCGGGGCTTAGGGATTTTTTCAAAAAAATCTTTTTCTGCCGGTTAAGTTGTCGAGCGCTGATTTCTTTTCTGGTGATAAAAAGCCTGCTGTTTCGACCGCCAAACCTCTCAGGGGAGCATTTGCAACCCTTTGGCACCATTTTTGAGTGAATTGCCGAAATTCAGATTTTTGATGAAATTGTGACCCCCGGGGCTTAGGGATTTTTTCAAAAAAATATTTTTGTGCCGGTTCAGTTGTCGAGGGCTGATTTCTTTTCTGGTGATAAAAAGCCTGCTGTTTCGACCGCCAAACCTCTCAGGGGAGCATTTGCAACCCTTTGGCACAATTTTTGAGTGAATTGCCGAAACTCAGATTTTTGATGAAATTCTGACCCCGGGGCTTAGGGATTTTTTGAAATAATTCTTTATCTGCCGGTTAAGTTGTCAAGGGCTGATTTCTTTTCCTGTGATAAAAAACCTTCTGTTTCGACCGCCAAACCTCTCAGGGGAGCATTTGCAACCCTTTGGCACCATTTTTGAGTGAATTGGAGAACGTCAGATTTTTGCTGAAATTGTGACCCCGGGGCTTAGGGATTTTTTCAAAAAAATATTTTTGTGCCGGTTCAGTTGTCGAGGGCTGATTTCTTTTCTGGTGATAAAAAGCCTGCTGTTTCGACCGCCAAACCTCTCAGGGGAGCATTTGCAACCCTTTGGCACAATTTTTGAGTGAATTGCCGAAACTCAGATTTTTCCTGAAATTGTGACCCCGGGGCTTAGGGATTTTTTGAAATAATTCTTTATCTGCCGGTTAAGTTGTCAAGGGCTGATTTCTTTTCCTGTGATAAAAAACCTTCTGTTTCGACCGCCAAACCTCTCAGGGGAGCATTTGCAACCCTTTGGCACCATTTTTGAGTGAATTGGAGAACGTCAGATTTTTGCTGAAATTGTGACCCCGGGGCTTAGGGATTTTTTCAAAAAAATCTTTTTCTGCCGCTTAAGTTGTCGAGGGCTGATTTCTCTCCTGTGATAAAAAGCCTTCTTTTTTGACCGCCAGACCTCTCAGGGGAGCATTTGCAACCCTTTGGCACCATTTTTGAGTGAATTGGAGAACGTCAGATTTTTCCTGAAATTGTGACCCCGGGGCTTAGGGATTTGTTCAAAAAATTCTTTTTCTGCCGCTTAAGTTGTCGAGGGCTGATTTCTTTCCTGTGATAAAAAGCCTTCTTTTTCGACCGCCAGACCTCTCAGGGGAGCATTTGCAACCCTTTGGCACCATTTTTGAGTGAATTGGAGAACGTCAGATTTTTGCTGAAATTGTGACCCCGGGGCTTAGGGATTTTTTCAAAAAAATCTTTTTCTGCCGGTTAAGTTGTCGAGGGCTGATTTCTTTTTCTGTGATAAAAAGCCTTCTCTTTCGACCGCCAAACCTCTCAGGGGAGCCTTTGCAACCCTTTGTCACCATTTTTGAGTGAATTGCCGAAAGTCAGATTTTTGCTGAAATTGTGCCCCCTTAGGGATTTTTTCAAAAAAATCTTTTTCTGCCGCTTAAGTTGTCGAGGGCTGATTTCTTTTCTGGTGATAAAAAGCTTCTGTTTCGACCGCCAAACTCTCAGGGGAGCATTTGCAACCCTTTGGCCCCATTTTTGAGTGAATTGGAGAACGTCAGATTTTTGATGAAATTGTGACCCCGGGGCTTAGGGATTTTTTCAAAAAAATCTTTTTCTGCCTGTTCAGTTGTTGAGGGCTGATTTCATTTCCTGTGATAAAAAGCCTACTGTTTCGACCGCCAAACCTCTCAGGGGAGCATTTGCAACCCTTTGGCACCATTTTTGAGTGAATTCCCGAAAGTCAGATTTTTGCAGAAATTGTGACCCCGGGCCTTAGGGATTTTTTCAAAAAAATCTTTTTCTGCAGCTTAAGTTGTCGAGGGCTGATTTCTTTTCTGGTGATAAAAAGCTTTCTGTTTCGACCGCCAAACCTCTCAGGGGAGCATATGCAAACCTTTGGCACCATTTTTGAGTGAATCGCCGAAAGTCAGATTTTTGCTGAAATTGTGACCCCGGGGCTTAGTGATTTTTTCATAAAAATCTTTTTCTGCCTGTTCAGTTGTTGACGGCTGATTTCTTTTCCTGTGATAAAAAGCCTTCTGTTTCGACCACCAAACCTCTCAGGGGAGCATTTCCAACCGTTTGGCACCATTTTTGAGTGAACTCCCGAAAGTCAGATTTTTGCTGAAATTGTGACCCCGGGGCTTAGGGGTTTTTTCAAAAAAATCTTTTTCTGCCGGTTCAGTTGTCGAGGGCTGATTTCTTTTCCTGAGATAAAAGGCTCTTTGTTTCTACCACCAAACCTCTCAGGAGAGCATTTGCTACCCTTTTGCACCATTTTTGAGTGAATTGGGGAACGTCAGATTTTTGCAGAAATTGTTACCCCGGGGCTTAGGGATTTTTTCAAAAAAATCTTTTTCTGCCGGTTAAGTTGTCGAGCGCTGATTTCTTTTTCTGTGATAAAAAGCCTTCTCTTTCGACCGCCAAACCTCTCAGGGGAGCCTTTGCAACCCTTTGGCACCATTTTTGAGTGAATTGCCGAAAGTCAGATTTATGATGAAATTGTGACCCCGGGGCTTAGGGATTTTTTCTAAAAAATCTTTTTCTGCCGCTTAAGTTGTCAAGGGTTGATTTCTTGTCCTGTGATAAAAAGCCTTCTCTTTCGACCACCAAACCTCTCAGGGGAGCATTTGCAACCCTTTGGCACCATTTTTGAGTGAATTGGAGAACGTCAGATTTTTGCTGAAATTGTGACCCCGGGACTTAGGGATTTTTTCAAAAAAATCTTTTTCTGCCGCTTAAGTTGTCGAGGGATGATTTCTTTCCTGTGATAAAAAGCCTACTGTTTCGACCGCCAAACCTCTCAGGGGAGCATTTGCAACCCTTTGGCACCATTTTTGAGTGAATTGCCGAAAGTCAGATTTTTACTGAAATTGTGACCCCGGGGCTTAGGGATTTTTTCAAAGAAATCTTTTTCTGCCGCTTAAGTTGTCGAGGGCTGATTTCTTTTTCTGTGATAAAAAGCCTTCTCTTTCGACCACCAAACATCTGAGGGGACCATTTGCAACCCTTTGGCACCATTTTTGAGTGAATTGCCGAAAGTCAGATTTTTGATGAAATTGTGACCCCGGGGCTTAGGGATTTTTTCAAAAAAAAATTTTCTGCCGGTTCAGTTGCTGAGGGCTGATTTCTTTTCCTGTGATAAAAAGCCTTCTGTTTCGACCGCCAAACCTCTCAGGGGAGCATTTGCAACCCTTTGGCACCATTTTTGAGTGAATTGGAGAACGTCAGATTTTTGCTGAAATTGTGACCCCGGGGCTTACGGATTTTTTCAAAAAAATCTTTTTCTGCCGCTTAAGTTGTCGAGGGCTGATTTCTTTCCTGTGATAAAAAGCCTTCTTTTTTGATCGCCAGACCTCTCAGGGGAGCATTTGCAACCCTTTGGCACCATTTTTGAGTGAATTGGAGAACGTCAGATTTTTGCTGAAATTGTGACCCCGGGGCTTAGGGATTTGTTCAAAAAATTCTTTTTCTGCCGCTTAAGTTGTCGAGGGCTGATTTCTTTCCTGTGATAAAAAGCCTTCTTTTTCGACCGCCAGACCTCTCAGGGGAGCATTTGCAACCCTTTGGCACCATTTTTGAGTGAATTGGAGAACGTCAGATTTTTGCTGAAATTGTGACCCCGGGGCTTAGGGATTTTTTCAAAAAAATCTTTTTCTGCCGGTTAAGTTGTCGAGGGCTGATTTCTTTTTCTGTGATAAAAAGCCTTCTCTTTCGACCGCCAAACCTCTCAGGGGAGCCTTTGCAACCCTTTGTCACCATTTTTGAGTGAATTGCCGAAAGTCAGATTTTTGCTGAAATTGTGCCCCCTTAGGGATTTTTTCAAAAAAATCTTTTTCTGCCGCTTAAGTTGTCGAGGGCTGATTTCTTTTCTGGTGATAAAAAGCTTTCTGTTTCGACCGCCAAACTCTCAGGGGAGCATTTGCAACCCTTTGGCATCATTTTTGAGTGAATTCCCGAAAGTCAGATTTTTGCAGAAATTGTGACCCCGGGGCTTAGGGATTTTTTCAAAAAAATCTTTTTCTGCCGGTTCAGTTGTCGAGGGCTGATTTCTTTTCCTGTGATAAAAAGCCTTCTGTTTCGACCGCCAAACCTCTCAGGGGAGCATTTGCAACCCTTTGGCACCATTTTTGAGTGAATTGCAAAAATTCAGATTTTTGATGAAATTGTGACCCCGGGGCTTAGGGATTTTTTCAAAAAAATCTTTTTCTGCCGGTTAAGTTGTTGAGGGCTGATTTCTTTTCTGGTGATAAAAAGCCTGCTGTTTCGACCGCCAAACCTCTCAGGGGAGCATTTGCAACCCTTTGGCACAATTTTTGAGTGAATTGCCGAAACTCAGATTTTTGCTGAAATTGTGACCCTGGGGCTTAGGGATTTTTTCAAAAAAATCTTTTTCTGCCGGTTCAGTTGTCGAGGGCTGATTTCTTTTCCTGTGATAAAAAGCCTTCTCTTTCGACCGCCAAACCTCTCAGGGGAGCATTTGCAACCCTTTGGCACCATTTTTGAGTGAATTGGAGAACGTCAGATTTTTGCTGAAATTGTGACGCCGGGGCTTAGGGATTTTTTCAAAAAAATCTTTTTCTGCCGCTTAAGTTGTCGGGGGCTGATTTCTTTTCCTGTTATAAAAAGCTTTCTGTTTCGACCGCCAAACTCTCAGGGGAGCATATGCAACCCTTTGGCACCATTTTTGAGTGTATTGCCGAAAGTCAGATTTTTGGTGAAATTGTGACCCCGGGGCTTAGGGATTTTTTCAAAAAAATCTTTTTCTGCCGGTTGAGTTGTCGAGGGCTGATTTCTTTTCCTGTGATAAAAAGCCTTCTGTTTCGACCGCCAAACCTCTCAGGGGAGCATTTGCAACCTTTTGGCACCATTTTTGAGTGAATTGGAGAATGTCAGATTTTTGCTGAAATTGTGACCCCGGGGCTTAGGGATTTTTTCAAAAAAATCTTTTTCTGCCGCTTAAGTTGTCGAGGGCTGATTTCTTTTCCGGTGATAAAAAGCTTTCTGTTTCGACCGCCAAACTCTCAGGGGAGCATATGCAACCCTTTGGCACCATTTTTGAGTGAATTGCCGAAAGTCAGATTTTTGCTGAAATTGTGACCCCGGGGCTTAGGGATTTTTTCCAAAAAATCTTTTTCTGCCTGTTCAGTTGTTGAGGGCTGATTTCTTTTCCTGTGATAAAAAGCCTTCTGTTTCGACCGCCAAACCTCTCAGGGGAGCATTTCCAACCCTTTGGCACCATTTTTGATTGAATTGCCGAAAGTCAGATTTTTGATGAAATTGTGACCCCGGGGCTTAGGGATTTTTTCAAAAAAATCTTTTTCGGCCGCTTAAGTTGTCGAGGGCTGATTTCTTTTCCTGTGATAAAAAGCCTTCTGTTTCGACCGCCAAAAATCTCAGGGGAGCATTTGCAACCCTTTGGCACCATTTTTGAGTGAATTGAAGAACGTCAGATTTTTTATGAAATTTTGACCCCGGGGCTTAGGGATTTTTTCAAAAAAATCTTTTTCTGCCGGTTAAGTTGTCGAGGGCTGATTTCTTTTTCTGTGGTAAAAAGCCTTCTCTTTCGACCACCAAACATCTCAGGGGAGCATTTGCAACCCTTTGGCACCATTTTTGAGTGAATTGCCGAAAGTCAGATTTATGATGAAATTGTGACCCCGGGGCTTAGGGATTTTTTCTAAAAAATCTTTTTCTGCCGCTTAAGTTGTCAAGGGTTGATTTCTTGTCCTGTGATAAAAAGCCTTCTCTTTCGACCACCAAACCTCTCAGGGGAGCATTTGCAACCCTTTGGCACCATTTTTGAGTGAATTGGAGAACGTCAGATTTTTGCTGAAATTGTGACCCCGGGACTTAGGGATTTTTTCAAAAAAATCTTTTTCTGCCGCTTAAGTTGTCGAGGGATGATTTCTTTCCTGTGATAAAAAGCCTACTGTTTCGACCGCCAAACCTCTCAGGGGAGCATTTGCAACCCTTTGGCACCATTTTTGAGTGAATTGCCGAAAGTCAGATTTTTACTGAAATTGTGACCCCGGGGCTTAGGGATTTTTTCAAAGAAATCTTTTTCTGCCGCTTAAGTTGTCGAGGGCTGATTTCTTTTTCTGTGATAAAAAGCCTTCTCTTTCGACCACCAAACATCTGAGGGGACCATTTGCAACCCTTTGGCACCATTTTTGAGTGAATTGCCGAAAGTCAGATTTTTGATGAAATTGTGACCCCGGGGCTTAGGGATTTTTTCAAAAAAAATTTTTCTGCCGGTTCAGTTGCTGAGGGCTGATTTCTTTTCCTGTGATAAAAAGCCTTCTGTTTCGACCGCCAAACCTCTCAGGGGAGCATTTGCAACCCTTTGGCACCATTTTTGAGTGAATTGGAGAACGTCAGATTTTTGCTGAAATTGTGACCCCGGGGCTTACGGATTTTTTCAAAAAAATCTTTTTCTGCCGCTTAAGTTGTCGAGGGCTGATTTCTTTCCTGTGATAAAAAGCCTTCTTTTTTGACCGCCAGACCTCTCAGGGGAGCATTTGCAACCCTTTGGCACCATTTTTGAGTGAATTGGAGAACGTCAGATTTTTGCTGAAATTGTGACCCCGGGGCTTAGGGATTTGTTCAAAAAATTCTTTTTCTGCCGCTTAAGTTGTCGAGGGCTGATTTCTTTCCTGTGATAAAAAGCCTTCTTTTTCGACCGCCAGACCTCTCAGGGGAGCATTTGCAACCCTTTGGCACCATTTTTGAGTGAATTGGAGAACGTCAGATTTTTGCTGAAATTGTGACCCCGGGGCTTAGGGATTTTTTCAAAAAAATCTTTTTCTGCCGGTTAAGTTGTCGAGGGCTGATTTCTTTTTCTGTGATAAAAAGCCTTCTCTTTCGACCGCCAAACCTCTCAGGGGAGCCTTTGCAACCCTTTGTCACCATTTTTGAGTGAATTGCCGAAAGTCAGATTTTTGCTGAAATTGTGCCCCCTTAGGGATTTTTTCAAAAAAATCTTTTTCTGCCGCTTAAGTTGTCGAGGGCTGATTTCTTTTCTGGTGATAAAAAGCTTTCTGTTTCGACCGCCAAACTCTCAGGGGAGCATTTGCAACCCTTTGGCACCATTTTTGAGTGAATTGGAGAACGTCAGATTTTTGATGAAATTGTGACCCCGGGGCTTAGGGATTTTTTCAAAAAAATCTTTTTCTGCCTGTTCAGTTGTTGAGGGCTGATTTCATTTCCTGTGATAAAAAGCCTACTGTTTCGACCGCCAAACCTCTCAGGGGAGCATTTGCAACCCTTTGGCATCATTTTTGAGTGAATTCCCGAAAGTCAGATTTTTGCAGAAATTGTGACCCCGGGGCTTAGGGATTTTTTCAAAAAAATCTTTTTCTGCCGGTTCAGTTGTCGAGGGCTGATTTCTTTTCCTGTGATAAAAAGCCTTCTGTTTCGACCGCCAAACCTCTCAGGGGAGCATTTGCAACCCTTTGGCACCATTTTTGAGTGAATTGCAAAAATTCAGATTTTTGATGAAATTGTGACCCCGGGGCTTAGGGATTTTTTCAAAAAAATCTTTTTCTGCCGGTTAAGTTGTTGAGGGCTGATTTCTTTTCTGGTGATAAAAAGCCTGCTGTTTCGACCGCCAAACCTCTCAGGGGAGCATTTGCAACCCTTTGGCACAATTTTTGAGTGAATTGCCGAAATTCAGATTTTTGCTGAAATTGTGACCCTGGGGCTTAGGGATTTTTTCAAAAAAATCTTTTTCTGCCGGTTCAGTTGTCGAGGGCTGATTTCTTTTCCTGTGATAAAAAGCCTTCTCTTTCGACCGCCAAACCTCTCAGGGGAGCATTTGCAACCCTTTGGCACCATTTTTGAGTGAATTGGAGAACGTCAGATTTTTGCTGAAATTGTGACGCCGGGGCTTAGGGATTTTTTCAAAAAAATCTTTTTCTGCCGCTTAAGTTGTCGAGGGCTGATTTCTTTTCCTGTTATAAAAAGCTTTCTGTTTCGACCGCCAAACTCTCAGGGGAGCATATGCAACCCTTTGGCACCATTTTTGAGTGTATTGCCGAAAGTCAGATTTTTGGTGAAATTGTGACCCCGGGGCTTAGGGATTTTTTCAAAAAAATCTTTTTCTGCCGGTTGAGTTGTCGAGGGCTGATTTCTTTTCCTGTGATAAAAAGCCTTCTGTTTCGACCGCCAAACCTCTCAGGGGAGCATTTGCAACCTTTTGGCACCATTTTTGAGTGAATTGGAGAATGTCAGATTTTTGCTGAAATTGTGACCCCGGGGCTTAGGGATTTTTTCAAAAAAATCTTTTTCTGCCGCTTAAGTTGTCGAGGGCTGATTTCTTTTCCGGTGATAAAAAGCTTTCTGTTTCGACCGCCAAACTCTCAGGGGAGCATATGCAACCCTTTGGCACCATTTTTGAGTGAATTGCCGAAAGTCAGATTTTTGCTGAAATTGTGACCCCGGGGCTTAGGGATTTTTTCCAAAAAATCTTTTTCTGCCTGTTCAGTTGTTGAGGGCTGATTTCTTTTCCTGTGATAAAAAGCCTTCTGTTTCGACCGCCAAACCTCTCAGGGGAGCATTTCCAACCCTTTGGCACCATTTTTGATTGAATTGCCGAAAGTCAGATTTTTGATGAAATTGTGACCCCGGGGCTTAGGGATTTTTTCAAAAAAATCTTTTTCGGCCGCTTAAGTTGTCGAGGGCTGATTTCTTTTCCTGTGATAAAAAGCTTTCTGTTTCGACCGCCAGACTCTCAGGGGAGCATATGCAACCCTTTGGCACCATTTTTGAGTGAATTGCCGAAAGTCAGATTTTTGCTGAAATTGTGACCCCGGGGCTTAGGGATTTTTTCAAAAAAATCTTTTTCTGCCGGTTCAGTTGTCGAGGGCTGATTTCTTTTCTGGTGATAAAAAGCCTTCTGTTTCGACCGCCAAACCTCTCAGGGGAGCATTTCCAACCCTTTGGCACCATTTTTGAGTGAATTGGAGTACGTCAGATTTTTGCTGAAATTGTGACCCCGGGGCTTAGGGATTTTTTCAAAAAAAAATTTTTTTGCCGGTTCAGTTGTCGAGGGCTGATTTCTTTTCTGGTGATAAAAAGCCTTCTGTTTCGACCGCCAAACCTCTCAGGGGAGCATTTGCAACCCTTTGGCACCATTTTTGAGTGAATTGATGAAAGTCAGATTTCTGATGAAATTGTAACCCCGGGCCTTAGGGATTTTTTAAAAAAAATCTTTTTCTGCCGGTTCAGTTGTCGAGGGCTGATTTCTTTTCCTGTGATAAAAAGCCTTCTGTTTCGACCGCCAAACCTCTCAGGGGAGCATTTGCAACCCTTTGGTACCATTTTTGAGTGAATTGGAGAACGTCAGATTTCTGCTGAAATTGTGACCCCGGGGCTTAGGGATTTTTTCAAAAAAATCTTTTTCTGCCGGTTCAGTTGTCGAGGGCTGATTTCTTTTTTGGTGATAAAAAGCCTTCTGTTTCGACCGCCAAACCTCTCAGGGGAGCATTTCCAACCCTTTGGCACCATTTTTGAGTGAATTGACGAAAGTCAGTTTTCTGATGAAATTGTAACCCCGGGCCTTAGGGATTTTTTTAAAAAAATCTTTTTCTGCCGGTTCAGTTGTCGAGGGCTGATTTCTTTTCCTGTGATAAAAAGCCTTCTCTTTCGACCGCCAAACCTCTCAGGGGAGCATTTGCAACCCTTTGGCACCATTTTTGAGTGAATTGGAGAATGTCAGATTTTTGCTGAAATTGTGACCCCGGGGCTTAGGGATTTTTTCAAAAAAATCATTTTCTGCCGCTTAAGTTGTTGAGGGCTGATTTCTTTTCCTGTGATAAAAAGCTTTCTGTTTCGACCGCCAAACTCTCAGGGGAGCATATGCAACCCTTTGGCACCATTTTTGAGTGAATTGCCGAAAGTCAGATTTTTGCTGAAATTGTGACCCCGGGGCTTAAGGATTTTTTTTCCAAAAAATCTTTTTCTGCCTGTTCAGTTGTTGAGGGCTGATTTCTTTTCCTGTGATAAAAAGCCTTCTGTTTCGACCGCCAAACCTCTCAGGGGAGCATTTCCAACCCTTTGGCACCATTTTTGATTGAATTGCCGAAAGTCAGATTTTTGATGAAATTGTGACCCCGGGGCTTAGGGATTTTTTCAAAAAAATCTTTTTCGGCCGCTTAAGTTGTCGAGGGCTGATTTCTTTTCCTGTGATAAAAAGCTTTCTGTTTCGACCGCCAGACTCTCAGGGGAGCATATGCAACCCTTTGGCACCATTTTTGAGTGAATTGCCGAAAGTCAGATTTTTGCTGAAATTGTGACCCCGGGGCTTAGGGATTTTTTCAAAAAAATCTTTTTCTGCCGGTTCAGTTGTCGAGGGCTGATTTCTTTTCTGGTGATAAAAAGCCTTCTGTTTCGACCGCCAAACCTCTCAGGGGAGCATTTCCAACCCTTTGGCACCATTTTTGAGTGAATTGGAGTACGTCAGATTTTTGCTGAAATTGTGACCCCGGGGCTTAGGGATTTTTTCAAAAAAATCTTTTTCTGCCGGTTCAGTTGTCGAGGGCTGATTTCTTTTCTGGTGATAAAAAGCCTTCTGTTTCAACCGCCAAACCTCTCAGGGGAGCATTTGCAACCCTTTGGCACCATTTTTGAGTGAATTGATGAAAGTCAGATTTCTGATGAAATTGTAACCCCGGGCCTTAGGGATTTTTTAAAAAAAATCTTTTTCTGCCGGTTCAGTTGTCGAGGGCTGATTTCTTTTCCTGTGATAAAAAGCCTTCTGTTTCGACCGCCAAACCTCTCAGGGGAGCATTTGCAACCCTTTGGTACCATTTTTGAGTGAATTGGAGAACGTCAGATTTCTGCTGAAATTGTGACCCCGGGGCTTAGGGATTTTTTCAAAAAAATCTTTTTCTGCCGGTTCAGTTGTCGAGGGCTGATTTCTTTTTTGGTGATAAAAAGCCTTCTGTTTCGACCGCCAAACCTCTCAGGGGAGCATTTCCAACCCTTTGGCACCATTTTTGAGTGAATTGACGAAAGTCAGTTTTCTGATGAAATTGTAACCCCGGGCCTTAGGGATTTTTTTAAAAAAATCTTTTTCTGCCGGTTCAGTTGTCGAGGGCTGATTTCTTTTCCTGTGATAAAAAGCCTTCTCTTTCGACCGCCAAACCTCTCAGGGGAGCATTTGCAACCCTTTGGCACCATTTTTGAGTGAATTGGAGAATGTCAGATTTTTGCTGAAATTGTGACCCCGGGGCTTAGGGATTTTTTCAAAAAAATCATTTTCTGCCGCTTAAGTTGTTGAGGGCTGATTTCTTTTCCTGTGATAAAAAGCTTTCTGTTTCGACCGCCAAACTCTCAGGGGAGCATATGCAACCCTTTGGCACCATTTTTGAGTGAATTGCCGAAAGTCAGATTTTTGCTGAAATTGTGACCCCGGGGCTTAAGGATTTTTTTTCCAAAAAATCTTTTTCTGCCTGTTCAGTTGTTGAGGGCTGATTTCTTTTCCTGTGATAAAAAGCCTTCTGTTTCGACCGCCAAACCTCTCAGGGGAGCATTTCCAACCCTTTGGCACCATTTTTGATTGAATTGCCGAAAGTCAGATTTTTGATGAAATTGTGACCCCGGGGCTTAGGGATTTTTTCAAAAAAATCTTTTTCGGCCGCTTAAGTTGTCGAGGGCTGATTTCTTTTCCTGTGATAAAAAGCTTTCTGTTTCGACCGCCAGACTCTCAGGGGAGCATATGCAACCCTTTGGCACCATTTTTGAGTGAATTGCCGAAAGTCAGATTTTTGCTGAAATTGTGACCCCGGGGCTTAGGGATTTTTTCAAAAAAATCTTTTTCTGCCGGTTCAGTTGTCGAGGGCTGATTTCTTTTCTGGTGATAAAAAGCCTTCTGTTTCGACCGCCAAACCTCTCAGGGGAGCATTTCCAACCCTTTGGCACCATTTTTGAGTGAATTGGAGTACGTCAGATTTTTGCTGAAATTGTGACCCCGGGGCTTAGGGATTTTTTCAAAAAAAAATTTTTTTGCCGGTTCAGTTGTCGAGGGCTGATTTCTTTTCTGGTGATAAAAAGCCTTCTGTTTCGACCGCCAAACCTCTCAGGGGAGCATTTGCAACCCTTTGGCACCATTTTTGAGTGAATTGATGAAAGTCAGATTTCTGATGAAATTGTAACCCCGGGCCTTAGGGATTTTTTAAAAAAAATCTTTTTCTGCCGGTTCAGTTGTCGAGGGCTGATTTCTTTTCCTGTGATAAAAAGCCTTCTGTTTCGACCGCCAAACCTCTCAGGGGAGCATTTGCAACCCTTTGGTACCATTTTTGAGTGAATTGGAGAACGTCAGATTTCTGCTGAAATTGTGACCCCGGGGCTTAGGGATTTTTTCAAAAAAATCTTTTTCTGCCGGTTCAGTTGTCGAGGGCTGATTTCTTTTTTGGTGATAAAAAGCCTTCTGTTTCGACCGCCAAACCTCTCAGGGGAGCATTTCCAACCCTTTGGCACCATTTTTGAGTGAATTGACGAAAGTCAGTTTTCTGATGAAATTGTAACCCCGGGCCTTAGGGATTTTTTTAAAAAAATCTTTTTCTGCCGGTTCAGTTGTCGAGGGCTGATTTCTTTTCCTGTGATAAAAAGCCTTCTCTTTCGACCGCCAAACCTCTCAGGGGAGCATTTGCAACCCTTTGGCACCATTTTTGAGTGAATTGGAGAATGTCAGATTTTTGCTGAAATTGTGACCCCGGGGCTTAGGGATTTTTTCAAAAAAATCATTTTCTGCCGCTTAAGTTGTTGAGGGCTGATTTCTTTTCCTGTGATAAAAAGCTTTCTGTTTCGACCGCCAAACTCTCAGGGGAGCATATGCAACCCTTTGGCACCATTTTTGAGTGAATTGCCGAAAGTCAGATTTTTGCTGAAATTGTGACCCCGGGGCTTAAGGATTTTTTTTCCAAAAAATCTTTTTCTGCCTGTTCAGTTGTTGAGGGCTGATTTCTTTTCCTGTGATAAAAAGCCTTCTGTTTCGACCGCCAAACCTCTCAGGGGAGCATTTCCAACCCTTTGGCACCATTTTTGATTGAATTGCCGAAAGTCAGATTTTTGATGAAATTGTGACCCCGGGGCTTAGGGATTTTTTCAAAAAAATCTTTTTCGGCCGCTTAAGTTGTCGAGGGCTGATTTCTTTTCCTGTGATAAAAAGCTTTCTGTTTCGACCGCCAGACTCTCAGGGGAGCATATGCAACCCTTTGGCACCATTTTTGAGTGAATTGCCGAAAGTCAGATTTTTGCTGAAATTGTGACCCCGGGGCTTAGGGATTTTTTCAAAAAAATCTTTTTCTGCCGGTTCAGTTGTCGAGGGCTGATTTCTTTTCTGGTGATAAAAAGCCTTCTGTTTCGACCGCCAAACCTCTCAGGGGAGCATTTCCAACCCTTTGGCACCATTTTTGAGTGAATTGGAGTACGTCAGATTTTTGCTGAAATTGTGACCCCGGGGCTTAGGGATTTTTTCAAAAAAATCTTTTTCTGCCGGTTCAGTTGTCGAGGGCTGATTTCTTTTCTGGTGATAAAAAGCCTTCTGTTTCGACCGCCAAACCTCTCAGGGGAGCATTTGCAACCCTTTGGCACCATTTTTGAGTGAATTGATGAAAGTCAGATTTCTGATGAAATTGTAACCCCGGGCCTTAGGGATTTTTTAAAAAAAATCTTTTTCTGCCGGTTCAGTTGTCGAGGGCTGATTTCTTTTCCTGTGATAAAAAGCCTTCTGTTTCGACCGCCAAACCTCTCAGGGGAGCATTTGCAACCCTTTGGTACCATTTTTGAGTGAATTGGAGAACGTCAGATTTCTGCTGAAATTGTGACCCCGGGGCTTAGGGATTTTTTCAAAAAAATCTTTTTCTGCCGGTTCAGTTGTCGAGGGCTGATTTCTTTTTTGGTGATAAAAAGCCTTCTGTTTCGACCGCCAAACCTCTCAGGGGAGCATTTCCAACCCTTTGGCACCATTTTTGAGTGAATTGACGAAAGTCAGTTTTCTGATGAAATTGTAACCCCGGGCCTTAGGGATTTTTTTAAAAAAATCTTTTTCTGCCGGTTCAGTTGTCGAGGGCTGATTTCTTTTCCTGTGATAAAAAGCCTTCTCTTTCGACCGCCAAACCTCTCAGGGGAGCATTTGCAACCCTTTGGCACCATTTTTGAGTGAATTGGAGAATGTCAGATTTTTGCTGAAATTGTGACCCCGGGGCTTAGGGATTTTTTCAAAAAAATCATTTTCTGCCGCTTAAGTTGTTGAGGGCTGATTTCTTTTCCTGTGATAAAAAGCTTTCTGTTTCGACCGCCAAACTCTCAGGGGAGCATATGCAACCCTTTGGCACCATTTTTGAGTGAATTGCCGAAAGTCAGATTTTTGCTGAAATTGTGACCCCGGGGCTTAAGGATTTTTTTTCCAAAAAATCTTTTTCTGCCTGTTCAGTTGTTGAGGGCTGATTTCTTTTCCTGTGATAAAAAGCCTTCTGTTTCGACCGCCAAACCTCTCAGGGGAGCATTTGCAACCCTTTGTCACCATTTTTGAGTGAATTGCAGAACGTCAGATTTTTGCTGAAATTGGGACCCCAGGGCTTAGGGATTTTTTCAAAAAAATCTTTTTCTGCCGGTTCAGTTGTTGAGGGCTGATTTCTTTTCTGGTGATAAAAAGCCTTCTGTTTCGACCGCCAAACCTCTCAGGGGAGCATTTGCAACCCTTTGGCACCATTTTTGAGTGAATTGCCGAAAGTCAGAATTTTGCTGAAATCGTGACCCCGGGGTTTAGGGATTTTTTCAAAAAAATCTTTTTCTGGCGGTTCAGTTGTCGAGGGCTGATTTCTTTTCCTGTGATAAAAAGCCTTCTCTTTCGACCGCCAAACATCTCAGGGGAGCATTTGCAACCGTAGGAAAAATCTATGCCAAACTTCTGAGCATCGGAATTTCTCCAGCGGACTCCTTAAAGATGAACTTACGCTCAGCCAAAAGCCTTATTGAGCAAAGATTAGCAGACATTGAAAACCAACACAACCTCGCCGGGGGTGGGGGTGTCTGCTCCCCCAGGTATCACGGAATAACCCCACCACTTGGCCTTCCATCATACATGTCATCTCTTTCATCTGTACCACACCGACTTGCATTTATTCGTGCAAGGTTCAATGTCCTTCCATCGAACCTGCTGAGCCACAGATTTTCCAAGGGTTTGGTGTCTCCGCTATGCGTGTGTGACGGGAAAACTGTTGATTCTCTCCCACATATAATGTTCAACTGCCCCCTACATAGCATAGCCAGGACTAAATTCCTGGGTCCTGCTTTACTACGCTTGGTTGGCAGGCCTGTTGAGTCACATGCCGCACTACTTTTGCAGGATAAAGATCCTTCTGTAACTCTGCAGGTGGCGAGATTCCTGAATGCGGTTATCTCACACACAAAAACCACCAAAAACAACAACAACATCAAAAACTAATCGGACAGTTTTGAAGAGAGTGCATGTCGGATCTCGTCTTCAATTTTCCTTTTTCTGGGATCCGTCCCTTGGAGCTATCCGGGCCCCAAGCTGTTACCTGGCTCTGCTCAATGACCCACCCCTGCATCATGGTGCTCACCTTCTGGTTTTCACCTTCTGGTGCCGAATATACCGGCTTTATGCCTCTGTGCTTTTATGTTTGTACATACTTTATGGGCTAATAGCCGTAAATAAATAAATAAATTTCCTGTGATAAAAAGCCTTCTCTTTCGACCGCCAAACATCTCAAGGGAGCATTTACAACCGTTTGGCACCATTTTTGAGTGAATTCCCGAAAGTCAGATTTTTGATGAAATTGTGACCCCAGGGCTTAGGGATTTTTTCAAAAAAATCTTTTTCTGCCGGTTCAGTTGTCGAGGGCTGATTTCTTTTCCTGTGATAAAAAGCCTTCTGTTTCGACCGCGAAACCTCTCAGGGGAGCATCTGCAACCCTTTGGCACCATTTTTGAGTAAATTGCCGAAAGTCAGATTTTTGATGAAATTGTGACCCCGGGGCTTAGGGATTTTTTCAAAAAAATCTTTTTCTGCCGGTTCAGTTGTTGAGGGCTGATTTCTTTTCCTGTGATAAAAAGCCTTCTGTTTCGACCGCTAAACCTCTCAGGGGAGCATTTGATACCGTTTGGTACCATTTTTGAGTGAATTGCCGAAAGTCAGATTTCTGCTGAAATTGTGACCACGGGGCTTAGGGATTTTTTCAAAAAAATCTTTTTCTGCCGGTTAAGTTGTCGAGTTCTGATTTCTTTTCCTGTGATAAAAAGCTTTCTCTTTCGACCACCAAACATCTCAGGGGAGCATTTGCAACCGTTTGGCACCATTTTTGAGTGAATTGCCGAAAGTCAGATTTTTGCTGAAATTGTGACCCTTGGGCTTAGGGATTTTTTCAGAAAAATCTTTTTCTGCCGTTTCAGTTGTTGAGGGCTGATTTCTTTTCCTGTGATAAAAAGCCTACTGTTTCGACCACTAAACCTCTCAGGGGAGCATTTGCAGCCCTTTGGCACCATTTTTGATTGAATTGCCGAAAGTCAGATTTTTGATGAAATTGCGACCCCGGGGCTTAGGGATTTTTTCAAAAAAATCTTTTTCTGCCGGTTCAGTTGTCGAGGGCTGATTTCTTTTCCTCTGATAAAAAACCTTCTGTTTCAACCGCCAAACCTCTCAGGGGAGCATTTGCAACCGTTTGGCACCATTTTTGAGTGAATTGGAGAACATCAGATTTTTGCTGAAATTGTGAACCCGGGGCTTAGGGATTTTTTCAAAAAAATCTTTTTATGCCGCTTAAGTTGTCGAGGGCTGATTTCTTTTCTGGTTATAAAAAGTCTTTTGTTTCGACCCCAAACCTCTCAGGGGAGCATTTGCAACCTTTTGGCACCATTTTTGAGTGAATTGCCGAAAGTCAGATTTTTTATGAAATTGTGACCCCGGGGCTTAGGGATTTTTTCAAAAAAATCTTTTTCTGCCGGTTAAGTTGTCGAGGGCTGATTTCTTTTTCTGTGATAAAAAGCCTTCTCTTTCGACCACCAAACATTTCAGGGGAGCATTTGCAACCCTTTGGCACCATTTTTGAGTGAATTGGAGAACGTCAGATTTTTGATGAAATTGTGACCCCGGGGCTTAGGGATTTTTTCAAAAAAATCTTTTTCTGCCAGTTTAGTTGTTGAGGGCTGATTTCTTTTCCTGTGTTAAAAAGCCTTCTGCTTCGACCGCCGAACATCTCAGGGTAGGATTTGCAACCCTTTGTCACCATTTTTGATTGAATTGCCAAAAGTCAGATTGTTGCTGAAATTGTGACCCCGGGGCTTAGGGATTTTTTCAAAAAAATCTTTTTCTGCCGGTTCAGTTGTCGATGGGTGATTTCTTTTCCTGTGATAAAAAGCCTTCTGTTTCAACCGCCAAACCTCTCAGGGGAGCATTTGCAACCCTTTGTAACCATTTTTGATTGAATTGCCGAAAGTCAGATTTTTGCTGAAATTGCGACCCCGGGGCTTAGGGATTTTTTCAAAAAAATGTTTTTCTGCCGGTTCAGTTGTCGAGGGCTGATTTCTTTTCCTGTGATAAAAAGCCTTCTGTTTAAACCGCCAAACTTCTCAGGGGAGCATTAGCAACCCTTTGTCACCATTTTTGATTGAATAGCCGAAAGTCAGATTTTTGCTGAAATTGCGACCCCGGGGCTTAGGGATTTTTTCAAAAAAATCTTTTTCTGCCGGTTCAGTTGTCGAGGGCTGATTTCTTTTCCTGTGATAAAAAGCCTTCTGTTTCGACCGCCAAACCTCTCAGGGGAGCATTTGCAACCCTTTGGCACCATGTTTGAGTGAATTGCCGAAAGTCAGATTTTTGCTGAAATTGTGACCCCGGGGCTTAGGGATTTTTTCAAAAAAATCTTTTTCTGCCGGTTAAGTTGTCGAGTTCTGATTTCTTTTCCTGTGATAAAAAGTTTCTCTTTCGACCACCAAACATCTCACGGGAGAATTTGCAACCCTTTTTCACCATTTTTGAGTGAATTCCCGAGAGTCAGATTTTTGCTCAAATTGCGACTCCGGGGCTTAGGGATTTTTTCAAAAAAATCTTTTTCTGCCGGTTCAGTTGTCGAGGGCTGATTTCTTTTCCTGTGATAAAAAGCCTTCTGTTTCTACCGCCAAACCTCTCAGAGGAACATTTGCAACCCTTTGGCACAATTTTTGATTGAATTGCCGAAAGTCAGATTTCTGCTGAAATTGTGACCCCGGGGCTTAGGGATTTTTTCAAAAAAATCTTTTTCTGCCGGTTAAGTTGTCGAGTTCTGATTTCTTTTCCTGTGATAAAAAGCTTTCTCTTTCGACCACCAAACATCTCAGGGGAGCATTTGCAACCGTTTGGCACCATTTTTGAGTGAATTCCCGAAAGTCAGATTTTTGCTCAAATTGTGACCCTGGGGCTTAGGGATTTTTTCAGAAAAATCTTTTTCTGCCGTTTCAGTTGTTGAGGGCTGATTTCTTTTCCTGTGATAAAAAGCCTACTGTTTCGATCGCTAAACCTCTCAGGGGAGCATTTGCAGCCCTTTGGCACCATTTTTGATTGAATTGCCGAAAGTCAGATTTTTGATGAAATTGTGACCCCGGGGCTTAGGGATTTTTTCAAAAAAATCTTTTTCTGCCGGTTAAGTTGTCGAGGGCTGATTTCTTTTCCTGTGATAAAAAGCCTTCTGGTTCGACCGCCGAACATCTCAGGGGAGGATTTGCAACCCTTTGTCACCATTTTTGATTGAATTGCCAAAAGTCAGATTGTTGCTGAAATTGCGACCCCGGGGCTTAGGGATTTTTTCAAAAAAATCTTTTTCTGCCGGTTCAGTTGTCGAGGGCTGATTTCTTTTCCTGTGATAAAAAGCCTTCTGTTTCAACCGCCAAACCTCTCAGGGGAACATTTGCAACCCTTTGGCACAATTTTTGATTGAATTGCCGAAAGTCAGATTTTTGCTGAAATTCTGACCCCGGGGCTTAGGGATTTTTTCAAAAAAATCTTTTTCTGCTGGTTAAGTTGTCGAGTTCTGATTTCTTTTCCTGTGATAAAAAGCTTTCTCTTTCGACCACCAAACATCTCAAGGGAGAATTTGCAAACGTTTGGCACCATTTTTGAGTGAATTCCCGAAAGTCAGATTTTTGCTCAAATTGTGACCCTGGGGCTTAGGGATTTTTTAAGAAAAATCTTTTTCTGCCGTTTCAGTTGTTGAGGGCTGATTTCTTTTCCTGTGATAAACAGCCCTCTGTTTCGACCGCTAAACCACTCGGGAGCATTTGCAACCCTTTGGCACCATTTTTGATTGAATTGACGAAAGTCAGATTTTTGCTGAAATTGTGACCCCGGGGCTTAGGGATTTTTTCAAAAAAATCTTTTTCTGCCGGTTAAGTTGCCGAGTTCTGATTTCTTTTCCTGTGATAAAAAGCTTTCTCTTTCGACCGCCAAACATCTCCGGGGGGAATTTGCAAACGTTTGGCACCATTTTTGAGTGAATTCCCGAAAGTCAGATTTTTGCTCAAATTGTGACCCTGGGGCTTAGGGATTTTTTCAGAAAAATATTTTTCTGCCGTTTCAGTTGTTGAGGGCTGATTTCTTTTCCTGTGATAAAAAGCTCTCTGTTTCGACCGCTAAACCACTCGGGAGCATTTGCAACCCTTTGGCACCATTTTTGATTGAATTGCCGAAAGTCAGATTTTTGATGAAATTGTGACCCCGGGGCTTAGGGATTTTTTCAAAAAAAATCTTTTTCTGCCGGTTCAGTTGTCGAGGGCTAATTCCTTTTCCTGTGATAAAAAGCCTTCTGTTTCGACCGCCAAACCTCTCAGGGGAGCATTTGCAACCCTTTTTCACCATTTTTGATTGAATTGCCGAAAGTCAGATTTTTGCTGAAATTGCAACCCCGGGGCTTAGGGATTTTTTCAAAAAAATCTTTTTCTGCCGGTTCAGTTGTCGACGGCTGATTTCTTTTCCTGTGATAAAAAGACTTCTGTTTCGACCGCCAAACCTCTCAGGGGAGCATTTGAAACCCTTTGTCACCATTTTTGATTGAATAGCCGAAAGTCAGATTTTTGCTGAAATTGCGACCCCGGGGCTTAGGGATTTTTTCAAAAAAATCTTTTTCTGCCGGTTCAGTTGTCGAGGGCTGATTTCGTTTCCTTTGATAAAAAGTCTTCTGCTTCGACCACCAAACCTCTCAGGGGGGCATTTGCAACCCTTTGGCACCATTTTTGAGTGAATTGCCGAAAGTGAGATTTTTGATGAAATTATGACCCCGGGGCTTAGGGATTTTTTCAAAAAAATCTTTTTCTGCCGGTTTAGTTGTCGAGGGCTGATTTCTTTTCCTGTGCTAAAAAGACTTCTGTTTCGACCGCCAAACCTCTCAGGGGAGCATTTGCAACCCTTTGGCACCATTTTTGATTGAATTGCCGAAAGTCAGATTTTTGATGAAATTGTGACCCCGGGGCTTAGGGATTTTTTCAAAAAAATCTTTTTCTGCCGGTTAAGTTGTTGAGGGCTGATTTCTTTTCCTGTGATAAAAAGCCTTCTGTTTCAACCGCCAAACCTCTCAGGGGAGCATTAGCAACCCTTTGGCACCATTTTTGATTGAATTGCCGAAAGTCAGATTTTTGCTGAAATTGTGACCCCGGGGCTTAGGGATTTTTTCAAAAAAATCTTTTTCTGCCGGTTCAGTTGTCGAGGGCTGATTTCTTTTCCTGTGCTAAAAAGACTTCTGTTTCGACCGCCAAACCTCTCAGGGGAGCATTTGCAACCCTTTGGCACCATTTTTGATTGAATTGCCGAAAGTCAGATATTTGCTGAAATTCCGACCCCGGGGCTTAGGGATTTTATCAAAAAAATCTTTTTCTGCCGGTTCAGTTGTTGAGGGCTGATTTCTTTTCCTGTGATAAAAAGCCTTCTGTTTCGACCGCCAAACCTCTCAGGGGGGCATTTGCAAAACTTTGCCACCATTTTTGAGTGAATTGCCGAAAGTCAGATTTTTGATGAAATTGTCACCCCGGGGCTTAGGGATTTTTTCAAAAAAATCTTTTTCTGCCGGTTCAGTTGTTGAGGGCTGATTTCTTTTCCTGTGATAAAAAGCCTTCTGTTTCGACCGCCAAACCTCTCAGGGGAGCATTTGCAACCCTTTGTCACCATTTTTGATTGAATTGCCGAAAGTCAGATTTTTGCTGAAATTGCGACCCCGGGGCTTAGGGATTTTTTCAAAAAAATCTTTTTCTGCCGGTTAAGTTGTCGAGGGCTGATTTCGTTTCCTTTGATAAAAAGTCTTCTGCTTCGACCGCCAAACCTCTCAGGGGGGCATTTGCAACCCTTTGGCACCATTTTTGAGTGAATTGCCGAAAGTGAGATTTTTGATGAAATTATGACCCCGGGGCTTAGGGATTTTTTCAAAAAAATCTTTTTCTGCCGGTTCAGTTGTCGAGGGCTGATTTCTTTTCCTGTGCTAAAAAGACTTCTGTTTCGACCGCCAAACCTCTCAGGGGAGCATTAGCAACCCTTTGGCACCATTTTTGATTGAATTGCCGAAAGTCAGATTTTTGCTGAAATTGTGACCCCGGGGCTTAGGGATTTTTTCAAAAAAATCTTTTTCTGCCGGTTCAGTTGTCGAGGGCTGATTTCTTTTCCTGTGCTAAAAAGACTTCTGTTTCGACCGCCAAACCTCTCAGGGGAGCATTTGCAACCCTTTGGCACCATTTTTGATTGAATTGCCGAAAGTCAGATATTTGCTGAAATTCCGACCCCGGGGCTTAGGGACTTTATCAAAAAAATCTTTTTCTGCCGGTTCAGTTGTTGAGGGCTGATTTCTTTTCCTGTGATAAAAAGCCTTCTGTTTCGACCGCCAAACCTCTCAGGGGGGCATTTGCAAAACTTTGCCACCATTTTTGAGTGAATTGCCGAAAGTCAGATTTTTGATGAAATTGTGACCCCGGGGCTTAGGGATTTTTTCAAAAAAATCTTTTTCTGCCGGTTCAGTTGTCGAGGGCTGATTTCTTTTCCTGTGCTAAAAAGACTTCTGTTTCGACCGCCAAACCTCTCAGGGGAGCATTTGCAACCCTTTGGCACCATTTTTGATTGAATTGCCGAAAGTCAGATATTTGCTGAAATTCCGACCCCGGGGCTTAGGGATTTTATCAAAAAAATCTTTTTCTGCCGGTTCAGTTGTTGAGGGCTGATTTCTTTTCCTGTGATAAAAAGCCTTCTGTTTCGACCGCCAAACCTCTCAGGGGGGCATTTGCAAAACTTTGCCACCATTTTTGAGTGAATTGCCGAAAGTCAGATTTTTGATGAAATTGTCACCCCGGGGCTTAGGGATTTTTTCAAAAAAATCTTTTTCTGCCGGTTAAGTTGTCGAGGGCTGATTTCGTTTCCTTTGATAAAAAGTCTTCTGCTTCGACCGCCAAACCTCTCAGGGGGGCATTTGCAACCCTTTGGCACCATTTTTGAGTGAATTGCCGAAAGTGAGATTTTTGATGAAATTATGACACCGGGGCTTAGGGATTTTTTCAAAAAAATCTTTTTCTGCCGGTTCAGTTGTTGAGGGCTGATTTCTTTTCCTGTGATAAAAAGCCTTCTGTTTCGACCGCCAAACCTCTCAGGGGGGCATTTGCAAAACTTTGCCACCATTTTTGAGTGAATTGCCGAAAGTCAGATTTTTGATGAAATTGTCACCCCGGGGCTTAGGGATTTTTTCAAAAAAATCTTGTTCTGCCGGTTCAGTTGTTGAGGGCTGATTTCTTTTCCTGTGATAAAAAGCCTTCTGTTTCGACCGCCAAACCTCTCAGGGGAGCATTTGCAACCCTTTGTCACCATTTTTGATTGAATTGCCGAAAGTCAGATTTTTGCTGAAATTGCGACCCCGGGGCTTAGGGATTTTTTCAAAAAAATCTTTTTCTGCCGGTTAAGTTGTCGAGGGCTGATTTCGTTTCCTTTGATAAAAAGTCTTCTGCTTCGACCGCCAAACCTCTCAGGGGGGCATTTGCAACCCTTTGGCACCATTTTTGAGTGAATTGCCGAAAGTGAGATTTTTGATGAAATTATGACCCCGGGGCTTAGGGATTTTTTCAAAAAAATCTTTTTCTGCCGGTTCAGTTGTCGAGGGCTGATTTCTTTTCCTGTGCTAAAAAGACTTCTGTTTCGACCGCCAAACCTCTCAGGGGAGCATTTGCAACCCTTTGGCACCATTTTTGATTGAATTGCCGAAAGTCAGATTTTTGATGAAATTGTGACCCCGGGGCTTAGGGATTTTTTCAAAAAAATCTTTTTCTGCCGGTTAAGTTGTTGAGGGCTGATTTCTTTTCCTGTGATAAAAAGCCTTCTGTTTCAACCGCCAAACCTCTAAGGGGAGCATTAGCAACCCTTTGGCACCATTTTTGATTGAATTGCCGAAAGTCAGATTTTTGCTGAAATTGTGACCCCGGGGCTTAGGGATTTTTTCAAAAAAATCTTTTTCTGCCGGTTCAGTTGTCGAGGGCTGATTTCTTTTCCTTTGCTAAAAAGACTTCTGTTTCGACCGCCAAACCTCTCAGGGGAGCATTAGCAACCCTTTGGGACCATTTTTGATTGAATTGCCGAAAGTCAGATTTTTGCTGAAATTGTGACCCCGGGGCTTAGGGATTTTTTCAAAAAAATCTTTTTCTGCCGGTTCAGTTGTCGAGGGCTGATTTCTTTTCCTGTGCTAAAAAGACTTCTGTTTCGACCGCCAAACCTCTCAGGGGAGCATTTGCAACCCTTTGGCACCATTTTTGATTGAATTGCCGAAAGTCAGATATTTGCTGAAATTCCGACCCCGGGGCTTAGGGATCTTATCAAAAAAATCTTTTTCTGCCGGTTCAGTTGTTGAGGGCTGATTTCTTTTCCTGTGATAAAAAGCCTTCTGTTTCGACCGCCAAACCTCTCAGGGGGGCATTTGCAAAACTTTGCCACCATTTTTGAGTGAATTGCCGAAAGTCAGATTTTTGATGAAATTGTCACCCCGGGGCTTAGGGATTTTTTCAAAAAAATCTTTTTCTGCCGGTTCAGTTGTTGAGGGCTGATTTCTTTTCCTGTGATAAAAAGCCTTCTGTTTCGACCGCCAAACCTCTCAGGGGGGCATTTGCAAAACTTTGCCACCATTTTTGAGTGAATTGCCGAAAGTCAGATTTTTGATGAAATTGTCACCCCGGGGCTTAGGGATTTTTTCAAAAAAATCTTTTTCTGCCGGTTCAGTTGTTGAGGGCTGATTTCTTTTCCTGTGATAAAAAGCCTTCTGTTTCGACCGCCAAACCTCTCAGGGGAGCATTTGCAACCCTTTCTCACCATTTTTGATTGAATTGCCGAAAGTCAGATTTTTGCTGAAATTGCGACCCCGGGGCTTAGGGATTTTTTCAAAACAATCTTTTTCTGCCGGTTCAGTTGTCGAGGGCTGATTTCTTTTACTGTGATAAAAAGTCTTCTGCTTCGACCGCCAAACCTCTCAGGGGGGCATTTGCAACCCTTTGCCACCATTTTTGAGTGAATTGCCGAAAGTCAGATTTTTGATGAAATTGTGACCCCGGGGCTTAGGGATTTTTTCAAAAAAATCTTTTTCTGCCGGTTAAGTTGTTGTGGGCTGATTTCTTTTCCTGTGATAAAAAGCCTTCTATTTCAATCGCTAAACCTCTCACGGGAGCATTTGCAACCCTTTGGCACCATTTTTGATTGAATTGCCGAAACTCAGATTTTTGCTGAAATTGTGACCCCAGGGCTTAGGGATTTTTTCAAAAAAATCTTTTTCTGCCGGTTCAGTTGTCGAGGGCTGATTTCTTTTCCTGTGATCAAAAGCCTTCTGTTTCGACCGCCAAACCTCTCAGGGGAGCATTTGCAACCCTTTGGCACCATTTTTGAGTGAATTCCCGAAAGTCAGATTTTTGCTGAAATTGTGACCCCGGGGTTTAGGGATTTTTTCAAAAAAATCTTTTTCTGCCGGTTCAGTTGTTGAGGGCTGATTTCTTTTCCTGTGATAAAAAGCCTTCTGTTTCAACCACCAAACCTCTCAGGGGAGCATTTGCAACCCTTTGGCACCATTTTTGAGTGAATTGCCGAACGTCTGATTTTTGATGAAATTGTGACCCCTGGGCTTAGGGATTTTTTCAAAAAAATCTTTTTCTGCCGGTTCAGTTGTTGAGGGCTGATTTCTTTTCCTGTGATAAAAAGCCTTCTGTTTCGACCGCCAAAACTCTCAGGGGAGCATTTGCAACCCTTTGGCACCATTTTTGATTGAATTGCCGAAAGTCAGATTTTTGCTGAAATTGTGACCCCGGGGCTTAGGGATTTTTTCAAAAAAATCTTTTTCTGCCGGTTCAGTTGTCGAGGGCTGATTTCTTTTCCTGTGATAAAAAGCCTTCTGTTTCGACCGCCAAACCTCTCAGGGGAGCATTTGCAACCCTTTGTCACCATTTTTGATTGAATTGCCGAAAGTCAGATTTTTGCTGAAATTGCGACCCCGGGGCTTAGGGATTTTTTCAAAAAAATCTTTTTCTGCCGGTTAAGTTGTCGAGGGCTGATTTCGTTTCCTTTGATAAAAAGTCTTCTGCTTCGACCGCCAAACCTCTCAGGGGGGCATTTGCAACCCTTTGGCACCATTTTTGAGTGAATTGCCGAAAGTGAGATTTTTGATGAAATTATGACCCCGGGGCTTAGGGATTTTTTCAAAAAAATCTTTTTCTGCCGGTTCAGTTGTTGAGGGCTGATTTCTTTTCCTGTGATAAAAAGCCTTCTGTTTCGACCGCCAAACCTCTCAGGGGGGCATTTGCAAAACTTTGCCACCATTTTTGAGTGAATTGCCGAAAGTCAGATTTTTGATGAAATTATCACCCCGGGGCTTAGGGATTTTTTCAAAAAAATCTTGTTCTGCCGGTTCAGTTGTTGAGGGCTGATTTCTTTTCCTGTGCTAAAAAGACTTCTGTTTCGACCGCCAAACCTCTCAGGGGAGCATTTGCAACCCTTTGGCACCATTTTTGATTGAATTGCCGAAAGTCAGATTTTTGATGAAATTGTGACCCCGGGGCTTAGGGATTTTTTCAAAAAAATCTTTTTCTGCCGGTTAAGTTGTTGAGGGCTGATTTCTTTTCCTGTGATAAAAAGCCTTCTGTTTCAACCGCCAAACCTCTAAGGGGAGCATTAGCAACCCTTTGGCACCATTTTTGATTGAATTGCCGAAAGTCAGATTTTTGCTGAAATTGTGACCCCGGGGCTTAGGGATTTTTTCAAAAAAATCTTTTTCTGCCGGTTCAGTTGTCGAGGGCTGATTTCTTTTCCTTTGCTAAAAAGACTTCTGTTTCGACCGCCAAACCTCTCAGGGGAGCATTAGCAACCCTTTGGGACCATTTTTGATTGAATTGCCGAAAGTCAGATTTTTGCTGAAATTGTGACCCCGGGGCTTAGGGATTTTTTCAAAAAAATCTTTTTCTGCCGGTTCAGTTGTCGAGGGCTGATTTCTTTTCCTGTGCTAAAAAGACTTCTGTTTCGACCGCCAAACCTCTCAGGGGAGCATTTGCAACCCTTTGGCACCATTTTTGATTGAATTGCCGAAAGTCAGATATTTGCTGAAATTCCGACCCCGGGGCTTAGGGATCTTATCAAAAAAATCTTTTTCTGCCGGTTCAGTTGTTGAGGGCTGATTTCTTTTCCTGTGATAAAAAGCCTTCTGTTTCGACCGCCAAACCTCTCAGGGGGGCATTTGCAAAACTTTGCCACCATTTTTGAGTGAATTGCCGAAAGTCAGATTTTTGATGAAATTGTCACCCCGGGGCTTAGGGATTTATTCAAAAAAATCTTTTTCTGCCGGTTCAGTTGTTGAGGGCTGATTTCTTTTCCTGTGATAAAAAGCCTTCTGTTTCGACCGCCAAACCTCTCAGGGGGGCATTTGCAAAACTTTGCCACCATTTTTGAGTGAATTGCCGAAAGTCAGATTTTTGATGAAATTGTGACCCCGGGGCTTAGGGATTTTTTCAAAAAAATCTTTTTCTGCCGGTTAAGTTGTTGAGGGCTGATTTCTTTTCCTGTGATAAAAAGCCTTCTGTTTCAACCGCCAAACCTCTAAGGGGAGCATTAGCAACCCTTTGGCACCATTTTTGATTGAATTGCCGAAAGTCAGATTTTTGCTGAAATTGTGACCCCGGGGCTTAGGGATTTTTTCAAAAAAATCTTTTTCTGCCGGTTCAGTTGTCGAGGGCTGATTTCTTTTCCTTTGCTAAAAAGACTTCTGTTTCGACCGCCAAACCTCTCAGGGGAGCATTAGCAACCCTTTGGCACCATTTTTGATTGAATTGCCGAAAGTCAGATTTTTGCTGAAATTGTGACCCCGGGGCTTAGGGATTTTTTCAAAAAAATCTTTTTCTGCCGGTTCAGTTGTCGAGGGCTGATTTCTTTTCCTGTGCTAAAAAGACTTCTGTTTCGACCGCCAAACCTCTCAGGGGAGCATTTGCAACCCTTTGGCACCATTTTTGATTGAATTGCCGAAAGTCAGATATTTGCTGAAATTCCGACCCCGGGGCTTAGGGATTTTATCAAAAAAATCTTTTTCTGCCGGTTCAGTTGTTGAGGGCTGATTTCTTTTCCTGTGATAAAAAGCCTTCTGTTTCGACCGCCAAACCTCTCAGGGGGGCATTTGCAAAACTTTGCCACCATTTTTGAGTGAATTGCTGAAAGTCAGATTTTTGATGAAATTGTCACCCCGGGGCTTAGGGATTTATTCAAAAAAATCTTTTTCTGCCGGTTCAGTTGTTGAGGGCTGATTTCTTTTCCTGTGATAAAAAGCCTTCTGTTTCGACCGCCAAACCTCTCAGGGGGGCATTTGCAAAACTTTGCCACCATTTTTGAGTGAATTGCCGAAAGTCAGATTTTTGCTGAAATTGCGACCCCGGGGCTTAGGGATTTTTTCAAAACAATCTTTTTCTGCCGGTTCAGTTGTCGAGGGCTGATTTCTTTTACTGTGATAAAAAGTCTTCTGCTTCGACCGCCAAACCTCTCAGGGGGGCATTTGCAACCCTTTGCCACCATTTTTGAGTGAATTGCCGAAAGTCAGATTTTTGATGAAATTGTGACCCCGGGGCTTAGGGATTTTTTCAAAAAAATCTTTTTCTGCCGGTTAAGTTGTTGTGGACTGATTTCTTTTCCTGTGATAAAAAGCCTTCTGTTTCAATCGCTAAACCTCTCACGGGAGCATTTGCAACCCTTTGGCACCATTTTTGATTGAATTGCCGAAAGTCAGATTTTTGCTGAAATTGTGACCCTGGGGCTTAGGGATTTTTTCAAAAAAATCTTTTTCTGCCGGTTCAGTTGTCGAGGGCTGATTTCTTTTCCTGTGATCAAAAGCCTTCTGTTTCGACCGCCAAACCTCTCAGGGGAGCATTTGCAACCCTTTGGCACCATTTTTGAGTGAATTCCCGAAAGTCAGATTTTTGCTGAAATTGTGACCCCGGGGTTTAGGGATTTTTTCAAAAAAATCTTTTTCTGCCGGTTCAGTTGTTGAGGGCTGATTTCTTTTCCTGTGATAAAAAGCCTTCTGTTTCAACCACCAAACCTCTCAGGGGAGCATTTGCAACCCTTTGGCACCATTTTTGAGTGAATTGCCGAACGTCTGATTTTTGATGAAATTGTGACCCCTGGGCTTAGGGATTTTTTCAAAAAAATCTTTTTCTGCCGGTTCAGTTGTTGAGGGCTGATTTCTTTTCCTGTGATAAAAAGCCTTCTGTTTCGACCGCCAAAACTCTCAGGGGAGCATTTGCAACCCTTTGGCACCATTTTTGATTGAATTGCCGAAAGTCAGATTTTTGCTGAAATTGTGACCCCGGGGCTTAGGGATTTTTTCAAAAAAATCTTTTTCTGCCGGTTCAGTTGTCGAGGGCTGATTTCTTTTCCTGTGATAAAAAGCCTTCTGTTTCGACCGCCAAACCTCTCAGGGGAGCATTTGCAACCCTTTGGCACCATTTTTGAGTGAATTGCCGAACGTCACATTTTTGATGAAATTGTGACCCCGGGGATTAGGGATTTTTTCAAAAAAATCTTTTTCTGCCGGTTAAGTTGTCGCGGGCTGATTTCTTTTCCTGTGATAAAAAGCCTTCTGTTTCGACCGCCAAACCTCTCAGGGGAACATTTGCAACTCTTTGGCACCATTTTTGAGTGAATTGCCGAAAGTCAGATTTTTGCTGAAATTGTGACCCCGGGGCTTAGGGATTTTTTCCAAAAAATCTTTTTCTGCCGGTTCAGTTGTCGAGGGCTGATTTCTTTTCCTGTGATAAAAGGCTTTCTGTTTCGACCGCCAAACCTCTCAGGGGAGCATTTGCAACCCTTTGGCACCATTTTTGAGTGAATTGCCGAATGTCAGATTTTTGCTGAAATTGTGACCCCGGGGCTTAGGGATTTTTTCAAAAAAATCTTTTTCTGCCGGTTAAGTTGTTGAGGGCTCATTTCTTTTCCTGTGATAAAAAGCCTTCTGTTTCGGGACTTCCAGGTTGGCGCCATCGCCGAATGGCGGACTCCCTCCGAGCTCCGGAGGGAGTCGGCTCGGCAGGGGCTGGGTCGTACCGCGCCGGCGACGCGGGGACCCTTAAAAACCACGAGCACGGGGCCCGTGGACATGGGGACTCGGCTGGTACCGTCAGCGCCCTCCCGACTCGTGAAGGAGCCTTTTTAAAGGCTAAGGATCGGGTGCCTGGGAGTGGCGTGGTACTTTGAGTCTATCGCTTCCCCTGCCGAGTGCAGCCGCATGCCATTCGTCGGAGAGCGCTGGCTTCTTCCATTTGAAATTCGGACATTTAACAAAAACCCGTGAGTAATTGGGTAACCGGGTACAAAAGGAGGGGAAAAAAGAAGAAGGAATTTTTTTTTTTTTTCGGATTCGGCACGAGCGGGGGGGATCTAAAAAGGAAGTCAGTCCCCTCCCTGATTGTAAACATGTTAAAACAAGGACTGAGAAACCAAGATCAATTCAGAAGTTTATTGCTGACTAAAAATACCAAATTCCACGATGGAATCATTACAAGAATTGTGCTGGAGGAGAGTCGAGGGTGAGAGGGAAAAGGCAACCCCCCCCCCGGGAACCGGGGCGATTCAGAGAACCTGGCGGAGAGAGATGGAGAGTTTGACAGCTGTCAAAGTAACTGTCAAATCTTGAGAATATAAAGAGGACTTTGCTACAAGTATTTTGCTGGTTAATTTTGATACAATTGGATATAAATATGGATACAAAATGTCGGGTGGAAAAAGAAACAACAATTTGACTTTTGGATGAGAGGACACAAAGTTATTGTAATCCCTCTAGAGGGGCTTTGGGACATTACAAGCGGCGTATATGGAAAACTACTCTGGGATGTGTACTACTGGTCTTAGCTCCTGGGAAAGTAGCAAAACTGAAATATTTGTTTTGTCTACAGAGGTGACAACACAATAGAATCTTTCTATTTAAGTAAGCTCCTGAATAACAAACCTCTGTAGAGATACTAGATTTCAGAATAAGAATGGTTTTGCAGCTGAACAAGACAGAAACCTGAGAAAGTAAGAAACAAAAGAGTAAAGGACCAACTACGCCACGGCAAGAACAATGGGAGGAGTAACAATGATCAAGGGAAATTAAAGACCTCGATTAGACTGGACTTTTGAAATTAAACATTATCAAAACAAGTAAATTTAAAGAAAACTGGCAAGATGAATTGAGAAAGTTTGGCTGTGGACTTGAGACCTCCAGGCCGACAACATACAGACTGATGGACATAGGGAATCTAAACCGGGGAAGGGAGGGGGAATTCTAGAATCCAAAGGCTATGTAATCAACTTCTGGAACCTTCTTCTATTTTCTATCTTTTAAATTTTTTTTTTTATATATAACTTTGGTATTTTGATTTAACAAGTTTTGGAAAAGAAAAGAAAAGGGGGAATTCGTGGAAGGAAACGGGGTAGATTTTGGGGAAAAAAATCTTTGTTTTATTTTGTTAAAGGTGAGGAGTGATGTTAAGATTGTAATTTAAATTGGCTATTAGGCATAACATATTAGGTTAAATTGGGAATGAGAACTTGTGGAACCAACGTAGGGAAAGGGGAATACAGTCGGGAGGGGAAGGAGGGAGTCCCAGAAAGAAGGTTATGAAAATAAGGGTTAAAAATTTTCTTTTTCTCCTTTCTTTCTTTTTTTTCTTTATCTTTTCTTTCTTCTTTATTCTGTTATTATTGGAAATTTTAATAAATATGATTAAAAAAATAAAAATAAAAATAAAAAGCCTTCTGTTTCGACCGCCAAACCTCTCAGGGGAGCATTTGCAACCCTTTTCCACCATTTTTGATTGAATTGCCGAAAGTCAAGTTTTTGCTGAAATAGTGACCCCGGGCTTAGGGATTTTTTCAAAAAAATCTTTTTCTGCCGGTTCAGTTGTCGAGGGCTGATTTCTTTTCCTGTGATAAAAAGCCTTCTGTTTCGACCGCCAAACCTCTCAGGGGAGCATTTGGAACCCTTTGGCACTATGTTTGAGTGAATTGCCGAAAGTCAGATTTTTGCTGAAATTGTGACCCCGGGGCTTAGGGATTTTTTCAAAAAAATCTTTTTCTGCCGGTTCAGTTGTCGAGGGCTGATTTCTTTTCCTGTGATAAAAAGCCTTCTGTTTCGACCGCCAAACCTCTCAGGGGAGCATTTGCAACCCTTTGGCACCATTTTTGAGTGAATTGCCGAACGTCACATTTTTGATGAAATTGTGACCCCGGGGATTAGGGATTTTTTCAAAAAAATCTTTTTCTGCCGGTTAAGTTGTCGAGAGCTGATTTCTTTACCTGTGATAAAAAACCTTCTGTTTCGACCGCTAAACCTCTAAGGGGAGCATTTGCAACCGTTTGACACTATTTTTGAGTGAATTCCCATAAGTCAGATTTTTGCTGAAATTGTGATTTTGGATTTTTTCCAAAAAATCTTTTTCTGCCGGTTCAGTTGTCGAGGGCTGATTTGTTTTCCTGTGATAAAAAGCCTTCTGTTTCGACCGCCAAACCTCTCAGGGGAGCATTTGCAACCCTTTGGCACCATTTTTGATTGATTTGGCGAAAGTCAGATTTTTGCTGAAATTGTGACCCCGGGGCTTAGGGATTTTTTCAAAAAAATCTTTTTCTGCCGGTTAAGTTGTCGAGGGCTGATTTCTTTTCCTGTGATAAAAAGAATTCTGTTTCGACCGCCAAACCTCTCAGGGGAGCATTTTCAACCCTTTGGCACCATTTTTGATTGAATTGCCGAAAGTCAGATTTTTGCTGAAATTGTGACCCCGGGGCTTAGGGATTTTTTCAAAAAAATCTTTTTCTGCCGGTTCAGTTGTCGAGGGCTGATTTCTTTTCCTGTGATAAAAGGCTTTCTGTTTCGACCGCCAAACCTCTCAGGGGAGCATTTGCAACCCTTTGGCACCATTTTTGAGAGAATTCCCGAAAGTCAGATTTTTGCTGAAATTGTGACCCCGGGGCTTAGGGATTTTTTCAAAAAAATCTTTTTCTGCCGGTTAAGTTGTTGAGGGCTCATTTCTTTTCCTGTGATAAAAAGCCTTCTGTTTCGACCGCCAAACCTCTCAGGGGAGCATTTGCAACCCTTTTCCACCATTTTTGATTGAATTGCCGAAAGTCAAGTTTTTGCTGAAATAGTGACCCCGGGCTTAGGGATTTTTTCAAAAAAATCTTTTTCTGCCGGTTCAGTTGTCGAGGGCTGATTTCTTTTCCTGTGATAAAAAGCCTTCTGTTTCGACCGCCAAACCTCTCAGGGGAGCATTTGGAACCCTTTGGCACTATGTTTGAGTGAATTGCCGAAAGTCAGATTTTTGCTGAAATTGTGACCCCGGGGCTTAGGGATTTTTTCAAAAAAATCTTTTTCTGCCGGTTCAGTTGTCGAGGGCTGATTTCTTTTCCTGTGATAAAAAGCCTTCTGTTTCGACCGCCAAACCTCTCAGGGGAACATTTGCAACCCTTTGGCACCATTTTTGATTGAATTGCCGAAAGTCAGATTTTTGCTGAAATTGTGACCCCGGGGCTTAGGGATTTTTTCAAAAAAATCTTTTTCTGCCGGTTAAGTTGTCGAGTTCTGATTTCTTTTCCTGTGATAAAAAGCTTTCTCTTTCGACCACCAAACATCTCAGGGGAGCATTTGCAACCGTTTGGCACCATTTTTGAGTGAATTCCCGAAAGTCAGATTTTTGCTCAAATTGTGACCCTGGGGCTTAGGGATTTTTTCAGAAAAATCTTTTTCTGCTGGTTCAGTTGTCGAGGGCTGATTTCTTTTCCTGTGATAAAAAGCCTTCTGTTTCGACCGCCAAACCACTCAGGGGAGCATTTGCAACCCTTTGTCACCATTTTTGATTGAATTGCCGAAAGTCAGATTTTTGCTGAAATTGTGACCCCGGGGCTTAGGGATTTTTTCAAAAAAATCTTTTTCTGCCGGTTAAGTTGTTGAGGGCTCATTTCTTTTCCTGTGATAAAAAGCCTTCTGTTTCGACCGCCAAACCTCTCAGGGGAGCATTTGCAACCCTTTTCCACCATTTTTGATTGAATTGCCGAAAGTCAAGTTTTTGCTGAAATAGTGACCCCGGGCTTAGGGATTTTTTCAAAAAAATCTTTTTCTGCCGGTTCAGTTGTCGAGGGCTGATTTCTTTTCCTGTGATAAAAAGCCTTCTGTTTCGACCGCCAAACCTCTCAGGGGAGCATTTGGAACCCTTTGGCACTATGTTTGAGTGAATTGCCGAAAGTCAGATTTTTGCTGAAATTGTGACCCCGGGGCTTAGGGATTTTTTCAAAAAAATCTTTTTCTGCCGGTTCAGTTGTCGAGGGCTGATTTCTTTTCCTGTGATAAAAAGCCTTCTGTTTCGACCGCCAAACCTCTCAGGGGAACATTTGCAACCCTTTGGCACCATTTTTGATTGAATTGCCGAAAGTCAGATTTTTGCTGAAATTGTGACCCCGGGGCTTAGGGATTTTTTCAAAAAAATCTTTTTCTGCCGGTTAAGTTGTCGAGTTCTGATTTCTTTTCCTGTGATAAAAAGCTTTCTCTTTCGACCACCAAACATCTCAGGGGAGCATTTGCAACCGTTTGGCACCATTTTTGAGTGAATTCCCGAAAGTCAGATTTTTGCTGAAATTGTGACCCTGGGGCTTAGGGATTTTTTCAGAAAAATCTTTTTCTGCTGGTTCAGTTGTCGAGGGCTGATTTCTTTTCCTGTGATAAAAAGCCTTCTGTTTCGACCGCCAAACCACTCAGGGGAGCATTTGCAACCCTTTGTCACCATTTTTGATTGAATTGCCGAAAGTCAGATTTTTGCTGAAATTGTGACCCCGGGGCTTAGGGATTTTTTCAAAAACATCTTTTTCTGCCGGTTAAGTTGTCGAGGGCTGATTTCCTTTTCTGTGATAAAAAGCTTTCTCTTTGGACCACCAAACATCTCAGGGGAACATTTGCAACTCTTTGGCACCATTTTTGAGTGAATTGCCGAACGTCAGATTTTTGATGAAATTGTGACCCCGGGGCTTAGGGATTTTTTCAAAAAAATCTTTTTCTGCCGGTTAAGTTGTCGAGGGCTGATTTCTTTTCCTGTGCTAAAAAGCCTTCTGTTTCGACCGCCAAACCTCTCAGGGGAGCATTTGCAACCCTTTGGCACCATTTCTGATTGAATTGCCGAAAGTCAGATTTTTGCTGAAATTGCGACCCCGGGGCTTAGGGATTTTTTCAAAAAAATCTTTTTCTGCCGGTTCAGTTGTCGAGGGCTGATTTCTTTTCCTTTGATAAAAAGTCTTCTGCTTCGACCGCCAAACCTCTCAGGGGAGCATTTGCAACCCTTTGGCACCATTTTTGATTGAATTGCCGAAAGTCAGATTTTTGATGAAATTGTGACCCCGTGGCTTAGGGATTTTTTCAAAAAAATCTTTTTCTGCCGGTTAAGTTGTTGAGGGCTGATTTCTTTTCCTGTGATAAAAAGCCTTCTGTTTCAACCGCCAAACCTCTCAGGGGAGCATTTGCAACCCTTTGGCACCATTTTTGAGTGAATTGCCGAAAGTCAGATTTTTGATGAAATTGTGACCCCGGGGCTTAGGGATTTTTTCAAAAAAATCTTTTTCTGCTGGTTAAGTTGTCGAGGGCTGATTTCTTTTCCTTTGATAAAAAGTCTTCTGCTTCGACCGCCAAACCTCTCAGTGGGGCATTTGCAAAACTTTGCCACCATTTTTGAGTGAATTGCCGAAAGTCAGATTTTTGCTGAAATTGTGACCCCGGGGCTTAGGGATTTTTTCAAAAAAATATTTTTCTGCCGGTTCAGTTGTCGAGCGCTGATTTCTTTTCCTGTGCTAAAAAGCCTTCTGTTTCGACTGCCAAACCTCTCAGGGGAGCATTTGCAAACCTTTGGCACCATTTTTTATTGAAATACCCAAAGTCAGATTTTTGCTGAAATTGTGACCCCGGGGCTTAGGGATTTTTTCAAAAAAATCTTTTTTTGCCGGTTCAGTTGTCGAGGGCTTATTTCTTTTCCTGTGATAAAAAGCCCTCTGTTTCGACCGCCAAACCTCTCAGGGGAGCTTTTGCAACCCTTTGGCACCATTTTTGAGTGAATTCCCGAAAGTCAGATTTTTGATGAAATTGTGACCCCGGGGTTTAGGGATTTTTTCAAAAAAATCTTTTTCTGCCGGTTGAGTTGTCGAGGGCTGATTTCTTTTCCTGCGATAAAAAGCCTTCTGTTTCGACCGCCAAACCTCTCAGGGGAACATTTGCAACTGTTTGGTACCATTATTGAGTGAATTGCCGAAAGTCAGATTTTTGATGAAATTGTGACCTCGGGGATTAGGGATTTTTTCAAAAAAAAAATTTCTGCCGGTTAAGTTGTCGAGGGCTGATTTCTTTTCCTGCGATAAAAAGCCTTCTGTTTCGACCGCCAAACCTCTCATGGGAAGATTTGCAACTCTTTGGCACCATTTTTGAGTGAATTGCCGAAAGTCAGATTTTTGCTGAAATTGTGACCAAGGGGCTTAGGGATTTTTTCAAAAAAATCTTTTTCTGCCGTTTCAGTTGTCGAGGGCTGATTTCTTTTCCTGTGATAAAAAGCCTACTGTTTCGACCGCCAAACCTCTCAGGGGAGCATTTGAAACCGTTTGGAACCATTTTTGAGTGAATTGCCGAAACTCAGATTTTTGATGAAATTGTGACCCCGGGGCTTAGGGATTTTTTCAAAAAAATCTTTTTCTGCCGGTTAAGTTGTCGAGAGCTGATTTCTTTACCTGTGATAAAAAACCTTCTGTTTCGACCGCTAAACCTCTCAGGGGAGCATTTGCAACCGTTTGACACCATTTTTGAGTGAATTCCCATAAGTCGGATTTTTGCTGAAATTGTGACCCCGGGGCTTAGGGATTTTTTCAAAAAAATCTTTTTCTGCCGGTTCAGTTGTCGAGGGCTGATTTCTTTTCCTGTGATAAAAAGCCTTCTGTTTCGACCGCCAAACCTCTCAGGGGAGCATTTGCAACCCTTTGGCACCATTTTTGAGTGAATTGCCGAAAGTCAGATTTTTGATGAAATTGTGACCCCGGGGCTTAGGGATTTTTTCAAAATAATCTTTTTCTGCCGGTTAAGTTGTCGAGTTCTGATTTCTTTTCCTGTGATAAAAAGCTTTCTCTTTCGACCACCAAACATCTCAGGGGAGCATTTGCCACCGTATGGCACCATTTTTGAGTGAATTCCCGAAAGTCAGATTTTTGCTCAAATTGTGACCCCGGGGCTTAGGGATTTTTTCAAAAAAATATTTTTCTGCCGGTTCAGTTGTTGAGGGCTGATTTCTTTTCCTGTGATAAAAAGCCTTCTGTTTCGACCGCCAAACCTCTCAGGGGAGCATTTGCAACCCTTTGGCACCATTTTTGATTGAATTGCCGAAAGTCAGATTTTTGCTGAAATTGCGACCCCGGGACTTAGGGATTTTTTCAAAAAAAATCTTTTTCTGCCGGTTCAGTTGTCGAGCGCTGATTTCTTTTCCTGTGATAAAAAGTCTTCTGCTTCGACCGCCAAACCTCTCAGGGGAGCATTTGCAACCCTTTGCCACCATTTTTGAGTGAATTGCCGAAAGTCAGATTTTTGCTGAAATTGTTACCCCGGGGTTTAGGGATTTTTTCAAAAAAATCTTTTTCTGCCGGTTGAGTTGTCGAGGGCTGATTTCTTTTCCTGCGATAAAAAGCCTACTGTTTCGACCGCCAAACCTCTCAGGGGAGCATTTGAAACCGTTTGGAACCATTTTTGAGTGAATTGCCGAAAGTCAGATTTTTGCTGAAATTGTGACCCCGGGGCTTAGGGATTTTTTCAAAAAAATCTTTTTCTGCCGGTTGTCGAGAGCTGATTTCTTTACCTGTGATAAAAAACCTTCTGTTTCGACCGCTAAACCTCTCAAGGGAGCATTTGCAACCGTTTGACACCATTTTTGAGTGAATTCCCATAAGTCGGATTTTTGCTGAAATTGTGACCCCGGGGCTTAGGGATTTTTTCAAAAAAATCTTTTTCTGCCGGTTCAGTTGTCGAGGGCTGATTTCTTTTCCTGTGATAAAAAGCCCTCTGTTTCGACCGCCAAACCTCTCAGGGGAGCATTTGCAACCCTTTGGCACCATTTTTGAGTGAATTGCCGAAAGTCAGATTTTTGATGAAATTGCGACCCCGGAGCTTAGGGATTTTTTCAAAAAAAATCTATTTCTGCCGCTTAAGTTGTCGAGGCCTGATTTCTTTTCCTGTGATAAAAAGTCTTCTGCTTCGACCGCCAAACCTCTCAGGGGAGCATTTGCCACCCTTTGGCACCATTTTTGATTGAATTGCCGAAAGTCAGATTTTTGATGAAATTGTGACCCCGTGGCTTAGGGATTTTTTCAAAAAAATCTTTTTCTGCCGGTTAAGTTGTTGAGGGCTGATTTCTTTTCCTGTGATAAAAAGCCTTCTGTTTCAACCGCCAAACCTCTCAGGGGAGCATTTGCAACCCTTTGGCACCATTTTTGATTGAATTGCCGAAAGTCAGATTTTTGCTGAAATTGTGACCCCGGGGCTTAGGGATTTTTTCAAAAACATCTTTTTCTGCCGCTTCAGTTGTTGAGGGCTGATTTCTTTTCCTGTGATAAAAAGCCTTCTGTTTCGACCGCCAAACCTCTCAAGGGAGCATTTGCAACCCATTGGCACCATTTTTGATTGAATTGCCGAAAGTCAGATTTTTGCTGAAATTGTGACCCCGGGGCTTAGGGATTTTTTCAAAAAAATCTTTTTCTGCCGGTTAAGTTGTCGAGGGCTGATTTCTTTTCCTGTGATAAAAAGCCTTCTGTTTCGACCGCCAAACCTGTCAGGGGAACATTTGCAACCCTTTGGCACCATTTTTGATTGAATTGCCGAAAGTCAGATTTTTGCTGAAATTGTGACCCCGGGGTTTAAGGATTTTTTCAAAAAAATCTTTTTCTGCCGGTTGAGTTGTCGAGGGCTGATTTCTTTTCCTGCGATAAAAAGCCTTCTGTTTCGACCGCCAAACCTCTCAGGGGAACATTTGCAACCGTTTGGTACCATTATTGAATGAATTGCCGAAAGTCAGATTTTTGCTGAAATTGTGACCTCGGGGCTTAGGGATTTTTTCAAAAAAATCTTTTTCTGCCGCTTCAGTTGTCGAGGGCTGATTTCTTTTCCTGTGATAAAAAGCCTTCTGTTTCGACCGCCAAACCTCTCAGGGGAGCATTTGCAACCCTTTGGAACCATTTTTGATTGAATTGCCGAAAGTCAGACTTTTGCTGAAATTGTGACCCCGGGGCTTAGGGATTTTTTCAAAAAAATCTTTTTCTGCCGCTTCAGTTGTCGAGGGCTGATTTCTTTTCCTGTGATAAAAAGCCTTCTGTTTCGACCACCAAACCTCTCAGGGGAGCATTTGCAACCCTTTGGCACCATTTTTGAGTGAATTGCCGAACGTCAGATTTTTGCTGAAATTGTGACCCCGTGGCTTAGGGATTTTTTCAAAAAAATCTTTTTCTGCCGGTTAAGTTGTTGAGGGCTGATTTCTTTTCCTGTGATAAAAAGCCTTCTGTTTCAACCGCCAAACCTCTCAGGGGAGCATTTGCAACCGTTTGGCACCATTTTTGAGTGAATTCCCGAAAGTCAGATTTTTGCTGAAATTGTGACCCTGGGGTTTAGGGATTTTTTCAAAAAAATCTTTTTCTGCCGGTTGAGTTGTCGAGGGCTGATTTCTTTTCCTGCGATAAAAAGCCTTCTGTTTCGACCGCCAAACCTCTCAGGGGAACATTTGCAACCGTTTGGTACCATTATTGAGTGAATTGCCGAAAGTCAGATTTTTGATGAAATTGTGACCTCGGGGCTTAGGGATTTTTCCAAAAAAATCTTTTTCTGCCGGTTCAGTTGTCGAGGGCTGATTTCTTTTCCTGTGATAAAAAGCCTTCTGTTTCGACCGCCAAAACTCTCAGGGGAGCATTTGCAACGCTTTGGCACCATTTTTGATTGAATTGCCGAAAGTCAGATTTTTGATGAAATTGTGACCCCGGGGCTTAGGGATTTTTTCAAAAAAATCTTTTTCTTCCGGTTCAGTTGTCGAGGGCTGATTTCTTTTCCTGTGATAAAAAGCCTTCTGTTTCGACCGCAAAACCTCTCAGGGGAGCATTTGCAACCCATTGGCACCATTTTTGAGTGAATTGCCGAACGTCAGATTTTTGATGAAATTGTGACCCCGGGGCTTAGGGATTTTTTCAAAAAAATCTTTTTCTGCCGGTTAAGTTGTCGCGGGCTGATTTCTTTTCCTGCGATAAAAAGCCTTCTGTTTCGACCGCCAAACCTCTCAGGGGAAGATTTGCAACTCTTTGGCACCATTTTTGAGTGAATTGCCGAAAGTCAGATTTTTGCTGAAATTGTGACCCCAGGGCTTAGGGATTTTTTCCAAAAAATCTTTTTCTGCCGGTTCAGTTGTCGAGGGCTGATTTCTTTTCCTGTGATAAAAAGCCTTCTGTTTCGACCGCCAAACCTCTCAGGGGAACATTTGCAACCGTTTGGTACCATTTTTGATTGAATTGCCGAAAGTCAGATTTTTGCTGAAATTGTGACCCCGGGGCTTAGGGATTTTTTCCAAAAAATCTTTTTCTTACGGTTCAGTTGTCGAGGGCTGATTTCTTTTCCTGTGATAAAAAGCCTTCTGTTTCGACCGCCAAACCTCTCAGGGGAGCATTTGCAACCCATTGGCACCATTTTTGATTGAATTGCCGAAAGTCAGATTTTTGCTGAAATTGTGACCCAGGGGCTTAGGGATTTTTTCCAAAAAATCTTTTTCTGCCGGTTAAGTTGTCGAGGGCTGATTTCTTTTCCTGTGATAAAAAGCCTTCTGTTTCGACCCCCAAACCTGTCAGGGGAACATTTGCAACCCTTTGGCACCATTTTTGATTGAATTGCCGAAAGTCAGATTTTTGCTGAAATTGTGACCCCGGGGTTTAAGGATTTTTTCAAAAAAATCTTTTTCTGCCGGTTGAGTTGTCGAGGGCTGATTTCTTTTCCTGCGATAAAAAGCCTTCTGTTTCGACCGCCAAACCTCTCAGGGGAACATTTGCAACCGTTTGGTACCATTATTGAGTGAATTGCCGAAAGTCAGATTTTTGATGAAATTGTGACCTCGGGGCTTAGGGATTTTTTCAAAAAAATCTTTTTCTGCCGGTTCAGTTGTCGAGGGCTGATTTCTTTTCCTGTGATAAAAAGCCTTCTGTTTCGACCGCCAAACCTCTCAGGGGAGCATTTGCAACCCTTTGGAACCATTTTTGATTGAATTGCCGAAAGTCAGACTTTTGCTGAAATTGTGACCCCGGGGCTTAGGGATTTTTTCAAAAAAATCTTTTTCTGCCGGTTCAGTTGTCGAGGGCTGATTTCTTTTCCTGTGATAAAAAGCCTTCTGTTTCGACCGCCAAACCTCTCAGGGGAGCATTTGCAACCCTTTGGAACCATTTTTGATTGAATTGCCGAAAGTCAGACTTTTGCTGAAATTGTGACCCCGGGGCTTAGGGATTTTTTCAAAAAAATCTTTTTCTGCCGGTTCAGTTGTCGAGGGCTGATTTCTTTTCCTGTGATAAAAAGCCTTCTGTTTCGACCACCAAACCTCTCAGGGGAGCATTTGCAACCCTTTGGCACCATTTTTGAGTGAATTGCCGAACGTCAGATTTTTGCTGAAATTGTGACCCCGTGGCTTAGGGATTTTTTCAAAAAAATCTTTTTCTGCCGGTTAAGTTGTTGAGGGCTGATTTCTTTTCCTGTGATAAAAAGCCTTCTGTTTCAACCGCCAAACCTCTCAGGGGAGCATTTGCAACCCTTTGGCACCATTTTTGAGTGAATTCCCGAAAGTCAGATTTTTGCTGAAATTGTGACCCTGGGGTTTAGGGATTTTTTCAAAAAAATCTTTTTCTGCCGGTTGAGTTGTCGAGGGCTGATTTCTTTTCCTGCGATAAAAAGCCTTCTGTTTCGACCGCCAAACCTCTCAGGGGAACATTTGCAACCGTTTGGTACCATTATTGAGTGAATTGCCGAAAGTCAGATTTTTGAAGAAATTGTGACCTCGGGGCTTAGGGATTTTTTCAAAAAAATCTTTTTCTGCCGGTTCAGTTGTCGAGGGCTGATTTCTTTTCCTGTGATAAAAAGCCTTCTGTTTCGACCGCCAAAACTCTCAGGGGAGCATTTGCAACGCTTTGGCACCATTTTTGATTGAATTGCCGAAAGTCAGATTTTTGCTGAAATTGTGACCCCGGGGCTTAGGGATTTTTTCAAAAAAATCTTTTTCTGCCGGTTCAGTTGTCGAGGGCTGATTTCTTTTCCTGTGATAAAAAGCCTTCTGTTTCGACCACCAAACCTCTCAGGGGAGCATTTGTAACCCTTTGGCACCATTTTTGAGTGAATTGCCGAACGTCAGATTTTTGATGAAATTGTGACCCCGGGGCTTAGGGATTTTTTCAAAAAAATCTTTTTCTGCCGGTTAAGTTGTCGCGGGCTGATTTCTTTTCCTGCGATAAAAAGCCTTCTGTTTCGACCGCCAAACCTCTCAGGGGAAGATTTGCATCTCTTTGGCACCATTTTTGAGTGAATTGCCGAAAGTCAGATTTTTGCTGAAATTGTGACCCCAGGGCTTAGGGATTTTTTCCAAAAAATCTTTTTCTGCCGGTTCAGTTGTCGAGGGCTGATTTCTTTTCCTGTGATAAAAAGCCTTCTGTTTCGACCGCCAAACCTGTCAGGGGAACATTTGCAACCGTTTGGTACCATTTTTGATTGAATTGCCGAAAGTCAGATTTTTGCTGAAATTGTGACCCCGGGGCTTAGGGATTTTTTCCAAAAAATCTTTTTCTTCCGGTTCAGTTGTCGAGGGCTGATTTCTTTTCCTGTGATAAAAAGCCTTCTGTTTCGACCGCCAAACCTCTCAGGGGAGCATTTGCAACCATTTGGTAAAATTTTTGAGTGAATTTCCGAAAGTCAGATTTTTGATGAAATTGTGACCTCGGGTGTTAGGGATTTTTTCAAACAAATCTTTTTCTGCCGGTTAAGTTGTCGAGGGCTGATTTCTTTTCCTGTGATAAAAAGCCCTCTGTTTCGACCGCCAAACCTCTCAGGGGAGCATTTGAAACCCTTTGGCACCATTTTTGAGTGAATTGCCGAAAGTCAGATTTTTGATGAAATTGTGACCCCGGGGCTTATGGATTTTTTCCAAAAAATCTTTTTCTGCCGGTTCAGTTGTCGAGGGCTGATTTCTTTTCCTGTGATAAAAAGCCTTCTGTTTCGACCGCCAAACCTGTCAGGGGAACATTTGCAACCCTTGGGCACCATTTTTGATTGAATTGCCCAAAGTCAGATTTTTGCTGAAATTGTGACCCCGGGGCTTAAGGATTTTTTTCAAAAAAATCTTTTTCTGCCGGTTCAGTTGTCGAGGGCTGATTTCTTTTCCTGTGATAAAAGGCTTTCTGTTTCGACCGCCAAACCTCTCAGGGGAGCATTTGCAACCCTTTGGCACCATTTTTGAGTGAATTCCCGAAAGTCAGATTTTTGCTGAAATTGTGACCTCGGGGCTTAGGGATTTTTTCAAAAAAATCTTTTTCTGCCGGTTAAGTTGTCGAGGGCTGATTTCTTTTCCTGTGATAAAAAGCCCTCTGTTTCGACCACCAAACCTCTCAGGGGAGCATTTGAAACCCTTTGGCACCATTTTTGAGTGAATTGCCGAAAGTCAGATTTTTGATGAAATTGTGACCCTGGGGCTTAGGGATTTTTTCAAAAAAATCTTTTTCTGCCGGTTAAGTTGTCGCGGGCTGATTTCTTTTCCTGCGATAAAAAGCCTTCTGTTTCGACCGCCAAACCTCTCAGGGGAAGATTTGCATCTCTTTGGCACCATTTTTGAGTGAATTGCCGAAAGTCAGATTTTTGCTGAAATTGTGACCCCAGGGCTTAGGGATTTTTTCCAAAAAATCTTTTTCTGCCGGTTCAGTTGTCGAGGGCTGATTTCTTTTCCTGTGATAAAAAGCCTTCTGTTTCGACCGCCAAACCTGTCAGGGGAACATTTGCAACCGTTTGGTACCATTTTTGATTGAATTGCCGAAAGTCAGATTTTTGCTGAAATTGTGACCCCGGGGCTTAGGGATTTTTTCAAAAAAATCTTTTTCTGCCGGTTAAGTTGTCGAGGGCTGATTTCTTTTCCTGTGATAAAAAGCCTTCTGTTTCGACCGCCAAACCTGTCAGGGGAACATTTGCAACCCTTTGGCACCATTTTTGATTGAATTGCCGAAAGTCAGATTTTTGCTGAAATTGTGACCCCGGGGCTTAGGGATTTTTTCAAAAAAATCTTTTTCTGTCGGTTAAGTTGTTGAGGGCTGATTTCTTTTCCTGTGATAAAAAGCCTTCTGTTTCAACCGCCAAACCTCTCAGGGGAGCATTTGCAACCCTTTGGCACCATTTTTGAGTGAATTCCCGAAAGTCAGATTTTTGCTGAAATTGTGACCTCGGGGCTTAGGGATTTTTTCAAAAAAATCTTTTTCTGCCGGTTAAGTTGTCGAGGGCTGATTTCTTTTCCTGTGATAAAAAGCCCTCTGTTTCGACCGCCAAACCTCTCAGGGGAGCATTTGAAACCCTTTGGCACCATTTTTGAGTGAATTGCCGAAAGTCAGATTTTTGATGAAATTGTGACCCTGGGGCTTAGGGATTTTTTCAAAAAAATCTTTTTCTGCCGGTTAAGTTGTCGAGGGCTGATTTCTTTTCCTGTGATAAAAAGCCTTCTGTTTCGACCGCTAAACCTCTCAGGGGAGCATTTTCAACCGTTTGGCACCATTTTTGAGTGAATTGCCGAAACTCAGATTTTTGCTGAAATTGTGAACCCAGGGCTTAGGGATTTTTTCCAAAAAATATTTTTCTGCCGGTTCAGTTGTCGAGGGCTGATTTCTTTTCCTGTGATAAAAAGCCTTCTGTTTCGACCGCCAAACCTCTCAGGGGAGCATTTGCAACCCATTGGCACCATTTTTGATTGAATTGCCGAAAGTCAGATTTTTGCTGAAATTGTGACCCCGGGGCTTAGGGATTTTTTCAAAAAAATCTTTTTCTGCCGGTTAAGTTGTCGAGGGCTGATTTCTTTTCCTGTGATAAAAAGCCTTCTGTTTCGACCGCCAAACCTGTCAGGGGAACATTTGCAACCCTTTGGCACCATTTTTGATTGAATTGCCGAAAGTCAGATTTTTGCTGAAATTGTGACCCCGTGGCTTAGGGATTTTTTCAAAAAAATCTTTTTCTGTCGGTTAAGTTGTTGAGGGCTGATTTCTTTTCCTGTGATAAAATGCCTTCTGTTTCAACCGCCAAACCTCTCAGGGGAGCATTTGCAACCCTTTGGCACCATTTTTGAGTGAATTCCCGAAATTCAGATTTTTGCTGAAATTGTGACCCCGGGGTTTAGGGATTTTTTCAAAAAAATCTTTTTCTGCCGGTTGAGTTGTCGAGGGCTGATTTCTTTTCCTGCGATAAAAAGCCTTCTGTTTCGACCGCAAACCTCTCAGGGGAACATTTGCAACCGTTTGGTACCATTATTGAGTGAATTGCCGAAAGTCAGATTTTTTGATGAAATTGTGACCTCGGGGCTTAGGGATTTTTTTAAAAAAATCTTTTTCTGCCGGTTCAGTTGTCGAGGGCTGATTTCTTTTCCTGTGATAAAAAGCCTTCTGTTTCGACCGCCAAAACTCTCAGGGGAGCATTTGCAACCCTTTGGCACCATTTTTGATTGAATTGCCGAAAGTCAGATTTTTGCTGAAATTGTGACCCCGGGGCTTAGGGATTTTTTCAAAAAAATCTTTTTCTGCCGGTTCAGTTGTCGAGGGCTGATTTCTTTTCCTGTGATAAAAAGGCTTCTGTTTCGACCGCCAAACCTCTCAGGGGAGCATTTGCAACCCTTTGGCACCATTTTTGAGTGAATTGCCGAACGTCAGATTTTTGATGAAATTGTGACCCCGGGGCTTAGGGATTTTTTCAAAAAAATCTTTTTCTGCCGGTTAAGTTGTCGCGGGCTGATTTCTTTTCCTGTGATAAAAAGCCTTCTATTTCAACCGCTAAACCTCTCAGGGGAGCATTTGCAACCGTTTGGCACCATTTTTGAGTGAATTCCCATAAGTTGGATTTTTGCTGAAATTGTGACCCCCCGGGGCTTAGGGATTTTTTCAAAAAAATCTTTTTCTGCCGGTTCAGTTGTCGAGGGCTGATTTCTTTTCCTGTGATAAAAAGCCTTCTGTTTCGACCGCCAAACCTCTCAGGGGAACATTTGCAACCGTTTGGTACCATTTTTCAGTGAATTGCCGAAACTCAGATTTTTGCTGAAATTGTGAACCCGGGGCTTAGGGATTTTTTCCAAAAAATCTTTTTCTGCCGGTTCAGTTGTCGAGGGCTGATTTCTTTTCCTGTGATAAAAAGCCTTCTGTTTCGACCGCCAAACCTCTCAGGGGAGCATTTGCAACCCATTGGCACCATTTTTGATTGAATTGCCGAAAGTCAGATTTTTGCTGAAATTGTGACCCCGGGGCTTAGGTATTTTTTCAAAAAAATCTTTTTCTGCCGGTTAAGTTGTCGAGGGCTGATTTCTTTTCCTGTGATAAAAAGCCTTCTGTTTCGACCGCCAAACCTGTCAGGGGAACATTTGCAACCCTTTGGCACCATTTTTGATTGAATTGCCGAAAGTCAGATTTTTGCTGAAATTGTGACCCCGTGGCTTAGGGATTTTTTCAAAAAAATCTTTTTCTGTCGGTTAAGTTGTTGAGGGGTGATTTCTTTTCCTGTGATAAAAAGCCTTCTGTTTCAACCGCCAAACCTCTCAGGGGAGCATTTGCAACCCTTTGGCACCATTTCTGAGTGAATTGCCGAAAGTCAGATTTTTGCTGAAATTGTGACCACGGGGTTTAGGGATTTTTTCAAAAAAATCTTTTTCTGCCGGTTCAGTTGTCGAGGGCTGATTTCTTTTCCTGTGATAAAAAGCCTTCTGTTTCGACCGCAAACCTCTCAGGGGAACATTTGCAACCGTTTGGTACCATTATTGAGTGAATTGCCGAAAGTCAGATTTTTGATGAAATTGTGACCCCGGGGCTTAGGGATTTTTTCAAAAAAATCTTTTTCTGCCGGTTAAGTTGTCGAGGGCTGATTTCTTTTCCTGTGATAAAAAGCCTTCTGTTTCGACCGCCAAACCTGTCAGGGGAACATTTGCAACCCTTTGGCACCATTTTTGATTGAGTTGCCGAAAGTCAGATTTTTGCTGAAATTGTGACCCCGGGGCTTAGGGATTTTTTCAAAAAAATCTTTTTCTGTCGGTTAAGTTGTTGAGGGCTGATTTCTTTTCCTGTGATAAAAAGCCTTCTGTTTCAACCGCCAAACCTCTCAGGGGAGCATTTGCAACCCTTTGGCACCATTTTTGAGTGAATTCCCGAAAGTCAGATTTTTGCTGAAATTGTGACCCCGGGGTTTAGGGATTTTTTCAAAAAAATCTTTTTCTGCCGGTTGAGTTGTCGAGGGCTGATTTCTTTTCCTGCGATAAAAAGCCTTCTGTTTCGACCGCAAACCTCTCAGGGGAACATTTGCAACCGTTTGGTACCATTATTGAGTGAATTGCCGAAAGTCAGATTTTTGATGAAATTGTGACCTCGGGGCTTAGGGATTTTTTCAAAAAAATCTTTTTCTGCCGGTTCAGTTGTCGAGGGCTGATTTCTTTTCCTGTGATAAAAAGCCTTCTGTTTCGACCGCCAAACCTCTCAGGGGAGCATTTGCAACCCATTGGCACCATTTTTGATTGAATTGCCGAAAGTCAGATTTTTGCTGAAATTGTGACCCCGGGGCTTAGGGATTTTTTCAAAAAAATCTTTTTCTGCCGGTTAAGTTGTCGAGGGCTGATTTCTTTTCCTGTGATAAAAAGCCTTCTGTTTCGACCGCCAAACCTGTCAGGGGAACATTTGCAACCCTTTGGCACCATTTTTGATTGAATTGCCGAAAGTCAGATTTTTGCTGAAATTGTGACCCCGGGGCTTAGGGATTTTTTCAAAAAAATCTTTTTCTGTCGGTTAAGTTGTTGAGGGCTGATTTCTTTTCCTGTGATAAAAAGCCTTCTGTTTCAACCGCCAAACCTCTCAGGGGAGCATTTGCAACCCTTTGGCACCATTTTTGAGTGAATTCCCGAAATTCAGATTTTTGCTGAAATTGTGACCCCGGGGTTTAGGGATTTTTTCAAAAAAATCTTTTTCTGCCGGTTCAGTTGTCGAGGGCTGATTTCTTTTCCTGTGATAAAAAGCCTTCTGTTTCGACCGCCAAAACTCTCAGGGGAGCATTTGCAACCCTTTGGCACCATTTTTGATTGAATTGCCGAAAGTCAGATTTTTGCTGAAATTGTGACCCCGGGGCTTAGGGATTTTTTCAAAAAAATCTTTTTCTGCCGGTTCAGTTGTCGAGGGCTGATTTCTTTTCCTGTGATAAAAAGGCTTCTGTTTCGACCGCCAAACCTCTCAGGGGAGCATTTGCAACCCTTTGGCACCATTTTTGAGTGAATTGCCGAACGTCAGATTTTTGATGAAATTGTGACCCCGGGGCTTAGGGATTTTTTCAAAAAAATCTTTTTCTGCCGGTTAAGTTGTCGCGGGCTGATTTCTTTTCCTGTGATAAAAAGCCTTCTGTTTCAACCGCTAAACCTCTCAGGGGAGCATTTGCAACCGTTTGGCACCATTTTTGAGTGAATTCCCATAAGTTGGATTTTTGCTGAAATTGTGACCCCCCGGGGCTTAGGGATTTTTTAAAAAAAATCTTTTTCTGCCGGTTCAGTTGTCGAGGGCTGATTTCTTTTCCTGTGATAAAAAGCCTTCTGTTTCGACCGCCAAACCTCTCAGGGGAACATTTGCAACCGTTTGGTACCATTTTTGAGTGAATTGCCGAAACTCAGATTTTTGCTGAAATTGTGAACCCGGGGCTTAGGGATTTTTTCCAAAAAATCTTTTTCTGCCGGTTCAGTTGTCGAGGGCTGATTTCTTTTCCTGTGATAAAAAGCCTTCTGTTTCGACCGCCAAACCTCTCAGGGGAGCATTTGCAACCCATTGGCACCATTTTTGATTGAATTGCCGAAAGTCAGATTTTTGCTGAAATTGTGACCCCGGGGCTTAGGTATTTTTTCAAAAAAATCTTTTTCTGCCGGTTAAGTTGTCGAGGGCTGATTTCTTTTCCTGTGATAAAAAGCCTTCTGTTTCGACCGCCAAACCTGTCAGGGGAACATTTGCAACCCTTTGGCACCATTTTTGATTGAATTGCCGAAAGTCAGATTTTTGCTGAAATTGTGACCCCGTGGCTTAGGGATTTTTTCAAAAAAATCTTTTTCTGTCGGTTAAGTTGTTGAGGGGTGATTTCTTTTCCTGTGATAAAAAGCCTTCTGTTTCAACCGCCAAACCTCTCAGGGGAGCATTTGCAACCCTTTGGCACCATTTCTGAGTGAATTCCCGAAAGTCAGATTTTTGCTGAAATTGTGACCACGGGGTTTAGGGATTTTTTCAAAAAAATCTTTTTCTGCCGGTTGAGTTGTCGAGGGCTGATTTCTTTTCCTGCGATAAAAAGCCTTCTGTTTCGACCGCAAACCTCTCAGGGGAACATTTGCAACCGTTTGGTACCATTATTGAGTGAATTGCCGAAAGTCAGATTTTTGATGAAATTGTGACCTCGGGGCTTAGGGATTTTTTCAAAAAAATCTTTTTCTGCCGGTTCAGTTGTCGAGGGCTGATTTCTTTTCCTGTGATAAAAAGCCTTCTGTTTCGACCGCCAAACCTCTCAGGGGAGCATTTGCAACCCATTGGCACCATTTTTGATTGAATTGCCGAAAGTCAGATTTTTGCTGAAATTGTGACCCCGGGGCTTAGGGATTTTTTCAAAAAAATCTTTTTCTGCCGGTTAAGTTGTCGAGGGCTGATTTCTTTTCCTGTGATAAAAAGCCTTCTGTTTCGACCGCCAAACCTGTCAGGGGAACATTTGCAACCCTTTGGCACCATTTTTGATTGAGTTGCCGAAAGTCAGATTTTTGCTGAAATTGTGACCCCGGGGCTTAGGGATTTTTTCAAAAAAATCTTTTTCTGTCGGTTAAGTTGTTGAGGGCTGATTTCTTTTCCTGTGATAAAAAGCCTTCTGTTTCAACCGCCAAACCTCTCAGGGGAGCATTTGCAACCCTTTGGCACCATTTTTGAGTGAATTCCCGAAAGTCAGATTTTTGCTGAAATTGTGACCCCGGGGTTTAGGGATTTTTTCAAAAAAATCTTTTTCTGCCGGTTGAGTTGTCGAGGGCTGATTTCTTTTCCTGCGATAAAAAGCCTTCTGTTTCGACCGCAAACCTCTCAGGGGAACATTTGCAACCGTTTGGTACCATTATTGAGTGAATTGCCGAAAGTCAGATTTTTGATGAAATTGTGACCTCGGGGCTTAGGGATTTTTTCAAAAAAATCTTTTTCTGCCGGTTCAGTTGTCGAGGGCTGATTTCTTTTCCTGTGATAAAAAGCCTTCTGTTTCGACCGCCAAACCTCTCAGGGGAGCATTTGCAACCCATTGGCACCATTTTTGATTGAATTGCCGAAAGTCAGATTTTTGCTGAAATTGTGACCCCGGGGCTTAGGGATTTTTTCAAAAAAATCTTTTTCTGCCGGTTAAGTTGTCGAGGGCTGATTTCTTTTCCTGTGATAAAAAGCCTTCTGTTTCGACCGCCAAACCTGTCAGGGGAACATTTGCAACCCTTTGGCACCATTTTTGATTGAATTGCCGAAAGTCAGATTTTTGCTGAAATTGTGACCCCGGGGCTTAGGGATTTTTTCAAAAAAATCTTTTTCTGTCGGTTAAGTTGTTGAGGGCTGATTTCTTTTCCTGTGATAAAAAGCCTTCTGTTTCAACCGCCAAACCTCTCAGGGGAGCATTTGCAACCCTTTGGCACCATTTTTGAGTGAATTCCCGAAAGTCAGATTTTTGCTGAAATTGTGACCCCGGGGTTTAGGGATTTTTTCAAAAAAATCTTTTTCTGCCGGTTGAGTTGTCGAGGGCTGATTTCTTTTCCTGCGATAAAAAGCCTTCTGTTTCGACCGCAAACCTCTCAGGGGAACATTTGCAACCGTTTGGTACCATTATTGAGTGAATTGCCGAAAGTCAGATTTTTGATGAAATTGTGACCTCGGGGCTTAGGGATTTTTTCAAAAAAATCTTTTTCTGCCGGTTCAGTTGTCGAGGGCTGATTTCTTTTCCTGTGATAAAAAGCCTTCTGTTTCGACCGCCAAAACTCTCAGGGGAGCATTTGCAACCCTTTGGCACCATTTTTGATTGAATTGCCGAAAGTCAGATTTTTGCTGAAATTGTGACCCCGGGGCTTAGGGATTTTTTCAAAAAAATCTTTTTCTGCCGGTTCAGTTGTCGAGGGCTGATTTCTTTTCCTGTGATAAAAAGGCTTCTGTTTCGACCGCCAAACCTCTCAGGGGAGCATTTGCAACCCTTTGGCACCATTTTTGAGTGAATTGCCGAACGTCAGATTTTTGATGAAATTGTGACCCCGGGGCTTAGGGATTTTTTCAAAAAAATCTTTTTCTGCCGGTTAAGTTGTCGCGGGCTGATTTCTTTTCCTGTGATAAAAAGCCTTCTGTTTCAACCGCTAAACCTCTCAGGGGAGCATTTGCAACCGTTTGTCACCATTTTTGAGTGAATTCCCATAAGTTGGATTTTTGCTGAAATTGTGACCCCCCGGGGCTTAGGGATTTTTTCAAAAAAATCTTTTTCTGCCGGTTCAGTTGTCGAGGGCTGATTTCTTTTCCTGTGATAAAAAGCCTTCTGTTTCGACCGCCAAACCTCTCAGGGGAACATTTGCAACCCATTGGCACCATTTTTGATTGAATTGCTGAAAGTCAGATTTTTGCTGAAATTGTGACCCCGGGGCTTAGGGATTTTTTCAAAAAAATCTTTTTCTGCCGGTTAAGTTGTCGAGGGCTGATTTCTTTTCCTGTGATAAAAAGCCTTCTGTTTCGACCGCCAAACCTGTCAGGGGAACATTTGCAACCCTTTGGCACCATTTTTGATTGAATTGCCGAAAGTCAGATTTTTGCTGAAATTGTGACCCCGTGGCTTAGGGATTTTTTCAAAAAAATCTTTTTCTGTCGGTTAAGTTGTTGAGGGGTGATTTCTTTTCCTGTGATAAAAAGCCTTCTGTTTCAACCACCAAAGCTCTCAGGGGAGCATTTGCAACCCTTTGGCACCATTTTTGAGTGAATTCCCGAAAGTCAGATTTTTGCTGAAATTGTGACCCCGGGGCTTAGGGATTTTTTCAAAAAAATCTTTTTCTGCCGGTTAAGTTGTCGCGGGCTGATTTCTTTTCCTGTGATAAAAAGCCTTCTGTTTCAACCGCTAAACCTCTCAGGGGAGCATTTGCAACCGTTTGGCACCATTTTTGAGTGAATTCCCATAAGTTGGATTTTTGCTGAAATTGTGACCCCCCGGGGCTTAGGGATTTTTTCAAAAAAATCTTTTTCTGCCGGTTCAGTTGTCGAGGGCTGATTTCTTTTCCTGCGATAAAAAGCCTTCTGTTTCGACCGCAAACCTCTCAGGGGAACATTTGCAACCGTTTGGTACCATTATTGAGTGAATTGCCGAAAGTCAGATTTTTGATGAAATTGTGACCTCGGGGCTTAGGGATTTTTTCAAAAAAATCTTTTTCTGCCGGTTCAGTTGTCGAGGGCTGATTTCTTTTCCTGTGATAAAAAGCCTTCTGTTTCGACCGCCAAACCTCTCAGGGGAGCATTTGCAACCCATTGGCACCATTTTTGATTGAATTGCCGAAAGTCAGATTTTTGCTGAAATTGTGACCCCGGGGCTTAGGGATTTTTTCAAAAAAATCCTTTTCTGCCGGTTAAGTTGTCGAGGGCTGATTTCTTTTCCTGTGATAAAAAGCCTTCTGTTTCGACCGCCAAACCTGTCAGGGGAACATTTGCAACCCTTTGGCACCATTTTTGATTGAATTGCCGAAAGTCAGATTTTTGCTGAAATTGTGACCCCGTGGCTTAGGGATTTTTTCACAAAAATCTTTTTCTGTCGGTTAAGTTGTTGAGGGCTGATTTCTTTTCCTGTGATAAAAGCCTTCTGTTTCAACCGCCAAACCTCTCAGGGGAGCATTTGCAACCCTTTGGCACCATTTTTGAGTGAATTCCCGAAAGTCAGATTTTTGCTGAAATTGTGACCCCGGGGTTTAGGGATTTTTTCAAAAAAATCTTTTTCTGCCGGTTCAGTTGTCGAGGGCTGATTTCTTTTCCTGCGATAAAAAGCCTTCTGTTTCGACCGCAAACCTCTCAGGGGAACATTTGCAACCGTTTGGTACCATTATTGAGTGAATTGCCGAAAGTCAGATTTTTGATGAAATTGTGACCTCGGGGCTTAGGGATTTTTTCAAAAAAATCTTTTTCTGCCGGTTGAGTTGTCGAGGGCTGATTTCTTTTCCTGTAATAAAAAGCCTTCTGTTTCGACCGCCAAACCTCTCAGGGGAGCATTTGCAACCCATTGGCACCATTTTTGATTGAATTGCCGAAAGTCATATTTTTGCTGAAATTGTGACCCCGGGGCTTAGGGATTTTTTCAAAAAAATCTTTTTCTGCCGGTTAAGTTGTCGAGGGCTGATTTCTTTTCCTGTGATAAAAAGCCTTCTGTTTCGACCGCCAAACCTGTCAGGGGAACATTTGCAACCCTTTGGCACCATTTTTGATTGAATTGCCGAAAGTCAGATTTTTGCTGAAATTGTGACCCCGGGGCTTAGGGATTTTTTCAAAAAAATCTTTTTCTGTCGGTTAAGTTGTTGAGGGCTGATTTCTTTTCCTGTGATAAAAAGCCTTCTGTTTCAACCGCCAAACCTCTCAGGGGAGCATTTGCAACCCTTTGGCACCATTTTTGAGTGAATTCCCGAAAGTCAGATTTTTGCTGAAATTGTGACCCCGGGGTTTAGGGATTTTTTCAAAAAAATCTTTTTCTGCCGGTTGAGTTGTCGAGGGCTGATTTCTTTTCCTGCGATAAAAAGCCTTCTGTTTCGACCGCAAACCTCTCAGGGGAACATTTGCAACCGTTTGGTACCATTATTCAGTGAATTGCCGAAAGTCAGATTTTTGATGAAATTGTGACCTCGGGGCTTAGGGATTTTTTCAAAAAAATCTTTTTCTGCCGGTTCAGTTGTCGAGGGCTGATATCTTTTCCTGTGATAAAAAGCCTTCTGTTTCGACCGCCAAAACTCTCAGGGGAGCATTTGCAACCCTTTGGCACCATTTTTGATTGAATTGCCGAAAGTCAGATTTTTGCTGAAATTGTGACCCCGGGGCTTAGGGATTTTTTCAAAAAAATCTTTTTCTTCCGGTTCAGTTGTCGAGGGCTGATTTCTTTTCCTGTGATAAAAAGGCTTTGTTTCGACCGCCAAACCTCTCAGGGGAGCATTTGCAACCCTTTGGCACCATTTTTGAGTGAATTGCCGAACGTCAGATTTTTGATGAAATTGTGACCCCGGGGCTTAGGGATTTTTTCAAAAAAATCTTTTTCTGCCGGTTAAGTTGTCGCGGGCTGATTTCTTTTCCTGTGATAAAAAGCCTTCTGTTTCAACCGCTAAACCTCTCAGGGGAGCATTTGCAACCGTTTGGCACCATTTTTGAGTGAATTCCCATAAGTTGGATTTTTGCTGAAATTGTGACCCCCCGGGGCTTAGGGATTTTTTCAAAAAAATCTTTTTCTGCCGGTTCAGTTGTCGAGGGCTGATTTCTTTTCCTGTGATAAAAAGCCTTCTGTTTCGACCGCCAAACCTGTCAGGGGAACATTTGCAACCCTTTGGCACCATTTTTGATTGAATTGCCGAAAGTCAGATTTTTGCTGAAATTGTGACCCCGTGGCTTAGGGATTTTTTCAAAAAAATCTTTTTCTGTCGGTTAAGTTGTTGAGGGGTGATTTCTTTTCCTGTGATAAAAAGCCTTCTGTTTCAACCGCCAAACCTCTCAGGGGAGCATTTGCAACCCTTTGGCACCATTTTTGAGTGAATTCCCGAAAGTCAGATTTTTGCTGAAATTGTGACCCCGGGGTTTAGGGATTTTTTCAAAAAAATCTTTTTCTGCCGGTTGAGTTGTCGAGGGCTGATTTCTTTTCCTGCGATAAAAACCCTTCTGTTTCGACCGCAAACCTCTCAGGGGAACATTTGCAACCGTTTGGTACCATTATTGAGTGAATTGCCGAAAGTCAGATTTTTGATGAAATTGTGACCTCGGGGCTTAGGGATTTTTTCAAAAAAATCTTTTTCTGCCGGTTCAGTTGTCGAGGGCTGATTTCTTTTCCTGTGATAAAAAGGCTTCTGTTTCGACCGCCAAACCTCTCAGGGGAGCATTTGCAACCCTTTGGCACCATTTTTGAGTGAATTGCCGAACGTCAGATTTTTGATGAAATTGTGACCCCGGGGCTTAGGGATTTTTTCAAAAAAATCTTTTTCTGCCGGTTAACTTGTCGCGGGCTGATTTCTTTTCCTGCGATAAAAAGCCTTCTGTTTCGACCGCCAAACCTCTCAGGGGAACATTTGCAACCCTTTGGCACCATTTTTGATTGAATTGCCGAAAGTCAGATTTTTGCTGAAATTGTGACCCCGGGGCTTAGGGATTTTTTCAAAAAAATCTTTTTCTGTCGGTTAAGTTGTTGAGGGCTGATTTCTTTTCCTGTGATAAAAAGCCTTCTGTTTCAACCGCCAAACCTCTCAGGGGAGCATTTGCAACCCTTTGGCACCATTTTTGAGTGAATTCCCGAAAGTCAGATTTTTGCTGAAATTGTGACCCCGGGGTTTAGGGATTTTTTCAAAAAAATCTTTTTCTGCCGGTTGAGTTGTCGAGGGCTGATTTCTTTTCCTGCGATAAAAAGCCTTCTGTTTCGACCGCAAACCTCTCAGGGGAACATTTGCAACCGTTTGGTACCATTATTCAGTGAATTGCCGAAAGTCAGATTTTTGATGAAATTGTGACCTCGGGGCTTAGGGATTTTTTCAAAAAAATCTTTTTCTGCCGGTTCAGTTGTCGAGGGCTGATATCTTTTCCTGTGATAAAAAGCCTTCTGTTTCGACCGCCAAAACTCTCAGGGGAGCATTTGCAACCCTTTGGCACCATTTTTGATTGAATTGCCGAAAGTCAGATTTTTGCTGAAATTGTGACCCCGGGGCTTAGGGATTTTTTCAAAAAAATCTTTTTCTTCCGGTTCAGTTGTCGAGGGCTGATTTCTTTTCCTGTGATAAAAAGGCTTTGTTTCGACCGCCAAACCTCTCAGGGGAGCATTTGCAACCCTTTGGCACCATTTTTGAGTGAATTGCCGAACGTCAGATTTTTGATGAAATTGTGACCCCGGGGCTTAGGGATTTTTTCAAAAAAATCTTTTTCTGCCGGTTAAGTTGTCGCGGGCTGATTTCTTTTCCTGTGATAAAAAGCCTTCTGTTTCAACCGCTAAACCTCTCAGGGGAGCATTTGCAACCGTTTGGCACCATTTTTGAGTGAATTCCCATAAGTTGGATTTTTGCTGAAATTGTGACCCCCCGGGGCTTAGGGATTTTTTCAAAAAAATCTTTTTCTGCCGGTTCAGTTGTCGAGGGCTGATTTCTTTTCCTGTGATAAAAAGCCTTATGTTTCGACCGCCAAACCTGTCAGGGGAACATTTGCAACCCTTTGGCACCATTTTTGATTGAATTGCCGAAAGTCAGATTTTTGCTGAAATTGTGACCCCGGGGTTTAGGGATTTTTTCAAAAAAATCTTTTTCTGCCGGTTGAGTTGTCGAGGGCTGATTTCTTTTCCTGCGATAAAAACCCTTCTGTTTCGACCGCAAACCTCTCAGGGGAACATTTGCAACCGTTTGGTACCATTATTGAGTGAATTGCCGAAAGTCAGATTTTTGATGAAATTGTGACCTCGGGGCTTAGGGATTTTTTCAAAAAAATCTTTTTCTGCCGGTTCAGTTGTCGAGGGCTGATTTCTTTTCCTGTGATAAAAAGGCTTCTGTTTCGACCGCCAAATCTCTCAGGGGAGCATTTGCAACCCTTTGGCACCATTTTTGAGTGAATTGCCGAACGTCAGATTTTTGATGAAATTGTGACCCCGGGGCTTAGGGATTTTTTCAAAAAAATCTTTTTCTGCCGGTTAACTTGTCGCGGGCTGATTTCTTTTCCTGCGATAAAAAGCCTTCTGTTTCGACCGCCAAACCTCTCAGGGGAAGATTTGCAACTCTTTGGCACCATTTTTGAGTGAATTGCCGAAAGTCAGATTTTTGCTGAAATTGTGACCCCGGGGCTTAGGGATTTTTTCCAAAAAATCTTTTTCTGCCGGTTAAGTTGTCGAGGGCTGATTTCTTTTCCTGTGATAAAAGGCTTTCTGTTTCGACCGCCAAACCTCTCAGGGGAGCATTTGCAACCATTTGGTAAAATTTTTGAGTGAATTGCCGAAAGTCAGATTTTTGATGAAATTGTGACCTCGGGGCTTAGGGTTTTTTTCAAAAAAATCTTTTTCTGCCGGTTAAGTTGTCGAGGGCTGATTTCTTTTCCTGTGATAAAAAGCCCTCTGTTTCGACCGCCAAACCTCTCAGGGGAGCATTTGCAACCCTTTGGCACCATTTTTGAGTGAATTGCCGAAAGTCAGATTTTTGATGAAATTGTGACCCCGGAGCTTAGGGATTTTTTCAAAAAAAATCTATTTCTGCCGGTTAAGTTGTCGAGGGCTGATTTCTTTTCCTGTGATAAAAAGCCTTCTGTTTCGACCGCCAAACCTCTCAGGGGAACATTTGCAACCGTTTGGTACCATTTTTGAGTGAATTGCCGAAAGTCAGATTTTTGCTGAAATTGTGACCCCGGGGCTTAGGGATTTTTTCCAAAAAATCTTTTTCTGCCGGTTCAGTTGTCGAGGGCTGATTTCTTTTCATGTGATTAAAAGCCTTCTGTTTCGACCGCCAAACCTCTCAGGGGAGCATTTGCAACCCATTGGCACCATTTTTGATTGAATTGCCGAAAGTCAGATTTTTGCTGAAATTGTGATCCCGGGGCTTAGGGATTTTTTCAAAAAAATCTTTTTCTGCCGGTTAAGTTGTCGAGGGCTGATTTCTTTTCCTGTGATAAAAAGCCTTCTGTTTCGACCGCCAAACCTGTCAGGGGAACATTTGCAACCCTTTGGCACCATTTTTGATTGAATTGCCGAAAGTCAGATTTTTGCTGAAATTGTGACCCCGGGGCTTAGGGATTTTTTCCAAAAAATCTTTTTCTGTCGGTTAAGTTGTTGAGGGCTGATTTCTTTTCCTGTGATAAAAAGCCTTCTGTTTCAACCGCCAAACCTCTCAGGGGAGCATTTGCAACCCTTTGGCACCATTTTTGAGTGAATTCCCGAAAGTCAGAATTTTGCTGAAATTGTGACCCCGGGGTTTAGGGATTTTTTCAAAAAAATCTTTTTCTGCCGGTTAAGTTGTCGCGGGCTGATTTCTTTTCCTGCGATAAAAAGCCTTCTGTTTCGACCGCCAAACCTCTCAGGGGAAGATTTGCAACTCTTTGGCACCATTTTTGAGTGAATTGCCGAAAGTCAGATTTTTGCTGAAATTGTGACCCCGGGGCTTAGGGATTTTTTCCAAAAAATCTTTTTCTGCCGGTTCAGTTGTCGAGGGCTGATTTCTTTTCCTGTGATAAAAAGCCTTCTGTTTCGACCGCCAAACCTCTCAGGGGAGCATTTGCAACCCATTGGCACCATTTTTGATTGAATTGCCGAAAGTCAGATTTTTGCTGAAATTGTGACCCCGGGGCTTAGGGATTTTTTCAAAAAAATCTTTTTCTGCCGGTTAAGTTGTCGAGGGCTGATTTCTTTTCCTGTGATAAAAAGCCTTCTGTTTCGACCCCCAAACCTGTCAGGGGAACATTTGCAACCCTTTGGCACGATTTTTGATTGAATTGCCGAAAGTCAGATTTTTGCTGAAATTGTGACCCCGGGGCTTAGGGATTTTTTTCAAAAAAATCTTTTTCTGCCGGTTCAGTTGTCGAGGGCTGATTTCTTTTCCTGTGATAAAAGGCTTTCTGTTTCGACCGCCAAACCTCTCAGGGGAGCATTTGCAACCATTTGGTAAAATTTTTGAGTGAATTGCCGAAAGTCAGATTTTTGATGAAATTGTGACCTCGGGGCTTAGGGTTTTTTTCCAAAAAATCTTTTTCTGCCGGTTCAGTTGTCGAGGGCTGATTTCTTTTCCTGTGATAAAAAGCCTTCTGTTTCGACCGCAAACCTCTCAGGGGAACATTTGCAACCCTTTGGCACCATTTTTGATTGAATTGCCGAAAGTCAGATTTTTGATGAAATTGTGACCCCGGAGCTTATGGATTTTTTCCAAAAAATCTTTTTCTGCCGGTTCAGTTGTCGAGGGCTGATTTCTTTTCCTGTGATAAAAAGCCTTCTGTTTCGACCGCCAAACCTGTCAGGGGAACATTTGCAACCCTTTGGCACCATTTTTGATTGAATTGCCGACAGTCAGATTTTTGCTGAAATTGTGACCCCGGGGCTTAAGGATTTTTTTCAAAAAAATATTTTTCTGCCGGTTCAGTTGTCGAGGGCTGATTTCTTTTCCTGTGATAAAAGGCTTTCTGTTTCGACCGCCAAACCTCTCAGGGGAGCATTTGCAACCATTTGGTAAAATTTTTGAGTGAATTGCCGAAAGTCAGATTTTTGATGAAATTGTGACCTCGGGGCTTAGGGATTTTTTCAAAAAAATCTTTTTCTGCCGGTTAAGTTGTCGAGGGCTGATTTCTTTTCCTGTGCTAAAAAGCCTTCTTTTTCGACCGCCAAACCTGTCAGGGGAACATTTGCAACCCTTTGGCACCATTTTTGATTGAATTGCCGAAAGTCAGATTTTTGCTGAAATTGTGACCCCGGGGCTTAGGGATTTTTTTCAAAAAAATCTTTTTCTGCTGGTTCAGTTGTCGAGGGCTGATTTCTTTTCCTGTGATAAAAGGCTTTCTGTTTCGACCGCCAAACCTCTCAGGGGAGCATTTGCAACCATTTGGTAAAATTTTTGAGTGAATTGCCGAAACTCAGATTTTTGATGAAATTGTGACCTCGGGGCTTAGGGATTTTTTCAAAAAAATCTTTTTCTGCCGGTTAAGTTGTCGAGGGCTGATTTCTTTTCCTGTGATAAAAAGCCCTCTGTTTCGACCGCCAAACCTCTCAGGGGAGCATTTGAAACCCTTTGGCACCATTTTTGAGTGAATTGCCGAAAGTCAGATTTTTGATGAAATTGTGACCCTGGGGCTTAGGGATTTTATCAAAAAAATCTTTTTCTGCCGGTTAAGTTGTCGAGGGCTGATTTCTTTTTCTGTGATAAAAAGCCTTCTGTTTCGACCGCTAAACCTCTCAGGGGAGCATTTGCAACCGTTTGGCACCATTTTTGAGTGAATTCCCATAAGTTGGATTTTTGCTGAAATTGTGACCCCCCGGGGCTTAGGGATTTTTTCAAAAAAATCTTTTTCTGCCGGTTCAGTTGTCGAGGGCTGATTTCTTTTCCTGTGATAAAAAGCCCTCTGTTTCGACCGCCAAACCTCTCAGGGGAGCATTTGAAACCCTTTGGCACCATTTTTGAGTGAATTGCCGAAAGACAGATTTTTGATGCAATTGTGACCCCGGAGCTTAGGGATTTTTTCAAAAAAAATCTATTTCTGCCGGTTAAGTTGTCGAGGGCTGATTTCTTTTCCTGTGATAAAAAGCCTTCTGTTTCGACCGCCAAACCTCTCAGGGGAACATTTGCAACCGTTTGGTACCATTTTTGAGTGAATTGCCGAAACTCAGATTTTTGCTGAAATTGTGAACCCGGGGCTTAGGGATTTTTTCCAAAAAATCTTTTTCTGCCGGTTCAGTTGTCGAGGGCTGATTTCTTTTCCTGTGATAAAAAGCCTTCTGTTTCGACCGCCAAACCTCTCAGGGGATCATTTGCAACCCATTGGCACCATTTTTGATTGAATTGCCGAAAGTCAGATTTTTGCTGAAATTGTGACCCCGTGGCTTAGGGATTTTTTCAAAAAAATCTTTCTCTGTCGGTTAAGTTGTTGAGGGCGGATTTCTTTTCCTGTGATAAAAAGCCTTCTGTTTAAACCGCCAAACCTCTCAGGGGAGCATTTGCAACCCTTTGGCACCATTTTTGAGTGAATTGCCGAAAGTCAGATTTTTGATGAAATTGTGACCCCGGGGTTTAGGGATTTTTTCAAAAAAATCTCTTTCTGCCGGTTGAGTTGTCGAGGGCTGATTTCTTTTCCTGCAATAAAAAGCCTTCTGTTTCGACCGCAGACCTCTCAGGGGAACATTTGCAACCGTTTGGTACCATTATTGAGTGAATTGCCGAAAGTCAGATTTTTGATGAAATTGTGACCTCGGGGCTTAGGGATTTTTTCAAAAAAATCTTTTTCTGCCGGTTCAGTTGTCGAGGGCTGATTTCTTTTCCTGTGATAAAAAGCCTTCTGTTTCGACCGCCAAAACTCTCAGGGGAGCATTTGCAACCCTTTGGCACCATTTTTGATTGAATTGCCGAAAGTCAGATTTTTGCTGAAATTGTGACCCCGGGGCTTAGGGATTTTTTCCAAAAAATCTTTTTCTGCCGGTTCAGTTGTCGAGGGCTGATTTCTTTTCCTGTGATAAAAAGCCTTCTGTTTCGACCGCCAAACCTCTCAGGGGAGCATTTGAAACCCATTGGCACCATTTTTGATTGAATTGCCGAAAGTCAGATTTTTGCTGAAATTGTGACCCCGGGGCTTAGGGATTTTTTCCAAAAAATCTTTTTCTGCCGGTTCAGTTGTCGAGGGCTGATTTCTTTTCCTGTGATAAAAAGCCTTCTGTTTCGACCGCCAAACCTCTCAGGGGATCATTTGCAACCCATTGGCACCATTTTTGATTGAATTGCCGAAAGTCAGATTTTTGCTGAAATTGTGACCCCGTGGCTTAGGGATTTTTTCAAAAAAATCTTTCTCTGTCGGTTAAGTTGTTGAGGGCGGATTTCTTTTCCTGTGATAAAAAGCCTTCTGTTTAAACCGCCAAACCTCTCAGGGGAGCATTTGCAACCCTTTGGCACCATTTTTGAGTGAATTGCCGAAAGTCAGATTTTTGATGAAATTGTGACCCCGGGGTTTAGGGATTTTTTCAAAAAAATCTCTTTCTGCCGGTTGAGTTGTCGAGGGCTGATTTCTTTTCCTGCAATAAAAAGCCTTCTGTTTCGACCGCAAACCTCTCAGGGGAACATTTGCAACCGTTTGGTACCATTATTGAGTGAATTGCCGAAAGTCAGATTTTTGATGAAATTGTGACCTCGGGGCTTAGGGATTTTTTCAAAAAAATCTTTTTCTGCCGGTTCAGTTGTCGAGGGCTGATTTCTTTTCCTGTGATAAAAAGCCTTCTGTTTCGACCGCCAAAACTCTCAGGGGAGCATTTGCAACCCTTTGGCACCATTTTTGATTGAATTGCCGAAAGTCAGATTTTTGCTGAAATTGTCACCCCGGGGCTTAGGGATTTTTTCAAAAAAATCTTTTTCTGCCGGTTCAGTTGTCGAGGGCTGATTTCTTTTCCTGTGATAAAAAGCCTTCTGTTTCGACCGCTAAACCTCTCAGGGGAGCATTTGCAACCGTTTGGCACCGTTTTTGAGTGAATTCCCATAAGTCAGATTTTTGCTGAAATTGTGACCCCGGGGCTTAGGGATTTTTTCCAAAAAATCTTTTTCTGCCGGTTCAGTTGTCGAGGGCTGATTTCTTTTCCTGTGATAAAAAGCCTTCTGTTTCGACCGCCAAACCTCTCAGGGGAGCATTTGAAACCCATTGGCACCATTTTTGATTGAATTGCCGAAAGTCAGATTTTTGCTGAAATTGTGACCCCGGGGCTTAGGGATTTTTTCAAAAAAATCTTTTTCTGCCGGTTCAGTTGTCGAGGGCTGATTTCTTTTCCTGTGATAAAAAGCCTTCTGTTTCGACCGCCAAACCTGTCAGGGGAACATTTGCAACCCTTTGGCACCATTTTTGATTGAATTGCCGAAAGTCAGATTTTTGCTGAAATTGTGACCCCGGGGCTTAAGGATTTTTTTCAAAAAAATCTTTTTCTGCCGGTTCAGTTGTCGAGGGCTGATTTCTTTTCCTGTGATAAAAGGCTTTCTGTTTCGACCGCCAAACCTCTCAGGGGAGCATTTGCAACCATTTGGTAAAATTTTTGAGTGAATTGCCGAAAGTCAGATTTTTGATGAAATTGTGACCTCGGGGCTTAGGGATTTTTTCAAAAAAATCTTTTTCTGCCGGTTAAGTTGTCGAGGGCTGATTTCTTTTCCTGTGATAAAAAGCCCTCTTTTTCGACCGGCAAACCTCTCAGGGGAGCATTTGAAACCCTTTGGCACCATTTTTGAGTGAATTGCCGAAAGTCAGATTTTTGATGAAATTGTGACCCCGGGGCTTAGGGATTTTTTCAAAAAAATCTTTTTCTGCCGGTTAAGTTGTTGAGGGCTGATTTCTTTTCCTGTGATAAAAAGCCTTCTGTTTCGACCGCCAAACCTCTCAGGGAAACATTTGCAACCGTTTGGTACCATTTTTGAGTGAATTGCCGAAAGTCAGATTTTTGGTGAAATTGTGACCCCGGGGCTTATGGATTTTTTCCAAAAAATCTTTTTCTTCCGGTTCAGATGTCGAGGGCTGATTTCTTTTCCTGTGATAAAAAGCCTTCTGTTTCGACCGCTAAACCTCTCAGGGGAGCATTTGCAACCGTTTGGCACCGTTTTTGAGTGAATTCCCATAAGTCAGATTTTTGCTGAAATTGTGACCCCGGGGCTTAGGGATTTTTTCCAAAAAATCTTTTTCTGCCGGTTAAGTTGTCGAGGGCTGATTTCTTTTCCTGTGATAAAAAGCCTTCTGTTTCGACCGCCAAACCTGTCAGGGGAACATTTGCAACCCTTTGGCACCATTTTTGATTGAATTGCCAAAAGTCAGATTTTTGCTGAAATTGTGACCCCGGGGCTTAGGGATTTTTTTCAAAAAAATCTTTTTCTCCTGGTTCAGTTGTCGAGGGCTGATTTCTTTTCCTGTGATAAAAGGCTTTCTGTTTCGACCGCCAAACCTCTCAGGGGAGCATTTGCAACCATTTGGTAAAATTTTTGAGTGAATTGTCGAAACTCAGATTTTTGATGAAATTGTGACCTCGGGGCTTAGGGATTTTTTCAAAAAAAATCTATTTCTGCCGGTTAAGTTGTCGAGGGCTGATTTCTTTTCCTGTGATAAAAAGCCTTCTGTTTCGACCGCCAAACCTCTCAGGGGAACATTTGCAACCGTTTGGTACCATTTTTGAGTGAATTGCCGAAACTCAGATTTTTGCTGAAATTGTGAACCCGGGGCTTAGGGATTTTTTCCAAAAAATCTTTTTCTGCCGGTTCAGTTGTCGAGGGCTGATTTCTTTTCCTGTGATAAAAAGCCTTCTGTTTCGACCGCCAAACCTCTCAGGGGAGCATTTGCAACCCATTGGCACCATTTTTGATTGAATTGCCGAAAGTCAGATTTTTGCTGAAATTGTGACCCCGGGGCTTAGGGATTTTTTCAAAAAAATCTTTTTCTGCCGGTTAAGTTGTCGAGGGCTGATTTCTTTTCCTGTGATAAAAAGCCTTCTGTTTCGACCGCCAAACCTGTCAGGGGAACATTTGCAACCCTTTGGCACCATTTTTGATTGAATTGCCGAAAGTCAGATTTTTGCTGAAATTGTGACCCCGTGGCTTAGGGATTTTTTCAAAAAAATCTTTTTCTGTCGGTTAAGTTGTTGAGGGCTGATTTCTTTTCCTGTGATAAAAAGCCTTCTGTTTCAACCGCCAAACCTCTCAGGGGAGCATTTGCAACCCTTTGGCACCATTTTTGAGTGAATTGCCGAACGTCAGATTTTTGATGAAATTGTGACCCCGGGGCTTAGGGATTTTTTCAAAAAAATCTTTTTCTGCCGGTTAAGTTGTCGCGGGCTGATTTCTTTTCCTGCAATAAAAAGCCTTCTGTTTCGACCGCCAAACCTCTCAGGGGAAGATTTGCAACTCTTTGGCACCATTTTTGAGTGAATTGCCGAAAGTCAGATTTTTGCTGAAATTGTGACCCCGGGGCTTAGGGATTTTTTCCAAAAAATCTTTTTCTGCCGGTTCAGTTGTCGAGGGCTGATTTCTTTTCCTGTGATAAAAAGCCTTCTTTTTCGACCGCCAAACCTCTCAGGGGAGCATTTGCAACCCGTTGGCACCATTTTTGATTGAATTGCCGAAAGTCAGATTTTTGATGAAATTGTGACCCCGGGGCTTAGGGATTTTTTTCAAAAAAATCTTTTTCTGCCGGTTCAGTTGTCGAGGGCTGATTTCTTTTCCTGTGATAAAAGGCTTTCTGTTTCGACCGCCAAACCTCTCAGGGGAGCATTTGCAACCATTTGGTAAAATTTTTGAGTGAATTGCCGAAAGTCAGATTTTTGATGAAATTGTGACCTCGGGGCTTAGGGTTTTTTTCAAAAAAATCTTTTTCTGCCGGTTAAGTTGTCGAGGGCTGATTTCTTTTCCTGTGATAAAAAGCCCTCTGTTTCGACCGCCAAACCTCTCAGGGGAGCATTTGAAACCCTTTGGCACCATTTTTGAGTGAATTGCCGAAAGTCAGATTTTTGATGAAATTGTGACCCCGGGGCTTATGGATTTTTTCCAAAAAATCTTTTTCTGCCGGTTCAGTTGTCGAGGGCTGATTTCTTTTCCTGTGATAAAAAGCCTTCTGTTTCGACCGCCAAACCTGTCAGGGGAACATTTGCAACCCTTTGGCACCATTTTTGATTGAATTGCCGAAAGTCAGATTTTTGCTGAAATTGTGACCCCGGGGCTTAAGGATTTTTTTCAAAAAAATCTTTTTCTGCCGGTTCAGTTGTCGAGGGCTGATTTCTTTTCCTGTGATAAAAGGCTTTCTGTTTCGACCGCCAAACCTCTCAGGGGAGCATTTGCAACCATTTGGTAAAATTTTTGAGTGAATTGCCGAAAGTCAGATTTTTGCTGAAATTGTGACCTCGGGGCTTAGGGATTTTTTCAAAAAAATCTTTTTCTGCCGGTTAAGTTGTCGAGGGCTGATTTCTTTTCCTGTGATAAAAAGCCCTCTGTTTCGACCGCCAAACCTCTCAGGGGAGCATTTGAAACCCTTTGGCACCATTTTTGAGTGAATTGCCGAAAGTCAGATTTTTAATGAAATTGTGACCCCGGGGCTTAGGGATTTTTTCAAAAAAATCTTTTTCTGCCGTTTCAGTTGTCGAGGGCTGATTTCTTTTCCTGTGATAAAAAGCCTTCTGTTTCGACCGCCAAACCTCTCAGGGGAGCATTTGCAACCCATTGGCACCATTTTTGATTGAATTGCCGAAAGTCAGATTTTTGCTGAAATTGTGACCCCGGGGCTTAGGGATTTTTTCAAAAAAATCTTTTTCTGCCGGTTAAGTTGTCAAGGGCTGATTTCTTTTCCTGTGATAAAAAGCCTTCTGTTTCGACCGCCAAACCTGTCAGGGGAACATTTGCAACCCTTTGGCACCATTTTTGATTGAATTGCCGAAAGTCAGATTTTTGCTGAAATTGTGACCCCGTGGCTTAGGGATTTTTTCAAAAAAATCTTTTTCTGTCGGTTAAGTTGTTGAGGGCTGATTTCTTTTCCTGTGATAAAAAGCCTTCTGTTTCAACCGCCAAACCTCTCAGGGGAGCATTTGCAACCCTTTGGCACCATTTTTTAGTGAATTCCCGAAAGTCAGATTTTTGCTGAAATTGTGACCCCGGGGTTTAGGGATTTTTTCAAAAAAATCTCTTTCTGCCGGTTGAGTTGTCGAGGGCTGATTTCTTTTCCTGCGATAAAAAGCCTTCTGTTTCGACCGCAAACCTCTCAGGGGAACATTTGCAACCGTTTGGTACCATTATTGAGTGAATTGCCGAAAGTCAGATTTTTGATGAAATTGTGACCCCGGGGCTTAGGGATTTTTTCAAAAAAATCTTTTTCTGCCGGTTCAGTTGTCGAGGGCTGATTTCTTTTCCTGTGATAAAAAGCCTTCTGTTTCGATCGCCAAAACTCTCAGGGGAGCATTTGCAACCCTTTGGCACCATTTTTGAGTGAATTCCCGAAAGTCAGATTTTTGCTGAAATTGTGACCCCGGGGCTTAGGGATTTTTTCAAAAAAATCTTTTTCTGCCGGTTCAGTTGTCGAGGGCTGATTTCTTTTCCTGTGATAAAAAGGCTTCTGTTTCGACCGCCAAACCTCTCAGGGGAGCATTTGAAACCCTTTGGCACCATTTTTGAGTGAATTGCCGAAAGTCAGATTTTTGATGAAATTGTGACCCCGGGGCTTAGGGATTTTTTCAAAAAAATCTTTTTCTGCCGGTTCAGTTGTCGAGGGCTGATTTATTTTCCTGTGATAAAAAGCCTTCTGTTTCGACCGCCAAACCTCTCAGGGGAGCATTTGCAACCCATTGGCACCATTTTTGATTGAATTGCCGAAAGTCAGATTTTTGATGAAATTGTGACCCCGGGGCTTAGGGATTTTTTCAAAAAAATCTTTTTCTGCCGGTTCAGTTGTCGAGGGCTGATTTCTTTTCCTGTGATAAAAAGGCTTCTGTTTCGACCGCCAAACCTCTCAGGGGAGCATTTGAAACCCTTTGGCACCATTTTTGAGTGAATTGCCGAAAGTCAGATTTTTGATGAAATTGTGACCCCGGGGCTTAGGGATTTTTTCAAAAAAATCTTTTTCTGCCGGTTCAGTTGTCGAGGGCTGATTTCTTTTCCTGTGATAAAAAGCCTTCTGTTTCGACCGCCAAAACTCTCAGGGGAGCATTTGCAACCCTTTGGCACCATTTTTGATTGAATTGCCGAAAGTCAGATTTTTGCTGAAATTGTGACCCCGGGGCTTAGGGATTTTTTCAAAAAAATCTTTTTCTGCCGGTTCAGTTGTCGAGGGCTGATTTCTTTTCCTGTGATAAAAAGGCTTCTGTTTCGACCGCCAAACCTCTCAGGGGAGCATTTGAAACCCTTTGGCACCATTTTTGAGTGAATTGCCGAAAGTCAGATTTTTGATGAAATTGTGACCCCGGGGCTTAGGGATTTTTTCAAAAAAATCTTTTTCTGCCGGTTCAGTTGTCGAGGGCTGATTTATTTTCCTGTGATAAAAAGCCTTCTGTTTCGACCGCCAAACCTCTCAGGGGAGCATTTGCAACCCATTGGCACCATTTTTGATTGAATTGCCGAAAGTCAGATTTTTGCTGAAATTGTGACCCCGGGGCTTAGGGATTTTTTCAAAAAAATCTTTTTCTGCCGGTTAAGTTGTCAAGGGCTGATTTCTTTTCCTGTGATAAAAAGCCTTCTGTTTCGACCGCCAAACCTGTCAGGGGAACATTTGCAACCCTTTGGCACCATTTTTGATTGAATTGCTGAAAGTCAGATTTTTGCTGAAATTGTGACCCCGTGGCTTAGGGATTTTTTCAAAAAAATCTTTTTCTGCCGGTTCAGTTGTCGAGGGCTCATTTCTTTTCCTGTGATAAAAGGCTTTCTGTTTCGACCGCCAAACCTCTCAGGGGAGCATTTGCAACTATTTGGTAAAATTTTTGAGTGAATTGCCGAAAGTCAGATTTTTGATGAAATTGTGACCTCGGGGCTTAGGGATTTTTTCAAAAAAATCTTTTTCTGCCGGTTAAGTTGTCGAGGGCTGATTTCTTTTCCTGTGATAAAAAGCCCTCTGTTTCGACCGCCAAACCTCTCAGGGGAGCATTTGAAACCCTTTGGCACCATTTTTGAGTGAATTGCCGAAAGTCAGATTTTTGATGAAATTGTGACCCCGGGGCTTAGGGATTTTTTCAAAAAAATCTTTTTCTGCCGGTTCAGTTGTCGAGGGCTGATTTCTTTTCCTGTGATAAAAACCCTTCTGTTTCAACCGCCAAACCTCTCAGGGGAGCATTTGCAACCCTTTGGCACCATTTTTGAGTGAATTCCCGAAAGTCAGATTTTTGCTGAAATTGTGACCCCGGGGTTTAGGGATTTTTTCAAAAAAATCTCTTTCTGCCGGTTGAGTTGTCGAGGGCTGATTTCTTTTCCTGCGATAAAAAGCCTTCTGTTTCGACCGCAAACCTCTCAGGGGAACATTTGCAACCGTGTGGTACCATTATTGAGTGAATTGCCGAAAGTCAGATTTTTGATGAAATTGTGACCTCAGGGCTTAGGGATTTTTTCAAAAAAATCTTTTTCTGCCGGTTCAGTTGTCGAGGGCTGATTTCTTTTCCTGTGATAAAAAGCCTTCTGTTTCGACCGCCAAACCTCTCAGGGGAGCATTTGAAACCCTTTGGCACCATTTTTGAGTGAATTGCCGAAAGTCAGATTTTTGATGAAATTGTGACCCCGTGGCTTAGGGATTTTTTCAAAAAAATCTTTTTCTGCCGGTTCAGTTGTCGAGGGCTGATTTCTTTTCCTGTGATAAAAGGCTTTCTGTTTCGACCGCCAAACCTCTCAGGGGAGCATTTGCAACTATTTGGTAAAATTTTTGAGTGAATTGCCGAAAGTCAGATTTTTGATGAAATTGTGACCTCGGGGCTTAGGGATTTTTTCAAAAAAATCTTTTTCTGCCGGTTAAGTTGTTGAGGGCTGATTTCTTTTCCTGTGATAAAAAGCCCTCTGTTTCGACCGCCAAACCTCTCAGGGGAGCATTTGAAACCCTTTGGCACCATTTTTGAGTGAATTGCCGAAAGTCAGATTTTTGCTGAAATTGTGACCCCGGGGCTTAGGGATTTTTTCAAAAAAATCTTTTTCTGCCGGTTCAGTTGTCGAGGGCTGATTTCTTTTCCTGTGATAAAAAGCCTTCTGTTTCGACCGCCAAACCTCTCAGGGGAGCATTTGCAACCCATTGGCACCATTTTTGATTGAATTGCCGAAAGTCAGATTTTTGCGGAAATTGTGACCCCGGGGCTTAGGGATTTTTTCAAAAAAATCTATTTCTGCCGGTTAAGTTGTCAAGGGCTGATTTCTTTTCCTGTGATAAAAAGCCTTCTGTTTCGACCGCCAAACCTGTCAGGGGAACATTTGCAACCCTTTGGCACCATTTTTGATTGAATTGCTGAAAGTCAGATTTTTGCTGAAATTGTGACCCTGTGGCTTAGGGATTTTTTCAAAAAAATCTTTTTCTGCCGGTTCAGTTGTCGAGGGCTGATTTCTTTTCCTGTGATAAAAAGCCTTCTGTTTCGACCGCCAAAACTCTCAGGGGAGCATTTGCAACCCTTTGGCACCATTTTTGATTGAATTGCCGAAAGTCAGATTTTTGCTGAAATTGTGACCCCGGGGCTTAGGGATTTTTTCAAAAAAATCTTTTTCTGCCGGTTCAGTTGTCGAGGGCTGATTTCTTTTCCTGTGATAAAAAGGCTTCTGTTTCGACCGCCAAACCTCTCAGGGGAGCATTTGAAACCCTTTGGCACCATTTTTGAGTGAATTGCCGAAAGTCAGATTTTTGATGAAATTGTGACCCCGGGGCTTAGGGATTTTTTCAAAAAAATCTTTTTCTGCCGGTTCAGTTGTCGAGGGCTGATTTATTTTCCTGTGATAAAAAGCCTTCTGTTTCGACCGCCAAACCTCTCAGGGGAGCATTTGCAACCCATTGGCACCATTTTTGATTGAATTGCCGAAAGTCAGATTTTTGCTGAAATTGTGACCCCGGGGCTTAGGGATTTTTTCAAAAAAATCTTTTTCTGCCGGTTCAGTTGTCGAGGGCTGATTTCTTTTCCTGTGATAAAAAGGCTTCTGTTTCGACCGCCAAACCTCTCAGGGGAGCATTTGAAACCCTTTGGCACCATTTTTGAGTGAATTGCCGAAAGTCAGATTTTTGATGAAATTGTGACCCCGGGGCTTAGGGATTTTTTCAAAAAAATCTTTTTCTGCCGGTTCAGTTGTCGAGGGCTGATTTATTTTCCTGTGATAAAAAGCCTTCTGTTTCGACCGCCAAACCTCTCAGGGGAGCATTTGCAACCCATTGGCACCATTTTTGATTGAATTGCCGAAAGTCAGATTTTTGCTGAAATTGTGACCCCGGGGCTTAGGGATTTTTTCAAAAAAATCTTTTTCTGCCGGTTAAGTTGTCAAGGGCTGATTTCTTTTCCTGTGATAAAAAGCCTTCTGTTTCGACCGCCAAACCTGTCAGGGGAACATTTGCAACCCTTTGGCACCATTTTTGATTGAATTGCTGAAAGTCAGATTTTTGCTGAAATTGTGACCCCGTGGCTTAGGGATTTTTTCAAAAAAATCTTTTTCTGCCGGTTCAGTTGTCGAGGGCTCATTTCTTTTCCTGTGATAAAAGGCTTTCTGTTTCGACCGCCAAACCTCTCAGGGGAGCATTTGCAACTATTTGGTAAAATTTTTGAGTGAATTGCCGAAAGTCAGATTTTTGATGAAATTGTGACCTCGGGGCTTAGGGATTTTTTCAAAAAAATCTTTTTCTGCCGGTTAAGTTGTCGAGGGCTGATTTCTTTTCCTGTGATAAAAAGCCCTCTGTTTCGACCGCCAAACCTCTCAGGGGAGCATTTGAAACCCTTTGGCACCATTTTTGAGTGAACTGCCGAAAGTCAGATTTTTGATGAAATTGTGACCCCGGGGCTTAGGGATTTTTTCAAAAAAATCTTTTTCTGCCGGTTCAGTTGTCGAGGGCTGATTTCTTTTCCTGTGATAAAAAGCCTTCTGTTTCAACCGCCAAACCTCTCAGGGGAGCATTTGCAACCCTTTGGCACCATTTTTGAGTGAATTCCCGAAAGTCAGATTTTTGCTGAAATTGTGACCCCGGGGTTTAGGGATTTTTTCAAAAAAATCTCTTTCTGCCGGTTGAGTTGTCGAGGGCTGATTTCTTTTCCTGCGATAAAAAGCCTTCTGTTTCGACCGCAAACCTCTCAGGGGAACATTTGCAACCGTGTGGTACCATTATTGAGTGAATTGCCGAAAGTCAGATTTTTGATGAAATTGTGACCTCAGGGCTTAGGGATTTTTTCAAAAAAATCTTTTTCTGCCGGTTCAGTTGTCGAGGGCTGATTTCTTTTCCTGTGATAAAAAGCCTTCTGTTTCGACCGCCAAACCTCTCAGGGGAGCATTTGAAACCCTTTGGCACCATTTTTGAGTGAATTGCCGAAAGTCAGATTTTTGATGAAATTGTGACCCCGTGGCTTAGGGATTTTTTCAAAAAAATCTTTTTCTGCCGGTTCAGTTGTCGAGGGCTGATTTCTTTTCCTGTGATAAAAGGCTTTCTGTTTCGACCGCCAAACCTCTCAGGGGAGCATTTGCAACTATTTGGTAAAATTTTTGAGTGAATTGCCGAAAGTCAGATTTTTGATGAAATTGTGACCTCGGGGCTTAGGGATTTTTTCAAAAAAATCTTTTTCTGCCGGTTAAGTTGTTGAGGGCTGATTTCTTTTCCTGTGATAAAAAGCCCTCTGTTTCGACCGCCAAACCTCTCAGGGGAGCATTTGAAACCCTTTGGCACCATTTTTGAGTGAATTGCCGAAAGTCAGATTTTTGCTGAAATTGTGACCCCGGGGCTTAGGGATTTTTTCAAAAAAATCTTTTTCTGCCGGTTCAGTTGTCGAGGGCTGATTTCTTTTCCTGTGATAAAAAGCCTTCTGTTTCGACCGCCAAACCTCTCAGGGGAGCATTTGCAACCCATTGGCACCATTTTTGATTGAATTGCCGAAAGTCAGATTTTTGCTGAAATTGTGACCCCGGGGCTTAGGGATTTTTTCAAAAAAATCTATTTCTGCCGGTTAAGTTGTCAAGGGCTGATTTATTTTCCTGTGATAAAAAGCCTTCTGTTTCGACCGCCAAACCTCTCAGGGGAGCATTTGCAACCCATTGGCACCATTTTTGATTGAATTGCCGAAAGTCAGATTTTTGCTGAAATTGTGACCCCGGGGCTTAGGGATTTTTTCAAAAAAATCTTTTTCTGCCGGTTAAGTTGTCAAGGGCTGATTTCTTTTCCTGTGATAAAAAGCCTTCTGTTTCGACCGCCAAACCTGTCAGGGGAACATTTGCAACCCTTTGGCACCATTTTTGATTGAATTGCTGAAAGTCAGATTTTTGCTGAAATTGTGACCCCGTGGCTTAGGGATTTTTTCAAAAAAATCTTTTTCTGCCGGTTCAGTTGTCGAGGGCTCATTTCTTTTCCTGTGATAAAAGGCTTTCTGTTTCGACCGCCAAACCTCTCAGGGGAGCATTTGCAACTATTTGGTAAAATTTTTGAGTGAATTGCCGAAAGTCAGATTTTTGATGAAATTGTGACCTCGGGGCTTAGGGATTTTTTCAAAAAAATCTTTTTCTGCCGGTTAAGTTGTCGAGGGCTGATTTCTTTTCCTGTGATAAAAAGCCCTCTGTTTCGACCGCCAAACCTCTCAGGGGAGCATTTGAAACCCTTTGGCACCATTTTTGAGTGAATTGCCGAAAGTCAGATTTTTGATGAAATTGTGACCCCGGGGCTTAGGGATTTTTTCAAAAAAATCTTTTTCTGCCGGTTCAGTTGTCGAGGGCTGATTTCTTTTCCTGCGATAAAAAGCCTTCTGTTTCGACCGCAAACCTCTCAGGGGAACATTTGCAACCGTGTGGTACCATTATTGAGTGAATTGCCGAAAGTCAGATTTTTGATGAAATTGTGACCTCAGGGCTTAGGGATTTTTTCAAAAAAATCTTTTTCTGCCGGTTCAGTTGTCGAGGGCTGATTTCTTTTCCTGTGATAAAAAGCCTTCTGTTTCGACCGCCAAACCTCTCAGGGGAGCATTTGAAACCCTTTGGCACCATTTTTGAGTGAATAGCCGAAAGTCAGATTTTTGATGAAATTGTGACCCCGTGGCTTAGGGATTTTTTCAAAAAAATCTTTTTCTGCCGGTTCAGTTGTCGAGGGCTGATTTCTTTTCCTGTGATAAAAGGCTTTCTGTTTCGACCGCCAAACCTCTCAGGGGAGCATTTGCTACTATTTGGTAAAATTTTTGAGTGAATTGCCGAAAGTCAGATTTTTGATGAAATTGTGACCTCGGGGCTTAGGGATTTTTTCAAAAAAATCTTTTTCTGCCGGTTAAGTTGTTGAGGGCTGATTTCTTTTCCTGTGATAAAAAGCCCTCTGTTTCGACCGCCAAACCTCTCAGGGGAGCATTTGAAACCCTTTGGCACCATTTTTGAGTGAATTGCCGAAAGTCAGATTTTTGCTGAAATTGTGACCCCGGGGCTTAGGGATTTTTTCAAAAAAATCTTTTTCTGCCGGTTCATTTGTCGAGGGCTGATTTCTTTTCCTGTGATAAAAAGCCTTCTGTTTCGACCGCCAAACCTCTCAGGGGAGCATTTGCAACCCATTGGCACCATTTTTGATTGAATTGCCGAAAGTCAGATTTTTGCTGAAATTGTGACCCCGGGGCTTAGGGATTTTTTCAAAAAAATCTTTTTCTGCCGGTTAAGTTGTCGAGGGCTGATTTCTTTTCCTGCGATAAAAAGCCTTCTGTTTCGACCGCAAACCTCTCAGGGGAACATTTGCAACCGTTTGGTACCATTATTGAGAGAATTGCCGAAAGTCAGATTTTTGATGAAATTGTGACCTCGGGGCTTAGGGATTTTTTCAAAAAAATCTTTTTCTGCCGGTTCAGTTGTCGAGGGCTGATTTCTTTTCCTGTGATAAAAAGCCTTCTGTTTCGACCGCCAAACCTCTCAGGGGAGCATTTGCAACCCTTTGGCACCATTTTTGAGTGAATTGCCGAAAGTCAGATTTTTGATGAAATTGTGACCCCGTGGCTTAGGGATTTTTTCAAAAAAATCTTTTTCTGCCGGTTCAGTTGTCGAGGGCTGATTTCTTTTCCTGTGATAAAAGGCTTTCTGTTTCGACCGCCAAACCTCTCAGGGGAGCATTTGCAACTATTTGGTAAAATTTTTGAGTGAATTGCCGAAAGTCAGATTTTTGATGAAATTGTGACCTCGGGGCTTAGGGATTTTTTCAAAAAAATCTTTTTCTGCCGGTTAAGTTGTTGAGGGCTGATTTCTTTTCCTGTGATAAAAAGCCCTCTGTTTCGACCGCCAAACCTCTCAGGGGAGCATTTGAAACCCTTTGGCACCATTTTTGAGTGAATTGCCGAAAGTCAGATTTTTGATGAAATTGTGACCCCGGGGCTTAGGGATTTTTTCAAAAAAATCTTTTTCTGCCGGTTCAGTTGTCGAGGGCTGATTTCTTTTCCTGTGATAAAAAGCCTTCTGTTTCGACCGCCAAACCTCTCAGGGGAGCATTTGCAACCCATTGGCACCATTTTTGATTGAATTGCCGAAAGTCAGATTTTTGCTGAAATTGTGACCCCGGGGCTTAGGGATTTTTTCAAAAAAATCTTTTTCTGCCGGTTAAGTTGTCGAGGGCTGATTTCTTTTCCTGTGATAAAAAGCCTTCTGTTTCGACCGCCAAACCTGTCAGGGGAACATTTGCAACCCTTTGGCACCATTTTTGATTGAATTGCCGAAAGTCAGATTTTTGCTGAAATTGTGACCCCGTGGCTTAGGGATTTTTTCAAAAAAATCTTTTTCTGTCGGTTAAGTTGTTGAGGGCTGATTTCTTTTCCTGTGATAAAAAGCCTTCTTTTTCAACCGCCAAACCTCTCAGGGGAGCATTTGCAACCCTTTGGCACCATTTTTGAGTGAATTCCCGAAAGTCAGATTTTTGCTGAAATTGTGACCCCGGGGTTTAGGGATTTTTTCAAAAAAATCTCTTTCTGCCGGTTGAGTTGTCGAGGGCTGATTTCTTTTCCTGCGATAAAAAGCCTTCTGTTTCGACCGCAAACCTCTCAGGGGAACATTTGCAACCATTTGGTACCATTATTGAGTGAATTGCCGAAAGTCAGATTTTTGATGAAATTGTGACCTCGGGGCTTAGGGATTTTTTCAAAAAAATCTTTTTCTGCCGGTTCAGTTGTCGAGGGCTGATTTCTTTTCCTGTGATAAAAAGCCTTCTGTTTCGACCGCCAAAACTCTCAGGGGAGCATTTGCAACCCTTTGGCACCATTTTTGGTTGAATTGCCGAAAGTCAGATTTTTGCTGAAATTGTGACCCCGGGGCTTAGGGATTTTTTCAAAAAAATCTTTTTCTGCCGGTTAAGTTGTCAAGGGCTGATTTCTTTTCCTGTGATAAAAAGCCTTCTGTTTCGACCGCCAAACCTGTCAGGGGAACATTTGCAACCCTTTGGCACCATTTTTGATTGAATTGCCGAAAGTCAGATTTTTGCTGAAATTGTGACCCCGTGGCTTAGGGATTTTTTCAAAAAAATCTTTTTCTGCCGGTTAAGTTGTCGCGGGCTGATTTCTTTTCCTGCGATAAAAAGCCTTCTGTTTCGACCGCCAAACCTCTCAGGGGAAGATTTGCAACTCTTTGGCACCATTTTTGAGTGAATTGCCGAAAGTCAGATTTTTGCTGAAATTGTGACCCCGGGGCTTAGGGATTTTTTCCAAAAAATCTTTTTCTGCCGGTTCAGTTGTCGAGGGCTGATTTCTTTTCCTGTGATAAAAAGCCTTCTGTTTCGACCGCCAAACCTCTCAGGGGAGCATTTGCAACCCATTGGCACCATTTTTGATTGAATTGCCGAAAGTCAGATTTTTGCTGAAATTGTGACCCCGGGGCTTAGGGATTTTTTCAAAAAAATCTTTTTCTGCCGGTTAAGTTGTCGAGGGCTGATTTCTTTTCCTGTGATAAAAAGCCTTCTGTTTCGACCCCCAAACCTGTCAGGGGAACATTTGCAACCCTTTGGCACCATTTTTGATTGAATTGCCGAAAGTCAGATTTTTGCTGAAATTGTGACCCCGGGGCTTAGGGATTTTTTTCAAAAAAATCTTTTTCTGCCGGTTCAGTTGTCGAGGGCTGATTTCTTTTCCTGTGATAAAAGGCTTTCTGTTTCGACCGCCAAACCTCTCAGGGGAGCATTTGCAACCATTTGGTAAAATTTTTGAGTGAATTGCCGAAAGTCAGATTTTTGATGAAATTGTGACCTCGGGGCTTAGGGTTTTTTTCAAAAAAATCTTTTTCTGCCGGTTAAGTTGTCGAGGGCTGATTTCTTTTCCTGTGATAAAAAGCCCTCTGTTTCGACCGCCAAACCTCTCAGGGGAGCATTTGAAACCCTTTGGCACCATTTTTGAGTGAATTGCCGAAAGTCAAATTTTTGATGAAATTGTGACCCCGGGGCTTATGGATTTTTTCCAAAAAATCTTTTTCTGCCGGTTCAGTTGTCGAGGGCTGATTTCTTTTCCTGTGATAAAAAGCCTTCTGTTTCGACCGCCAAACCTGTCAGGGGAACATTTGCAACCCTTTGGCACCATTTTTGATTGAATTGCCGAAAGTCAGATTTTTGCTGAAATTGTGACCCCGGGGCTTAAGGATTTTTTTCAAAAAAATCTTTTTCTGCCGGTTCAGTTGTCGAGGGCTGATTTCTTTTCCTGTGATAAAAGGCTTTCTGTTTCGACCGCCAAACCTCCCAGGGGAGCATTTGCAACCATTTGGTAAAATTTTTGAGTGAATTGTCGAAAGTCAGATTTTTGATGAAATTGTGACCTCGGGGCTTAGGGATTTTTTCAAAAAAATCTTTTTCTGCCGGTTAAGTTGTCGAGGGCTGATTTCTTTTCCTGTGATAAAAAGCCCTCTGTTTCGACCGCCAAACCTCTCAGGGGAGCATTTGAAACCCTTTGGCACCATTTTTGAGTGAATTGCCGAAAGTCAGATTTTTGATGAAATTGTGACCCCGGGGCTTAGGGATTTTTTCAAAAAAATCTTTTTCTGCCGGTTAAGTTGTTGAGGTCTGATTTCGTTTCCTGTGATAAAAAGCCTTCTGTTTCGACCGCCAAACCTCTCAGGGAAACATTTGCAACCGTTTGGTACCATTTTTGAGTGAATTGCCGAAAGTCAGATTTTTGGTGAAATTGTGACCCCGGGGCTTAGGGATTTTTTCCAAAAAATCTTTTTCTGCCGGTTAAGTTGTCGAGGGCTGATTTCTTTTCCTGTGATAAAAAGCCTTCTGTTTCGACCGCCAAACCTGTCAGGGGAACATTTGCAACCCTTTGGCACCATTTTTGATTGAATTGCCGAAAGTCAGATTTTTGCTGAAATTGTGACCCCGGGGCTTAGGGATTTTTTTCAAAAAAATCTTTTTCTGCTGCTTCAGTTGTCGAGGGCTGATTTCTTTTCCTGTGATAAAAGGCTTTCTGTTTCGATCGCCAAACCTCTCAGGGGAGCATTTGCAACCATTTGGTAAAATTTTTGAGTGAATTGTCGAAACTCAGATTTTTGATGAAATTGTGACCTCGGGGCTTAGGGATTTTTTCAAAAAAAACTTTTTCTGCCGGTTAAGTTGTCGAGGGCTGATTTCTTTTCCTGTGATAAAAAGCCCTCTGTTTCGACCGCCAAACCTCTCAGGGGAGCATTTGAAACCCTTTGGCACCATTTTTGAGTGAATTGCCGAAAGTCAGATTTTTGATGAAATTGTGACCCCGGGGCTTAGGGATTTTTTCAAAAAAATCTTTTTCTGCCGGTTAAGTTGTTGAGGGCTGATTTCTTTTCCTGTGATAAAAAGCCTTCTGTTTCGACCGCCAAACATCTCAGGGGAACATTTGCAACCGTTTGGTACCATTTTTGAGTGAATTGCCGAAAGTCAGATTTTTGATGAAATTGTGACCCTGGGGCTTAGGGATTTTTTCAAAAAAATCTTTTTCTGCTGGTTAAGTTGTCGAGGGCTGATTTCTTTTCCTGTGATAAAAAGCCTTCTGTTTCGACCGCTAAACCTCTCAGGGGAGAATTTGCAACCGTTTGGCACCATTTTTGAGTGAATTCCCATAAGTCGGATTTTTGCTGAAATTGTGACCCCCCGGGGCTTAGGGATTTTTTCAAAAAAATATTTTTCTGCCGGTTAAGTTGTCGACGGCTGATTTCCTTTTCTGTGATAAAAAGCTTTCTCTTTCGACCACCAAACATCTCAGGGGAGCATTTGCAACCCTTTGGCACCATTTTTGAGTGAATTGCCGAAAGTCAGATTTTTGCTGAAATTGTGACCCCGGGGCTTAGGGATTTTTTCAAAAAAATCTTTTTCTGCCGGTTCAGTTGTCGAGGGCTGATTACTTTTCCTGTGATAAAAATCCTTCTGTTTCGTCCGCCAAAACTCTCAGGGGAGCATTTGCAACCCTTTGGCACCATTTTTGATTGAATTGCCGAAAGTCAGATTTTTGCTGAAATTGTGACCCCGGGGCTTAGGGATTTTTTCAAAAAAATCTTTTTCTGCCGGTTCAGTTGTCGAGGGCTGATTTCTTTTCCTGTGATAAAAAGGCTTCTGTTTCGACCGCCAAACCTCTCAGGGGAGCATTTGCAACCCTTTGGCACCATTTTTGAGTGAATTGCCGAACGTCAGATTTTTGATGAAATTGTGACCCCGGGGCTTAGGGATTTTTTCAAAAAAATCTTTTTCTGCCGGTTAAGTTGTCGCGGGCTGATTTCTTTTCCTGCGATAAAAAGCCTTCTGTTTCGACCGCCAAACCTCTCAGGGGAAGATTTGCAACTCTTTGGCACCATTTTTGAGTGAATCGCCGAAAGTCAGATTTTTGCTGAAATTGTGACCCCGGGGCTTAGGGATTTTTTCCAAAAAATCTTTTTCTGCCGGTTCAGTTGTCGAGGGCTGATTTCTTTTCCTGTGATAAAAAGCCTTCTGTTTCGACCGCCAAACCTCTCAGGGGAGCATTTGCAACCCATTGGCACCATTTTTGATTGAATTGCCGAAAGTCAGATTTTTGCTGAAATTGTGACCCCGGGGCTTAGGGATTTTTTCCAAAAAATCTTTTTCTGCCGGTTAAGTTGTCGAGGGCTCATTTCTTTTCCTGTGATAAAAAGCCTTCTGTTTCGACCGCCAAACCTGTCAGGGGAACATTTGCAACCCTTTGGCACCATTTTTGATTGAATTGCCGAAAATCAGATTTTTGCTGAAATTGTGACCCCGGGGCGTAAGGATTTTTTTCAAAAAAATCTTTTTCTGCCGGTTCAGTTGTCGAGGGCTGATTTCTTTTCCTGTGATAAAAGGCTTTCTGTTTCGACCGCCAAACCTCTCAGGGGAGCATTTGCAACCATTTGGTAAAATTTTTGAGTGAATTGCCGAAAGTCAGATTTTTGATGAAATTGTGACCTCGGGGCTTAGGGATTTTTTCAAAAAAATCTTTTTCTGCCGGTTAAGTTGTCGAGGGCTGATTTCTTTTCCTGTGATAAAAAGCCCTCTGTTTCGACCGCCAAACCTCTCAGGGGAGCATTTGAAACCCTTTGGCACCATTTTTGAGTGAATTGCCGAAAGTCAGATTTTTGATGAAATTGTGACCCCGGGGCTTAGGGATTTTTTCAAAAAAATCTTTTTCTGCCGGTTAAGTTGTTGAGGTCTGATTTCTTTTCCTGTGATAAAAAGCCTTCTGTTTCGACCGCCAAACCTCTCAGGGAAACATTTGCAACCGTTTGGTACCATTTTTGAGTGAATTGCCGAAAGTCAGATTTTTGGTGAAATTGTGACCCTGGGGCTTATGGATTTTTTCCAAAAAATCTTTTTCTTCCGGTTCAGTTGTCGAGGGCTGATTTCTTTTCCTGTGATAAAAAGCCTTCGGTTTCGACCGCAAAACCTCTCAGGGGAGCATTTGCAACCCTTTGGCACCATTTTTGATTGAATTGCCGAAAGTCAGATTTTTGCTGAAATTGTCACCCCGGGGCTTAGGGATTTTTTCAAAAAAATCTTTTTCTGCCGGTTCAGTTGTCGAGGGCTGATTTCTTTTCCTGTGATAAAAAGCCTTCTGTTTCGACCGCTAAACCTCTCAGGGGAGCATTTGCAACCGTTTGGCACCGTTTTTGAGTGAATTCCCATAAGTCAGATTTTTGCTGAAATTGTGACCCCGGGGCTTAGGGATTTTTTCCAAAAAATCTTTTTCTGCCGGTTAAGTTGTCGAGGGCTGATTTCTTTTCCTGTGATAAAAAGCCTTCTGTTTCGACCGCCAAACCTGTCAGGGGAACATTTGCAACCCTTTGGCACCATTTTTGATAGAATTGCCGAAAGTCAGATTTTTGCTGAAATTGTGACCCCGGGGCTTAGGGATTTTTTTCAAAAAAATCTTTTTCTGCTGGTTCAGTTGTCGAGGGCTGATTTCTTTTCCTGTGATAAAAGGCTTTCTGTTTCGACCGCCAAACCTCTCAGGGGAGCATTTGCAACCTTTTGGTAAAATTTTTGAGTGAATTGTCGAAACTCAGATTTTTGCTGAAATTGTGACCCCGGGGCTTAGGGATTTTTTTCAAAAAAATCTTTTTCTGCCGGTTCAGTTGTCGAGGGCTGATTTCTTTTCCTGTGATAAAAGGCTTTCTGTTTCGACCGCCAAACCTCTCAGGGGAGCATTTGCAACCATTTGGTAAAATTTTTGAGTGAATTGCCGAAAGTCAGATTTTTGATGAAATTGTGACCTCGGGGCTTAGGGTTTTTTTCAAAAAAATCTTTTTCTGCCGGTTAAGTTGTCGAGGGCTGATTTCTTTTCCTGTGATAAAAAGCCCTCTGTTTCGACCGCCAAACCTCTCAGGGGAGCATTTGAAACCCTTTGGCACCATTTTTGAGTGAATTGCCGAAAGTCAAATTTTTGATGAAATTGTGACCCCGGGGCTTATGGATTTTTTCCAAAAAATCTTTTTCTGCCGGTTCAGTTGTCGAGGGCTGATTTCTTTTCCTGTGATAAAAAGCCTTCTGTTTCGACCGCCAAACCTGTCAGGGGAACATTTGCAACCCTTTGGCACCATTTTTGATTGAATTGCCGAAAGTCAGATTTTTGCTGAAATTGTGACCCCGGGGCTTAAGGATTTTTTTCAAAAAAATCTTTTTCTGCCGGTTCAGTTGTCGAGGGCTGATTTCTTTTCCTGTGATAAAAGGCTTTCTGTTTCGACCGCCAAACCTCCCAGGGGAGCATTTGCAACCATTTGGTAAAATTTTTGAGTGAATTGCCGAAAGTCAGATTTTTGATGAAATTGTGACCTCGGGGCTTAGGGATTTTTTCAAAAAAATCTTTTTCTGCCGGTTAAGTTGTCGAGGGCTGATTTCTTTTCCTGTGATAAAAAGCCCTCTGTTTCGACCGCCAAACCTCTCAGGGGAGCATTTGAAACCCTTTGGCACCATTTTTGAGTGAATTGCCGAAAGTCAGATTTTTGATGAAATTGTGACCCCGGGGCTTAGGGATTTTTTCAAAAAAATCTTTTTCTGCCGGTTAAGTTGTTGAGGTCTGATTTCTTTTCCTGTGATAAAAAGCCTTCTGTTTCGACCGCCAAACCTCTCAGGGAAACATTTGCAACCGTTTGGTACCATTTTTGAGTGAATTGCCGAAAGTCAGATTTTTGGTGAAATTGTGACCCTGGGGCTTATGGATTTTTTCCAAAAAATCTTTTTCTTCCGGTTCAGTTGTCGAGGGCTGATTTCTTTTCCTGTGATAAAAAGCCTTCGGTTTCGACCGCAAAACCTCTCAGGGGAGCATTTGCAACCCTTTGGCACCATTTTTGATTGAATTGCCGAAAGTCAGATTTTTGCTGAAATTGTCACCCCGGGGCTTAGGGATTTTTTCAAAAAAAATCTTTTTCTGCCGGTTCAGTTGTCGAGGGCTGATTTCTTTTCCTGTGATAAAAAGCCTTCTGTTTCGACCGCTAAACCTCTCAGGGGAGCATTTGCAACCGTTTGGCACCGTTTTTGAGTGAATTCCCATAAGTCAGATTTTTGCTGAAATTGTGACCCCGGGGCTTAGGGATTTTTTCCAAAAAATCTTTTTCTGCCGGTTAAGTTGTCGAGGGCTGATTTCTTTTCCTGTGATAAAAAGCCTTCTGTTTCGACCGCCAAACCTGTCAGGGGAACATTTGCAACCCTTTGGCACCATTTTTGATAGAATTGCCGAAAGTCAGATTTTTGCTGAAATTGTGACCCCGGGGCTTAGGGATTTTTTCAAAAAAATCTTTTTCTGCTGGTTCAGTTGTCGAGGGCTGATTTCTTTTCCTGTGATAAAAGGCTTTCTGTTTCGACCGCCAAACCTCTCAGGGGAGCATTTGCAACCATTTGGTAAAATTTTTGAGTGAATTGCCGAAAGTCAGATTTTGATGAAATTGTGACCTCGGGGCTTAGGGATTTTTTCAAAAAAATCTTTTTCTGCCGGTTAAGTTGTCGAGGGCTGATTTCTTTTCCTGTGATAAAAAGCCCTCTGTTTCGACCGCCAAACCTCTCAGGGGAGCATTTGAAACCCTTTGGCACCATTTTTGAGTGAATTGCCGAAAGTCAGATTTTTGCTGAAATTGTGACCCCGGGGCTTAGGGATTTTTTCAAAAAAAATCTTTTTCTGCCGGTTCATTTGTCGAGGGCTGATTTCTTTTCCTGTGATAAAAAGCCTTCTGTTTCGACCGCCAAACCTCTCAGGGGAGCATTTGCAACCCATTGGCACCATTTTTGATTGAATTGCCGAAAGTCAGATTTTTGCTGAAATTGTGACCCCGGGGCTTAGGGATTTTTTCAAAAAAATCTTTTTCTGCCGGTTAAGTTGTCGAGGGCTGATTTCTTTTCCTGCGATAAAAAGCCTTCTGTTTCGACCGCAAACCTCTCAGGGGAACATTTGCAACCGTTTGGTACCATTATTGAGAGAATTGCCGAAAGTCAGATTTTTGATGAAATTGTGACCTCGGGGCTTAGGGATTTTTTCAAAAAAATCTTTTTCTGCCGGTTCAGTTGTCGAGGGCTGATTTCTTTTCCTGTGATAAAAAGCCTTCTGTTTCGACCGCCAAACCTCTCAGGGGAGCATTTGCAACCCTTTGGCACCATTTTTGAGTGAATTGCCGAAAGTCAGATTTTTGATGAAATTGTGACCCCGTGGCTTAGGGATTTTTTCAAAAAAATCTTTTTCTGCCGGTTCAGTTGTCGAGGGCTGATTTCTTTTCCTGTGATAA